>NC_087065.1:67034297-67300297 GCF_963678635.1 Symsagittifera roscoffensis | reverse complement strand
GAACTATGCTACTTAGATTTATGCTTTTATTTTATGGGCCTACTGAAACAACTTTGCCGCAAAAGATCCAAAGTCATCAACTCATTTCAGAGTATCATTTAGAGTCCAAAGCATAAACCAAACCCAACCTCATTTGCAAAATCATAAAATTACAGAGTCAGCAGATTAATATCCACGATTTTCAGTTGATTCTAATGTAATCCGAGATTGTTTTTCTTTCAATTTTTCAAAAGAAAAAATTAAAAATCCAGTTTTTTCTTTTTTTTTCAAGCGTTGATGCGTGCGACAGAGTCTTCACAGAACATCCAGATTGTCTCACCTGGTGAAGAGCCACGGAGAGTGCCGACGGAGTCCAGTGGGAGGAAACAAAGGACGCCGAGAAAACCAAAGTCGGCCAAGAGAACCAGGACTTCCGTCACCAGTCGCACATACCCACCACTCATGGTAAGTTAATTAGCTTCGTTGGACTCACAAAGTTATCTATAATTTTATCTGAGCTCAAGTTTGTTTCAAAACTAGGAGGAAGAGGGGTGTTGTTGATGCTTTCTTCCAAAAAATTTAGCCCTCATCGCCAAAAGGGTCCTTACTTTATACTATCTTACAAATTCATTTTATGACTCTGGTCAATGGACTGCGTGTTTCTCAAAACAGAGAAAAAATGTTTCAATATATACCAGCAAAACTGCGATCACTCGCGATAAAAGACAACTCGCAACAAAAGACAAATTTTATAGAAATTGACAACTCACAAAATTTGAAAACTCAATGATAACTTAAGAATTTTAGTTAAAAGTCACCGGTGGGCGAAAAGTGGCTCTAAATTTTGTATAAAGTCCTACCACGTTGGCGCGACAACGGCGGTGAGTTTATTGCGAGTTGTATTTTAATACCAGTTGTGTTTCCTTGCGAGTTGTCGCGTCTTTGGTTTTACTCGTAGCTATGATCATAAAAAAAACAATCAGGGAATTTGATGTTCTTTTGGAAGTCGCAGAAGTTATTTTACTATAAAATCAAAAGGTTGTGATGTAGGCAAAAAATAGTTATCAAGTTTATAACCCCGCATTTGTTAACCCCTTTTTCTTAACCTCCTCTCATTTAACACCAGATTAGATAACTAAGTTTAATTTGAGCCCTTTTTAAAAACAACTGTCTGAATCAAACTGATTTTTTTTTAAAAAAGATTCAAAACCAAAGCGCCGGTAAACATCAAAGCTTTAATTGCAAAGAAATATGCAAGAAAAAGCAAAGTATCTTACACGCTACTAAAAACGGTTTAGATTTAAAAAAAGTGACCGTGCATGTAGTCTAGACTTTGATATGAATTTGATTTGATTTTGAGAACTAATCCAACTGGCATGATATAAACTAGTAGCCCAAAAAATAGATGTGTCCAAACTTAAACATGATTTTGATTTTTTCTGCGATTGATTTCAAAAATTATATGAAACAGTTGATTTCAAAAATTATGTGAAGCGGATAAAGTTTGTGACAAAAAATTCTATGCGTTTTTCATACACTAATTATTATAAGGTAAAGCTGATTTAAATTTTGGAACCATCTATTTTTTTCCTTCAGTTTTTGTTTCAATTGTCGCAAAAAACTCATTGTCTAACAACTTCGCCAGCTCCTAGACCAATCTAGCATCCGGCCAAAGGTGCAATCGTTCCGGGACTAAGCTGCTAGAGACAGCATTTTTCGATTGCGAGTCAAGACATTGCATTTTTCGCCTTTCCGGCAGACTGCAATGAGACGTCTGTTCCAACAATGTTTATTTATTTCAAAAATTCATTTTAAAAACAAATGAACAAACTTTTTAACCGATGTTGGCCATAGCGTGAAAGAATAACAAATCAGATTTTTTTTCACGAAGACGCCTAATATTCAGCTATTTTTGTTAAGGACGCCTTAGTTTCAACTTTTTTGTAAATTAGTGCCCACTGCAGGCATTAACGAATTTGAGTTTTCGAACGAAAGTATCTTTTTCTTTACATTTTTTCTTTTACTTTCCAAATACTTTCCAAAATGCTACACCCTGCTACAGCGTTTGTTTTTTTTTCGGCCCAGACAGGTGATGCCGCATCTCTTTGTCTTCAAAATGAAGGGAGAGTTGGACTTCTTGACTCGTGACAAGGAATTTTTTTATGTAGTTGGATTCAAAAAATACAAGCAAAGCTTGACAATTTTTGCAAATTTTTTGCCTTTTTTTGTTCCATTGCCAACTATTTGACCTTCTTCGACTATTTCATCCTGCGAATTTTTTACAGCATCTTTTTCAAAAACCATTTAGGGTAATGTAAATTCGTGGTTTGTTTTTTTTCCACTCCCTTTCTTATCCGAGTTTCTTAGTTTTTTGTATATAAAATTGCGGAAAACGAAAGAACCAAGCCGACAGCAATTTTGAGCAAAACCTTCTAAATTCCCTTATCAGGGGCGATATTTTCTAAGGCTTCTCAAAAAGAGTGTTAGGTGTATTTCGTTTGCTTTAGGTGGGAAAACATATATGCACGCGAGAGCTATACCTGAAAGGCCAAATAGTAACGAACAATATGAAGAGTAAAAACTTTAAGGAGTGACATTAAAAGGTCTGTCAGCCAACCAAAAATTTGATTTTTCTAGCACATGTTGGATTCCAGGTTCGCCGAAAAACCAAATCTCTCGCAATCTTTTTGTCTACGGTTGAATAGTGAAGTTTTTTTTGAATAATTTGGGCATTTCAAAGTTGCTGGTTACTGGGGAGACTGTTAAAACCAGTTTTCGTTTGTTGTTTAGTCGTTGTGCATTTCAAACTATGTTTTTTTTAATTGGTAGGGCTAGTTGCGAGGCAATGCTGTCCATTATGGGATAAATTGTGGTTGTGACAGCAAGAATTGGGGTATGAATATCGCTCAGACCCATGATACTTTTCAAAGCTAGTCAAGCATCCCGTTTTCCGATAGAAAATTCATGATTATGTTCACCCTTCGTTCTAACAAACTTTTCTCCATCCGTAATTGTTGTTGATATACTGAGAAGTTTCTGTTCGTAGAGGTTTTTGTTTTTATTTAAGAGGCCAAAATGTGCTCTGGATAGGCGCACAGTTTTGTGTCTGTTTGTTCCTGGGTTCCAGAGACGAGTCTTTCAACATATTAAAAATTTGTCAGAACAATCAAAGAAAATAAAAGAACAAAAGAAGAACAAAAGGAGCGTCCTTGTTGCTGAATCCGCTTACAATTCACAAAATGCACAGTTGGCCTTGTTATTTTGCGTTTAAGAAAGTACTCGTGGCCTTTTATCACTACTGTTTGTTTTTGGAAGTGTATGTAAAATGGACACTTGCGTTAAGCATTAAAGCTCAAAGAATGGTATAAGAATGTTTAAATAGCAGGGCAGGTTTCTCTAAATAAAACTCACAAACGCTTTCTGTTTTCTTCAATTAGCACTATGTGGGTTATCTCTGTTTTAAATGCCTGAACGAGGAATTAATTCCTTAGCTAGTCAAAAGGCAATAATTTTTAGTCAAGTGCATCAAATGAATTAAGAATATTTTTTTGGGCTGGATCAAAATAATTGGAATACTGCTATTATTGTAGTCATACTGAAATTGAAACAAATTATAGGTTTTAAAAGAGGTTAAATTTTAATGAGGTTATCATGTTACTTGGGGTTATAAGAAAAGGGGTGCAAACAAGGGGGTAAAATAACGTGGGCTTCAAGAGCGGGACATCGCAATAACTAGAAACTACAGCTTATACAATGTCTTAAAACCTTTCAGGCAAAAACTGATAGCTCGAAGAAACAAATAGCAGCACGAGGTGTGTCTGCCAAAAACATCGAAGCGTCTGTTCAGAAGAGGCTGCTGGCCAGAAAATCCTCCCAGCAGCCCCTAGTGTCAATCAAATCACCCACCCTGGACAGAGTTGTCAAAGAAGTTGGATCAGCCAGGGAAAGGACAGCTGGTGGTTCTTTATTCGGTCAACTGACTGATTTGAAAGTTGCCAAAAATCTTCAGAAAAAGAAAAATTTGCTAGTCGCGCAGAGGCAAACTGCTTTTACACGTACGCTGTTTTTTATTCGTTTTTTTATATCCTATTTTGGAATCTTAGTAACATGCCTTAAAAAATTAAATTTATACAGAATGATTTTAGTTTTTGCCCAGCTAATTCTGTATTCTGTTTTAAAAGATTTTATTCGAAAAGAAGTGACTTTTAAAAGGTTTTTTAACAAACTTTCATTGTGCGAAACAACGCAAACTAGCTATGATTTTTTCGTTGTAAATTGAGTTTTGGTTTGAATAAAACAAAAACAAATTTTATCTTCTTTTAAACAACCGGAAAGGCTAGCTGCAAAAAATTGTTTAACAGATTTTTGGGATTTTAGCTTACACATCACAGAATGCTGCAATTGCAAACTGGACATCCAACTCATCGAACAATTACAATTCTTATCCTCAACCGACAGTGAAGGAAATAGATCCCCCCAAGGTACCTGCAAGACCAGCCCCGTCGGCGAAAAGACGACAGACGTACCCGATAATCCGAGACAAAACTCCAGGCAACTCGGATGTCATAGCAAACGAATCGACCATTAGCAACAGTTTTCGAGTTCCGAAATTATCGAATGACATCGGTAAAGCTCTTGGAAATAAATCAGGAAATGATGATACAAAAACAAAAAGCAACGCGCAGGACGATTCAGATGTTTACAATAGTGTTGGACCTCAAGATCGAAGAAAATCAACGCCGAATTTACAATTCAAAGAACTCGGTGTTCTAACGCCTCGTTTTCAGAATTTCGAAGAAGGCGACAATTCATTCCATCTGAATGTTGAAGATTTGTTGCGCTATGACAGCACTGATCAAGATGGAGACGTGAGTGGTCGGTGCCTGGATTTCGAGGATCCCAAAGGTACTCCTGGAAAGCTACAGACCACGCCGGTGGTCGAAGAAGTTATCGGGTCAGAGAACTCGTCTAATAAACCAACGGGAAGTAAAGAGTCGCAGAAATCTGACGGCGCGATGAGCTACACCATCCGTGCACAATCATGTGCGAAATCACACTCCCACGGAAGTTGTTCGCCACCCAAATACGAACCCCATATTGAGGGTGAAGAACTTAAGAGATATCCAATTTTTGTTACTCATATAAAAAAATTTTATAATGCAAAAAAAGTCTCTTTTTCTGAACATATTTTTTTAAAAAAAGATGAAACCAAAAAAAAGTATATAAGCAACCTTGACAAAAGGCAAGCGTCATTGATGAAAGAATTGATTTTCAATAAGATTCTGTTGCAATTTGCTTGAGCCATCATCTATAATACCTAAATTATGTATATCATTTAAGGATTTAACCATTTAGAATTAATACTTGAGTGATTTTTATTTAATAACCTAATGTTAGTTATGATTGCAGGATCGAGTCGAGCTCCTTTCATGATGACTCCGAAGGGTTTTGGGAAAACGAAGAGCTATGTCCCCCCAAAGAATCTAGACTTGAATGGACAATTGCACTCATTCGAACCTAAAAACACTCCCAGGACCCTGGAGAAGATAATGCAGATGGCGAACCAACAAGCCAAGCTCATATCGAATAGTTCTCATAACATCAACTCGTTTGGTAAGAAAATGCTATCATATTTTCCAGCCATAAAGCATCCGAAAAAAAGATTATGTAGCAAATAAGCAAGTCACAAAATACACAACAAGAGCTCATAAATTAAACAGAATCGAGATGAGAAAACAAACTTACGCAAGAATCATTAAAAAAATAACTTTTTTTTTCGTACGATTGTTTTCTTATCTCGACTCTGATTGGTTTATGATGTTCTACTTTATGACCTGTCAAAATTTTGACTGCATTCTCAAAAAAACACTGACTCCAAACCAGGAGAGTAACACTCAAAATGGTAAAATATAATAACAGAGTAATTAAAAAGCCCGTTAAAACCATTGAATAGTTTAGTGCAAAAAATGGACCCATTTGAGAATTGATTGATACAAAAGTAAGTAATTATTATAAATTATCATAATTACTTTGTTTTATATCTGTCGATTCTCAAGTTTTTTGATTTTTTTTTTCGGCTCGATTTCTAGTGTCGATTTAGACTCCCTGAATGAGGGGAGCTTCAAGTTCAAACCGCCCCCCACTCGACTGAAGAGTGGAGAAAACCTTGTTTCCCATACGCAGACCACCCCTCTCTCCTCCTCCAGTGGGAAAACATCATCAACCATCAGCAGTGCCAACATCAACGACAAATGGGCTGTCGAAGCCAGAAAGGTGCAGTGTAATTTTGAACAGTTTTTCACATCGAAAGCGTGAAAAGTTTCGCTGAAATTTTCAACAGAAAGTTTGAAAAAATTTTCGTATTCGACTTCAATTTCCGAATAATAGGCAATATTTTTTGCTCAATTTTAGTTACCTAAAAGAAAACTCGTAGGGGGAAAAGTGCTGTACAATTTCAAAGCCCTTTAATTCAAAATTTGGTATGCAAAAACATTCTGCAACTTTTTTTACGTGCTTTTCACGAGAAATTTTGTTTTTGGAATTTTAAATTTTCTGGTTTATTTAAGGCGAGATGATAATAGAGTGACAATGACTGGTGACGGTTGATAATTCATTTCAAACCGTCTTTTGCTATGACTAAAATAGCAACTATCACAAGCACCGCTCCCCCCATCCAACAACAACATGACTAACCCTTCTTTTTGAGGACAATTTCAAACTCTTATTCTTATTGACTTATTGATTGATTTTGATATCGTTTCTGTGGTAGCAAGATTCTATTGTACAAATAATATGCTTCTTTGAAGTATTCCGACAAATAGGTCTTAATCCAACTGATTTTTTTATGGTGTTTAGACCCAACAAGCAATAAAAGAATACATCCACAGCCCCAGGAAGTCTACGTCTTCGAACAAGAAACCAGTGAGTGATGAAGTTTTTGCAACTGAAAATTTCCATAGTTTCGATGAAATGTTTTTCGATGAACAAAAAACTGAAACAAATGTATCACTCAAAATTGCTCCAAAAAGCGGAGTTTGCGGTATCCGCAACAAAGTTTGTAAAACTCGAAAAATTTTGTGGAATCCACAAAAAAATATGCGTTATTGCGTTATAGTTTACATTTTTGCGGAACCCGCTCACATTTACGGAATCCGCGTACAATTTGCGCAATCCGCATGCAATTTGCGGAAACCCCTTGCATCATTGAAGTCTACACTGAAATTTCGATGAATCTGCTGATATTTGCGGCATCCGCATACAATTGGTAGAATCCAATGACATTTGCAGGTTGGAGCAACTAGCTATATTCACTCGTTGCAGAATACGCGACAAAACTAATGTGCCAAAAAACTTACGTTAGTCATTTGTGCGCGGAAACCACGGAAACTTTGTTAATGGAATCCACTCACAGTTTGGAACTTGTTGAAGATTTGTCTCTGGATTTCAGTGGGTCACAGACACCAAAAATGTAAGGCTCAATTTGGCCTCGTAATAATGTTTTGTTCACGCTCAAATTGAATTTTCGCGCTTTGATATTGATTTTTTTATCAAGCGAAAAAATCCAATGTCAAACTGCGAAAGGTTGATGGTAAAACATGATCGAACTCCGGTTTCGAAAACGGGTTTTAAAAACAGATTTAAGAAATTGAATTATTGTTTCAGTTTTTTAAGACTGGGTTGTCTCATCAACAAATGTCAATTGTAAATCATTCTTGAAATTCAAAGAACTTCAAGGCCAAAATTTTTTTTTGAAATTTGACAGTTCAAAATTTTGTTTTGTTTTCTTGCGTTCATCGACTATTTTCAAAATTTCTGTCAGGTGTCTGACAATATGTGTGCTCGTTTCAGGACGCAGCTCTAGATGTTCTAATTGCAGCTAACATAACTGATGTAGTTTTTGGTAATAATTAAATTTATGAAAAATTGATCTCTAAATCCTTAACGGGAAATGTCAATTGTTATTTTATACCAGTTATAATAAATCGACTCAGGTTGCAATGATATTTTAGTTGTTGTTTTGTTTTCAAGAAAAATTATTGAAATATTTTTTCACCTAATTAAGATTATTGTAGATTTTTCGTCGTCTGTCTTTTTATTTTGAATTTTTTTGCTAAATTTTTTGTTGTTCAATAAGGTCCTTAAAAACTTTTTAATGCATTATTTTCAAGTTTGGTGGCTAGTTTTGCCAGAAGCTATCGGAAGATTTGAGGTGCGCTGAATTTTTAAAAATTATATGGGTTTGCAATTATTTCAGGATTTGAAAGATAATTTTCAGGGATATTAAAACAGTTTAACATTTACTCACCTCACCGGTGATCAATTGAAGTGAATCAACTTAATTAATGCAATAGTTCTATTAAACGAAAGTTACATTCATTGGTACCTTAACTTTTGGCTGTGTGTGCAAAAGGCAATGAAAATTTTATGGCAGTATAAAATTTTAATTTCATTTATACTCCAAGCAACTTGGGACATAATATAAGGCTGTGGAAGTTTTGAAGTTTTTGCTGCTATAACGCAATAAATGATTCGTTTTTTGACCGTTTTTCTTGTTGTTTTTCAAATATTTTCGGTTTTTTTTGTTTTTCAATTTCTGTAACCATTTTCAACCTTCTATTGAATGTGACTATTTTTGAAACGTTTAATGATTCTGTAAAAATATTTTATTTACTCCAGGTATGAATTTTCGAATTCTTGTATTTATTGTCTCCTCAGAAAGTGCAATTAATCTATGAATGTTACATTCATGTTGACTATTTTAGCGATCGAAGTCAAAAGTCAACGCAGATGGTACTTAAAATCTCTCTAATCTTATTCGCTTATTTCTGATCGCTCTGTGAGTTGCAATAAAATAGAGGAAGAAAATGAGAAAAAAAGACTTTTTTGATAGAACAAAAACGCTATTTTATAAATAAACTTTTTCATTGGCAAAACCCTTGCTTTATTTTTTTTCGCGTCTTCTTCAGTATGTGTATTGTTTGGTTTTGTATGAATTATGTATGTCTGAGACAGTAACATATCTGATGTGTTGCAGATTGCAGAAATGAAAGTCCGAAGCCTAACCCCCTATTAGGAGAAAGAGGAGTTGATCGACCGAAGACATCTAACAAAACAGCTGGTGGTGCTGCCGGAGAAAAGAGCGCAGACTGCTGGTCCCAGATGACCTACTCACCTCTGCCATCCCAAACACCAGTTGCAGGCCAAGTAAGTCAGTATCATTTATCTGCTTCCAAAAATAAATAAGGTTGTTTTTAACACACCAATCATTTCAGTCTAATTTTCCATTTATTTCCAAATTAAGCTGAAATAATTGTCCATTTAATTTTTTTTCACATTTTTTTGATTGATTAACCAACACACATCAAAACTCTAAAATGGGAAAAACTATAAGCTTGATTAAGCAACTGTTTAAGAGTAATCAACGTAATGAGTACTCTTTATAAAGGTCTTGCTGATTTTTTTTTGTTTTTTTTTTCAGGAAAACGTCTTGAAATGCTCTGATAACTACAGATGTGCATTCATACAAATTAAAGCATTTATGGATGCACTTGAATTCATATGCACTAAATGAGTTCAAATTAAATTCATCTGCTGATATTTACGTAATCAGCACTCGCCAAATACGAATGTTGAAATGGCGCGAAAAAACGTGAACGATTTCTGGTTTCGAAAGTGGAATTTAGTTTTTAGATTTCCAGCGGAATAAAAACTCTACATATTGATTCAGATTTCTCAAGTTGGGTTAAGGGTTTCAAAAAGCGCCACTCATAAATTGTTCTAAAAAATCAAAAAGCTGCTTAAAGGGCACTTTTTTTTCTTTGAATTTCGAAAGTTGAGATTTTTTCAACAAAGTCAGTTGGCAATGCTTTGAATTTTAGTCTAAATTGGTTTCCTCATAACCAATTTTTAGTGTGACAGAACGAAATGAAGAAACTTCTTGTCGTTTTTTTGAAAAAAAAATATTAAAAATTTGACCACGTTTAAGTTTAATTTTTTTGCGGTTTGTATTTGTTTTTTTTTTGTAAGCTCAAGTCAACCTCATTTGCTAAGAAAACTTGTCTCGCTTTCCAGTCACGAAAATGTAAGGGCCCCAAAAACCTGAGCGCATTTACTTTCGAAGGTGTACTTTAAATTTTAGAATTCCCAGCGAAATAAAAAAACACTTATTGACCCAGTTTTTATTATTTTTGTTAATTTGAAAAAGGCATGATTATAGCTATTGCAAACTTCTGTTGTCGATGATGGTGCTTTTTCACACTCTTTAAAACGCTTTTGCTTCAATTGGCAAGCATTCTGAAACCAGTTTTCTTTGACCTTCAGAGACCAAAGCCAGAAACTTTGGGTAGGCTAGGAAATTGAGTGTACATCAAACTCAGAAAAACAGAAATCCACACAAAAACAATTTAAAAAACCGGGAAAAACAAACTGATTTTGGCAAGTAGCAATAGTTTGATTAAACAGAGCCAGCGGCAACTATCAAATCCTTCTAAAAGACTTAGGGGTGGGCTTGCTTAGCGTGCGTTGATGCTAAGAGCCGATATCCGACGGCATTTTCTGTAAAATGTTTTGTTTCGAGGGACTAGCAAACCTGCCTGACGAGGCAAAAATTCGTAACAGGCGAAAACTCGTAACACGCTACAATTCGTAACAAGCAACAATTCTTAACAAGCGACAATTCGTAACAGTAGATTAAGCGGGGAACACTTCTCCACGCAAAGTTGTCCTTTTGTGCCAGATGTCAGCGAAGCGGAGCAAAGCGGAGCCAGCGTATTCTACATGCCAATGCCTTGTTACGAATTGTCGCTTGTTGCGAATTGTCGCCTGTTACGATTTGCCGCCTGTTACGAATGGTCGTCCCACTCAAACCTGCAAGGTATATCAGCCCAATTAAATTCGAACAGGACTGATATTGACGTTCAAATTTCCTACATTAATGTACAAAAGATCAAAGGTTTTTAATTAAATAGTTCATTACAGGTGTTTTTGTTCTTTGTTTTTTTTTTCAGGAAAAATTCTTACAATGCTATGCTGTAAAAACAACAGAAAGAAAGTTTTAAAAATTAGTGCTTTTATGAAAGCAGTTAAGTTGATATGAGACGCTCTAATTAGAAAAACTTGAAAGAATGCTTTGTTGATAAAAACCCACCTTTAGATTGAACGGCCTTTACTAACCTAATTGAAAGGGTTTCTGAGTTTTTCCAGTTTAATTTTTCACCTATTTATTTTATTGGCTTAAATGTTGATTGGCCATACTTGTTGTTTGACTTTCACAGTTTGCTTTTGTGATTTGGTTCTAAAATGAATTCAATTATATTTGTTACAGTGAAGGCAAAACACGCTCTTCCATTACAAAAAAGCATTTTTTTTGTGAAAAAACGTTTTTTTTTTAGAATTCTTAGTGGAAAAAAACAGATCTACCCATAAAAAGTTTTTTTGGTTTAGTTTTTCATGAAAAGGCGTTTTAAGAGTTTCCCAGTTTTGTAGATTTACAATTGAAAATTGTTTAAAAACTTCATATGGCATTTTCATTAGGGAAACTTGGTAAAAAAAATGGTTCAATTGTTCTTGCCCAAACGCACAATTGCAAGTTAGAATAGCAAAAACCATTCTAAAGTGATATTAAAAAAATTACACTAAATTGCTTGTGATATATTGCTAACGTGAGATATTTTCAAACTTTTTTCAGTTTACTTAGTTCTTTTTTTTAAAATTTATTGAATTTTCTGTTTGCTATATTTCAGAAAGTTGTATTCACAAAAAAGTTCCGTTTTTCTTTTTTTTTTCGTCTAGGTTCATGTCATTTTGCCTTATGGCAAAACTTCTTTTTGTCACTGAATTCCAAAAAGTTACTTCAAATTTTTTTTCTGTAATTTGATTTTTTGTTGTTGTTCTTCAGAAGCTAGCAGACTACCTTGTGTTGAACAGATGAAAACAAAAACATTGAAGACAGAGAAGAGAAGAAAAGACCGCGGCTTGAAAACTAAACCGAAGAAGACTTAGAATATCAAAAACGGAAGGAATGAATTGAAATTTTGCAAAAAGAACTGAAATTACTAGTTATTTCAATTACGGGGTTTTCTTATCATTGGGCAATTTTCGAAATGAACACATAGACTAACCAGCCGCTGTAACAATATGTGCTCCACAAGTCTTGTCATTTGTTCAAGTTATAGGAAAAATTGTATCGCATTTTGGAGTTGTTTGAGTCAGGCCGGATGTTTGAAACGAATAAGCGTTGAAATAGATCAGACAGTTTAGGACCACATAAAAGTAATTTTAAACTGTCCTAAACTGACTGATGGTCGAGCTTATTGGGCATTTGGTTCGTCGCACATATGAAAATAATTTTCTTTTTTGCAGAGCAAAATAACCTGATTGACTTACTTATTAGTGTCACACATTTCGATTCATTCACGTCAAACCTATGAAAAAAAAAATAATAAATCGTTTTTCCTATATAGCTTAAATGATGTTTTTTTTTGTGGCCGATGAAAAATTAGGTAAAAGGTCAACGTAAGTTCAAACAATTCATTTTCCGGGGTGAAATTGATTCTTAATGAAAGCAAGGAAAACTATTCAATTTGTGAAACTGGATAGACCTATTGGAACCTGATCTAAACTATATTTTATGATTGGATAAATTAAATGTTTTACCAATGTAAAGTATTTAATATTAACCAATCATGATCCATCTAACTAACAACCCACTTATTTGTAAGTGCTGAAGTTACTTGTAATTTCAGCACCAGAGAGATTTGAATTTAACTTAGAAATTAGTTGGACTCTCCCGAGCACTTCAGCAGCCGCATTAAACCAGTATACCCTAGATCTATTGAGCCTAGCAGAGACTAGTTAAACAACCTGAGACTAGATAGTATAAGAGTAAGATTAGGATCGGTATTAGACTAAGAAGTTGCACGAATCTATCCGGCCGAAAATAAGATAGCGTGACGAGCAGACGGTGTACCCTATCCGAAATTACTCTATGAGTTAACCACATCGGTCCTAACTCATCTGGTGCGACCATAAGTCTCGAACAAGACCTTAATAGATTAGAATTAACCAAAATAGATTAGAAATTAGACAAAAACATTTACAAAATGTTATACGACAATAATTTAATTGAAATGTCTCTCCGACTCAATAGATCAGAGCCAATATTCCGAACCATAACAGAACTACCCGGAATTGGAAGAAGACCTCGAACCAAAGACGACATACGACAAAGTAGAAACTTGCCGTATAGTTATATGATAGTTCGGCAAAAGCCAGAACAAACTTTTATATTTCGAATACTACTTGCAATGAATTTAGATTTCCATTTGCAAACATAAAACCTTGAAGTTACTCTTCAAAATCATTTCAGGCGCTAAACAAAATTATTAATATACAATAACGATTGATAAAAAGATCTAAGATCGTTCTCCTAAAACTCTGCAGTAATATACAAAATATGTTTGAAAAATATTTATTGAAAAATAAAAATAAAAATTAGTAGCATGACAATAAATGGTTAGTAATCATAAATCATCCTGTTGTTCCAGCTCTATCACCTAAAACATAACAGCAATTATAAACCAACTAACATCATCAAAACACTAAATCTTTCCTTTACACACATTTAAAATTTTATTAAAACTTAAATTCACTTAATTTTAAAACCAGATCATCAAGGCTTATCCTTGGATCTTAAATCATTTTCTACTTAATTAAATTTCAAATTTGATCATCAAGGCTTATCCTTGGATCAAACAGAACAACTTTGTTCTCCCCCACCCACTTAATTAGTGTCTAACGACCTCAAACGTCGATTCACTACCCAACCCTTTCTAAAGACCTAAGACTAATAGAAATTTTTAAACAAAACTAATCATTCAAATTAGGATAAACAGTGAAGAACTTCGGTTATTCATCCTTCACTTGACCCCCCCTCTTACCAGACCCAGGATAAATCTTAGACTTAGTAAGTTTAAAATAGTATCTAACGAACTACTCGCGTTCTAATTATACCTGAACCTTGTGGATCGATTTACTATTCTCCAACCCTCGAACACAATCACTACCCCTAAGTAAGATTAAGTAAGTTAACACCTTAACTTATACTAGCCACGAGAAAGTAAAAAATCATTCTTCGGAATCGATATACCTTTCTCTCCAACCCTGAACAAATAGACCCAGGTTAAGCTAACCAAAAAATCGTAAGAACTAACAGTTTAAGAAAATAGAAATCATTTAACAACCTTTTGCATCCGTCATCCTAAACCTTATGTCATTTAAAAACCTAGGAAATAAACAAACAATCGTTTTACACAATTGTGAAATAGATAACAAAAAATACGACCTTGTAATCACACCTCATACACAAACAGTTGGATACATTCGAACAAAACGACAAACACTAAAAAGAAAAATAATAACGAAACAAAGACAAATAACACGAAAAAGATTTTCAAAAAATCGAAACGCATTTTCAGAATCAGAAACCAACAGTTTAGACGAACTTTACAAACTAAAAGAATCAATAGATAGAAATTGCCCAATTCACGATCAATTATATTTTTCTGACTCAGAAACAACTTCAAATTCATCAAAAAGAGGAAAAAGAAGAATAAAAAAGCAGTACAAACACAAACCAGTACACTTATACAATTGGAATCAACCAATTCGACACATTAATAATTACATATTAACAGTCATCGAACGAAAAAATGAGCTCAACGCACACTCCAGGTGAAGAAAGTCCAGATGATGATGAAATCTTTCCTTTTATAGTAGACGCAGATACTGATAGAGGACAACACATATTTTGTCAAAATTTACTCGTAAATTTATTTGAACCCGGAATCAGTCCATGTAAAACAGAGTTCCCCGATGTAAAAATCAAAAGACAAATCATAGATCACTATCTAAAAGATATATGCAACATAACACAACAGTATGGAATCTACTCCATAGAATTCACCTCACCAAACCATAATAATAGAAAATATACAATTCAAACAGACGATCTTGATTTAGAATTTTCAAAAGTTTTTTCAGAATATATAAAAAGCATCCAATATCATAACTCACAAAGAGCAAACTCCATATTCACCAATGAAGTTTTCGCAATAATATATAGTTATATTTCGATATTAGAAAACGAAATCCCAATAACAAATGTCTCACCGACAGAAACATCTAAACATTTAAGAGTACGACATGAAATCACACTACTCTCTAGTTATTTAAACATCATTAAAGAAAATTTCACGAAAGACGACGTTTCACAGCATACAAAACACGATCTACAAAAAATTTTGGCATGGTTCATAATAGATTATTTCACACACAATATTGATTTAATTGCACAAGCAAGAAAAAATTTTAGACCCCAAAATTCGAACGATGATACCGCTATCACAGAACAATCAGATTATGTTTGGGACCCCGAATGGTCTCATCCCGCATTTATAAGCTTTCCACAATCAATCTCAAGTCAAGCAATAGGTACAATATCTTACATAAGAGATTATGTAAGAGTAATACCATTAACAATTGATGCAACACCATTAAACTATAATACATTTTTACCCGATACACAAAATAATAGTTTAAACTCTACAGTTATACACAATGAAAACCTCAATGGAACTAGGAATCTTACTCAACAAGATATCCAGACACCATCACACTTCATAAATGAAGAAATTGTACACACAACAACTACACAACAAAGTATTTCACCAATACGCCCAAATTTAACAACACCAAGAAATACAAATCCTTCACAAACACAGGTAACCTTACAATCAACCGTTAAACCTTCGGTTGCCCCTAAATATTCACATATGGATTACCAAACATACAGACCCATGACAATACCATCAAAAACACGCAAAACATTCACTAGAAACAACTTTACAGACCATAATTATAATTATACACATCCATCAAAAACATATAACCAACCACAAAGAAATTTTAACCAATATACAAGATCTCGAAATTGGGATAACCCAATGACCCAACCTAATTCAATAAATTTCCAAACAAATCCTCCACAGGATCACAGTGAAAATTACCCATTTTTTCAACAAAATAAAAATAAAAAACAGACATCTTATCAAATGGATTATTTATCCTCAGATGATGATTTCTTACAACCAGATATATTTGCACAAAATACTCAAGAATATCGTAGACAAGGAATACAGAGAACACGTACAAATCATAGAAATTTTTCTCCACAACCAATAGATGCACAACATCAACAACCAATTCAACAACAAAATTTAATTAATACACAATCTTTTCAACCAATTCAACAACAAAATCCAATGACTGCACACTCGTATCAACCATTACAAATGCAAAATGAAATACCACTCCCATATTATCTCCAACAACATGAAATAACAAGAAACCAACTTTCGAATTTTTCTCAAATGCCAAATGCAGCAGAATCATTACAAATGACAATGAATCCATACCTTATGGGTGGATCATCAATAACATCAAACAAACCTTTAATGGTTTTCACAGGAACAGACCCTGAATATTCTGTAGAAGATTATTTAAATGCAGTAACAGCAAACCTGATTTTAAATATTGGACCAGAACCAATTAATACGCCACTACATCAAAATTGGATACATCGACGCACAGCGTTAATACAAACAACCTTAGATGGCGCAGCCCAAAAATGGTTTTCAGTACTACCTCTAGAAATAAAATCAAACTGGAAAAGGTTTACACAGGAATTTTCAAAAATGTTTGACTCCGAAAGAAACAAACAACAACAAAGAGTTTTATGTAATGAAATTCGCAGATTACCAAACGAAACCATCAAGCAAATAGCAGTACGAATCGAAACACTAGTTCGAAAAGCATATTCATTAAATACACATGACTATAAAAACACAAAGATGACAGAAATCTTAATGATGACCTTAACACCACAATTAAGGAAAATAGCAATAAAAAAGAGAGCATCCCATCCTTCTTCAATTCGAGAACCCGATTTAGATTTTCGAAAACTAGTAGACAAATTAGAACAAGCAGAAATCACGATGAAACTAGAAGAAACGGAAAATCTGAAATTACAATACGTTAACAGAATTGAAACGACTCCTACTAATATTAATAATATACAGGAATCAGAGACAGACCTCGTTGAAAAAATCACTGAAATACTCAATATTTACGAAAAGAACCCAAACTTTAAAGGCAAACCATCTTTCAAAAAATGGTGTAATTATTGCCGACGATACGGACATAGTATTTCCGAATGTAGACAAAAACAGCAAGACAATCAAAATAAACCTCAAAAATATAAAGAACCAAATAAATCATTCTATCAATACATGAAAAAGGATCAAAATCTACCGAACAAAACAGTCCACAGCAACAACAGTTCAGGAAAACCACTCCCGAACAATGCAAATTATACAAGAAATCAATCACCATATAACTCAAGTTATAGAGGAAGATCACCAGAACGAAGAAACACGTATAATTCATCACAAAATCACTACAATAGACCAAATAGTCGAAATAACTACTCCAGATCAAATTCAAATACACAACGATTTGTTTCTAGATCTAATTCCCAATCAAGAAATAACTACTATCCAAACAACCAATCACGAAATTCATCATACAATAGGAATAGAAACTACTCCTATAATCGAAATAGAAGTTATTCAAACAACCGAAACCAGAATTACCCGAACAATCAATCAAGGAATAACTCATATAATAGATCGAACTATAACAGACCAAACAATAATTACCAAAACAGATCGCGAAATAATTCACAAAATCGACACCCAAGTTATAATAATCGTTATAGAAATTATTCCCAATCACCACACCGGAATAATAATAACTATAATAATTCTAATAATCGCCACAGAAGTAGTACACCTAAACATCAAAGACAAATCAATCAAGTACAATCTAATCCAGAAACAACATCAGACCCTCCAGGTATTGATGACACAGTAACTGATACGTTACAACTCAATCAAATAAACTGTACATCATCAGATTCAGAAAGCGACACTGAAAACACTCTTTCTATCAATATGATAAAAGTCGAAAATGACTATGAATCTGTCATATATGAACAACCCTTTCCATCACACATATATGAAAATCAATCAGAATTTCTTCAAAATTATTACACTACACCCATAAATTCCACACCAACGACGCAAGAAACAAACGAGATTAACACTACAGATCAAACCAATAAAAATACCAAAACAAAATGCTTGAATACAAACCATATTTATCAAAATATACAAAAAGAACAACCCAAAGAAAAAATTTGGACAATACCATTTCTCTTAGAAAGCCCAAGAAACAAAGAATTTCAACCACCAGACCTTGAAATAGATTTTTTAATTGATTCAGGAGCAGAATCAAACATAATAAACATCCCCACATGGAATGAAATAAAAACTTTACACCCAAAGCTAACACCTCTTGAAACCTCCAGTAAGTTAGCAACAGCACAAGGATCAACATTGATAAACTACGGAAAAATCCAATTATTTCTCCTCCCCACCAGAACAATGGAACAAAGCAAAATTTTAAATAAGCCATTTAAACAAATATTCCATATCACTGACATTAAATATAATATCATTGGAATACCATTTATTTCGAAGTATATACCAACAATTAACATACTAAATAGTAAAATATTAATCAAAGATAAATATACAAAAACAAAAGAAACATCCTTAACATTTTTTCAAAGATTAAATAAACAACCACCATTCTTTTCAAAATTCTACCCGATATTTAACAAACAAAGAAAACACCTAAAACCACTATCAGGAAATATCTATAATTTTTCAATCAAACAAGTTCACCAATATGATAAAGAACAAAACAAACAAAAATTTTATATGTCAGAATTTGAATTCAAACCTATTCACAAATTTTTCAAAATCACAATCTCATCCATAAAATATTTGAAAAATTCGAATTCCGATATCATTTCCTTACATGTCTATAACAACACACCTTACCAAGTAACATTACCTTTAGGACTTTTAGGATATTGTGAAACCAACGCTACAATATCACCAATACACGAAAAAGCCTATCGCGTAAATAATATACTCCAATTACTAGATATTTGCCAATCTACAATTCTTAATGAAGAATTATCTATAAATAATATAATAAGTAACGAAAACAGAAATACGGATTATTTCACAAAAACTCCATATTTCAAACCTACATTCAACATAAGTAACTACACAGAGGACCAACAGAAATTTTTAACAATGTTTAATTTCCAACATTCACAAATAACACAAGACGAATTCGAAAAGTTAGCCAAACAGCTAATTAAATATTCATCAGTCTATGCAACATCAAAATTCGATGTTGGCAAAACCAGTTCATCACTACATCTCCCATTAAAACCAGACGCAGTTTTCAAAAAACAGAGAGCAAGTAAAGTACCAATTCACTTACATGATAAAGTAAACAGATTACTCGATATTTTAGAACAATACAACATTATATCACCAGTTAATAAAGAAGAACAACCAAAAGGCAACACATTTATCAACCCCGTTATCATTCTAGCTAAAGGAGAATCATTAAAAATCGTTCTCGATGCTAGATACCTCAATTCACTTATAGATGAATCAAAATGTAATTGGCCCATCGAACCAATACAAGTTATTTTAACAAAAATAAACGGCAAATACTTTACAACCGCCGACATGAATAGTGCATACAATCAAATGCCACTAGATGAACAATCACGACGTTTAACACAATTTGTTATCGGAAACCAACAATATGAATTTAACCGCTTATTCTATGGAATATCCATAGGACCAGCAGCATTTTCAGCTTTTATGAGCAAAATTTTTAGACCACTAATACTCAAGAAAAACGCAATCACCTATCTAGACGATGTTTTTATGCAATCACAAACAAAAGACGAAATGTTCAAAGTTTTAGAAAAATATCACCAAATACTTCAGAACGAAAATCTGAAGGCCGCCCCCGATAAATCACACTTCTTTTTGACAAGAGTTAAATTCTTAGGACATAATATAGAAAGAAAAACAATCACTCCATTGAAATCACGCATTGACGCTATTCAAAAACTTCAACCACCAACAAATAAAAAGAAAATCCAAGAATTTCTTGGAATGTTAAACTTTTTAAGTAAATATGTTTATAAAATGCAATTATATCTACGACCATTTTATAACATCCTTAGACAACAAAATAATTTTGAATGGAACACAGAACATCAAACACGATTTGAAGAAATAAAGAAACTTTTAACTGAACAAATTTCAAACACAATTCCAGATTCAAATCAACCATTTTATGCAATGTGCGATGCTTCGAACTTTGGCATCGGTGCAGCACTATTACAATCACATAATGGTACAAATAAAATGAACCTCATATCAGCAAATTCTCGATTATTCACTCAAGCAGAGCTACGACTCTCAACTCTAATGAGAGAATGTACAGCCATAATATATACACTGACAGAATATGAATTTCTGATACTTGGATCGAAACATCCAACAGTTCTATTCACAGACCATAAACCAATCATCTTTCTCTTTACACAAAAATCTAACCCAAACCACCGAGTTTACAGATTTCAACTAATTCTAATGAAATTTCCAAACTTACATATAGTTTGGACTGCAGGAAAAAATCTTGCATTACCAGACACCTTAAGTCGAAATACACCACCTGAATTACTTACACGAAAAACAACAGTTGAAATACCCAAAAACATAAAATTCTACCTTGCAGAAAACGAAACATCACCCCGATTGGAATGCAAATATGCAGTAAAAACTGATATTGAACAATCACAAATAAATAATTTACAACATTTCCCACTTTATTTAGATTGTCAAAATAATCATTATGAAGTTGATCTACTTGGAACATCAACTTTCAAACCAATCCCATATTCTCAATGGATAAAAAATAACACCCAACAAAAACGAACAAAACAACACCCGCCTAAGAAAGACCATTTTCCACTAATTGAAAAAGAAGATTTAACTGATAAAATAAATTTATCAGGACCACAAACAAATGATTCAAAGTACACAATAAATCAAGTTTTTGACCTTCACGACCCACTTGATACAATACCCTTATCTAAATTCGAAATTGAAAACATTTTTCTCCCTCCAACAGAAACAATTACAATTTCAACACTGAAACAATATCAAAATCTTGACCCGATAATTAGACAACTAAAATCATGGCACAAATATAAAACTAAACCCGTCAAGGCAGATACAACTATTTTAGGAAATAAAACACTCCTCCGATATTTTCGAAAATTCAATAATACAACAATTAACGAAAATACAGACCTTTTAGAGTATAACCTAAATGAATCTACAGTTCCCTGTCTCCCTTTAAGTGTGATTCTTATAGCTTTTAATATTTCACATACGCAAAATATTAAAGGACACTCTGGATCAGAAAAAACATATTCAAATTTTATACAAAATTTTTACTTCCCAAATGCACCAATTTGGATAAAAGTACTATGCAATGACTGTATAGTATGTCAACTAAATAAACCTTACCCAAATCAAAAACAAATAGCACAAAAACAAGATTTTAAAGGACAAAGTTTGTACTTTAATCATCGTATCTCATTTGATACTAAAGGACCAATTTCACCCTCATCAGAAGGAAACTCCTACATTATGGTAATTGTTGACGCATTTACACATTATGTAGCACTTAACCCAGTACCACATTGTAACGCTTATTACGCTTACACAACACTCTATGAACACTGGATAGCAAAATTCGGACTACCAGAAATCTTAGTTACAGACAACGGTACAGAATTCATAAATAATGAAATTATCACACTATGTCATTTATACAACATTAAACACAAACCACGTACATCTCATGCACCTTGGACAAACGGCTTAGTCGAAGGTATGAACCGTTCATTACAAGAATATCTTAGATGTATCATCAACGGAAATGATACAAAATATACCGAATGGTCAGCAGATGTAAAATTATTTCCCTTAGCGTATAATTCACAAATTACGACAACTTTAGGAATGTCACCATACGAAATGGTTTTTAACCAAAAGCCACGCAAACCAATAATGTTTACAGCAAATTCTCATAAAAACGCACAAGGTTATTGTCAACCAAATAAAGACTCAATTTGTTATAACCTACCTTTACATACACACGATGAAGATCATTTTCATCATTCACAAATTCTTAAACTAGCCTCCGGTACACACACCGAATGGATTCTAAATAGAGATAAAAAACACAATGAAATTTATCAAAAAATAACAAAAAAGTTATTACAAAGACAAAACATTAATGAACAAATCAATTCACGTTTTACACCAGCCTCCGATTTAAAAATTGGAACATTTGTTTTAATACCTAATTTTAATACTCAAAAAGGAATTTCTAAAAAATTACAACCCCTTCGAAAAGGACCATACCAAATAATTGCAAAACCCACTGATGTCACATATAAAATTACCGACTCAAACAAAAAAGAAATCGTTCAACATCGAAACAACCTATTACCTTATTACCCAAAAGAATACGCACTCCGCGAATTAACTCAATTATATTCTTTCACAGGATTAAAAATCATTCAAAATGAACCACATCTGAAAAACACAGAACAAAATGATAACCCCACCGAAAATCAAAACACAAAACCAACCGCCACCAAAAACAATACACAAAACCATAAAGAATCCCCAAAACAAAGAAAAAATAGAAAAATGACCGAACAAATAATACCCCAAGAACAAATCGACAAATCAGAAAATAGAAAAACAACAAGACTCCGAAATCAACCACGTAAAAACTATAAAATATTCATCCCCCAATCTAAAATTTTAAAGAAAGTAGAATTTCAAAAGTAATTTTAACATTTGCTTCACAATCTTGAAACCTCCGAAACATTTTTCATTTACATTTTTCAAAATAACATGCTGACAAGTACGTAATAATTCTAGTTCAAAATAAACCAATAGGATTCATCCAATCCGTCACTTTCTCTAACTCAAACTAAGACCAATTAGACGAATCATATAGAACTCCAGGCACATCTATAACTATAACTTTACGACCTCCAGGTCAAAAATAAGCAAACCACTCCAACTTGACAACTAAAATAAATATCACCATAATACCGTACCCCTCCCTTATCTAATAACCCAAAGATCAACAATATTTCCCCAACTCAGACCACGAATACCCCCAAAGCAAATTTGTTAACTTAGCCTAAAGTAACAAAATGAACATTTTAATTAGCCTAAAGTATAAAAATCTCACCATACCCCGGATCATTTGACAAACAAAAATAAAGAAAAAGACGACCTCCCAGTCACCATAAAAATTGCCCCCAACAATTTTTTACAAAACTCAACCCACTTGTCAAAAAACTAATAAATAATCCGACCACACTAGAAAATCGCCTCAAACAGCAAAAAATATTCGACCAAGAGATCATTTCTTAAATGCTCTTCTCTAAATCAGTTACTCAAATACTCATAAATCTTAAACATTTTTTTACAATACTTGAAACCTTTATAATATTTCTTTTTGATATACTTGAATCTTTTCTAATAATCCTAATCATTTTTTGTAACATTTTTTTAATTTTCTACACTATTCTCGAACTATTCCTCCAACTTTCCAAAACCCTTGATTATATCCACAGGTACGATTTATACAACTTGTCTAAATGATACGAACAATTTTCAGTAGAACCGATATTTTTTTATTGTTTGTAATTTTCATAACATTTTTATCATCCCTCATTTTGACAATATGTAAATGTATAAAGAAAGCAATCCTCACATTTGCCCTAGCAACAGTCCTTCTAATTCTTTTTTTGGAAGAATATTATAATAAACACAAAATTTCTCACTAAAGTAATAATTCAAAAAACCATCAAAAATTGCTACCCAACAGTCACAGAATCAGTCTTCACCGACATCATCCCAAGATAACCAAACACCACCTTCAACTACTCAAAATCCTCAAACATCTACACGAATTTCTTTTCAAGACAATCCATACACTTTTGAAGAACGACATACTCGTTTATCAGAACCACTAGAACCAGTTCAACGACAAGCACCTTTAAGCGAACCAACATATAACCTATATCCAACACTACCACAAGAACTAAGTAGAATAAAAAATTCTAGTCAAAACCAAAATACAGTCGAAATAAATAGACAAATTATACATCCTCGACGAAACAGAAATTTTCAAACTCCCCGAGTTCATTTTGATATACCTCAATCCCCATCACAAAACACTCCAGAAAACCCCATTGGTATATTACCAGAAACCCCTACGCTTCTTTCACAACGTAGCACCTCAAGCCTACCATCAGATTACTTAGGTTCAACACCAACATCTGAGCAAATACGTGAAAATCCCTTTAACCCCCCAAACCAGGCATCACGACTACCATATTGGACTACACATTCATTTACACAAGGTGAACCAAATTTAGTCAATGACCCCATAGATATTTCTACGGATACAACAACATCCTCATCACTACCAGAAACATTATCACTACCATCAACACCATCAATAAGCCAGTTTTCACCACCACCCTTTAACTTAAACTTTCCAAATAATCTCGACGCCAGATATCGAGAACAATCATCAATAAATATTCCTTTAAGACTAGATTGGAATACATTTACAGCACCTCCACCACTATTTGGACAACATCAAGAAAGTAACCGCCTTCATAACTGGGCACTTAATAGATTACAATATCGCCAAGATATTCACAACGATTTCCGTGATCACAATATTCAAATACTCCAACAAAACAGTTTACAATTAAAGTTTGAAATCACAGTTAAGTTAAATAATATTACCCAACATCCCTACCCATTAAACCCACCTAACATAACAGCTCAATCACTACCACCACCGTTTATAACTACTGAAGTAATATACAAATACGACAGATATACCAAAAACACAATTGGCTACATTACATTTTATAATCCATACTCAGGATTATCATACACATGTATATTCTAAAATTATTAATTTTTCTCCAACTCCTTTTTCTAGTAATCTCAAATCAAAACATAAACCCTTCTCCTCGTACAGGACCACAAGATTTACTAGTAACACATTACGATTGTGAAGAAAATGAACAAAAAACACTACATAAATATGCAATAAATCAAGTATCACAATGTGAAACAGAACCACAAGCTATAGAAACCACAGATGTAATAGCAACACTCTATTCAAAAGCCCGAGCAACAACAGTTACAGGTTATAAATTCACAGCAACATTTTCCGAAAAGAAAGTACATTGTTCACAAGTCTCGAACGGAAACAAAAACCGACTTGACCATGAATCATTCTATCAAAGTAATATAGAACGTCTTTTACATCTCAATCCCGACGATTGTAAAAATGAATTACTTAGACTAAACATCACACAAAATAAAAACTCCCAAAGAAAATTAGTTAATTTTCAAGTTTTTCCAGACTCTGTACATCAATCACAACTTGAAAGACACCAAGGACATATAAAACTAGACGAAAAATACCCGTATAACGGCGCACACGGACGATTAACCTATGACCTACACGATAAACATTGGATACCACACATTGGTATAAATAACCCATCAAACTGCAAAGCAGACACAAAAAATAAAGGATACCAAGAAATAATGTTTTTTGATTGGAAAATGGAACTCGAAAAAATACAACTAACACGAGATTTATCAGATAATACAATGATCTATCAAGGAATCCGATTACCTTGTAAAAATGATCAAGGTTATTGCGACCCTACAAAGAGAACACAAGCAACAATTGTTTGGTTCCCCGAAGATACATGTACAACATTTCAAGTAGCAAAAATACACGCTCGTATGATAAAATTTCACGAAAAATATTTTATACAATCAATTCCATATGAACAAGTCCATCCATCACGAAAACTAAGTTCTAATTTTAGAAACATAGACAATATAGAAAATAAATTGACACGTTTTCAAATATATCAAGAAACAGAACTTGCATGTAAATACAGGAATCCACTTCACAGAACACAATACTCTGAAATATTAGTTGAATACGAAAAAGGATTCGACATGACCACTGGAAAAATAAAAATCGACCCATATGCCACAGGTCATCCTCTAAACGAAGGAACATCCTATATACCAGTTAATTTTGAAAAAAGCAACGGACAACCTGGTGGACATCTAAAACCCCATGACACCAGAAGCACACGCTTACAAGAATTATCACTAATGAATACTACATATTTCGGTAATATCCACTATGATATTCATTTAGATATGAAACTAGATTATACAATTAGCCGAATTTTTCAAGAAATGTCACTCTCCGAATTAGAAACACTACACCACCTATGCGAATTAGAACGAACACAAATATTACAATCACTTGCACTAGCAGTATTAAAAATACCCTATGCAGGATACTTATTATCTGGAAATAGATCAAATTTTTTAGACTATGAAGGAAACATCTTATGGTTTTATACTTGTACTAAAAAAGTATCACCACTATACGTTTTTGAAGATAAACGATGTTATAAAAGAATCCCTATCTTTTATAAGAATAAAGTACATTTCGTGGATACACTTTCACGAAGAACCTATTTCTGGGATACCGCAGTCCCATGTGGATCAGAAAACAGCCACAATGTAGTACAACTAAACCCTGATGAAAATAAATATTATCTTCTCACTCCATATCCCACATTAATGCAATCACTCAAAAAATTTTCACCAGAAAGCATTCGCGCTATTGCTCGAAACCCAAATATAGACTTACAATCAATAGGAATCTATTCAAAATCAGATATTCAACATCACATTAGAACACAACAATTCCAAGAATTATTAACACAAATGGACACTATACAAAGACAATCAATAGACCAAAATTTACGCAAACTTGCAGAAACCGCAGGATTTGCCGATATCTACACGCAAGACTATAGCGGATATTTTAAAGACATTAAAGATTATATATATCTAAACGGTGAAAAATACCGTCCCCAAGATATATCACCAATTAACATTTTTAGCTTTGTTACACTCAAAAATGAGATCCTCGATTTTCTAGGATGGCCCTACTACATCTTAGAAAAATTGACTATTTTATACGCAATGTTTAACTTTATTGGATTTCTTTTCTCACTCTTAAAAGGAATCTACAACACACAATCTATACACACACAAGTAAACAGACAAGCAAGCGTAGCACGCATACTCTTTGCAGGATTTTTTGGAATCTTTTCTACATCTATAAACAAAATTCTTTTAGACGCACAAATAAAAGAATATAACACAAAAATAGCAACACGACAAAATACATACGACGAAGAACATAACAATGTAGACATAACGCCAACGGCACCACAATTACCACCCCTACCAAATAACCATCCACTATCCCTAGTCCCACGAAATTTTCGAAATTTAGCCATCACACATAATCCAAATTTTCGACTCACCACATCACAAAGTCCCATCCAACATATAATGACACACCAGTCACAAGATGATAATACTTATGAACAAATTATTGAACAACCCCATACCACCGCTTTTCAGTCTCAAAATAATCATTTTTTTAGCCCACGATGAGCCGCCAACTTGGATCACTACACCGATCAAATTCCCACCCAACCAATCTTACCTCTCCAATCCCAATAATACCACTTTTTGCTTTTCCGCCACCCGATTTTCCATCTAGTAATGTAACATCAGGCATGAATTCCGACACTAATTCACACATCTCAGTTTTATATTCCATCTCACAACTCAATAACCCGAATATTGAAACCCCCGATGAATTTGCCGACTCAGAACCATCCCCATCCAATAATTTTCATAACTCTTCTAATTTTTCTCAACCCCCTTTTCAACCCATATTATCCAATAACCCTGACCCAATCACTCCCACACCCTCTTATGCTTCCCAAGTTACCCCAACCTACTCCTCATACCATTCTGACGAATCATCTCATTCTCCAGACACCCCCCGAATCTCCCAGAGCTAGATAATTTTATTACCCTTCAACAACAACCCTACCACCTTAATACCCCAACCATAAACCAAATCTCCTCCACTATAAATTCATCCAACCCCCCTACCCCTACACCCTCTTCAAATTATACTGAATCATTAGCACCATCATCCACATCAACTGAATCTTCACTCAACACTAATAGAGCTTACCGCACTTTTAAAAGAAAGTTCCCCAACCATCCTTTCCCAGCAAAACCAGGAACAGCCCGTGAATACATCAACCACCCCAAACATACTAACACAAAAGAATTTTTAGCCATCACCTTACCCTCATTCCCACAATACACCTTAAACACCCCCCACGACACTAACGAAACACGCAACTTTGTAGATGAATACGTTTTAATGCCCACTCTCTCTTGGACCTCATATTATCATTTTACTAACCCTCTTTGCTTACCTTTATCTAACACTCACATCGATATAGAGCGAAATACGGACATGCTATATAGACTCACTACACCACTAACCGCTAGACAATTTACTTACGTTGGATATAAAAAATCACTAAAAACACACACTGCACCTAGAGCTAACGAATATACACTCGAATACTATGATCACAACATCATCAGAGCTAACCAAGATCAATTCTTAGACGACGATCGCTTCGCTAATCCACAAATTACCGAGAAATTTTTCATCAAGACACCATATACATTCACACTAAACATCTTCGACCGAAAGTTTGATCACATTATTTCAGAAGCACTAACAGACACACAAGCATACGAAAGTTTTAAAGAACGCTTCCAAATATTTTCACTAACCTTTCATTTCCTTGCACCACACGAAAGAGATTTACACTGCTCACACGATATTATGTTGCGCACTAAACAAACCCACACATATAGTTATTATCGCTTCATCCAAAATCACTTTGACCTACACACACCCTCTAGACAACCACACCATCGTTTTCAATTCATTAATTCCAAATACACTTCACCATTTTTCCTAAATTTCACATATTGTATTAAAGACACTAACCTCCATGGTATTCTTCGTAATTATGACCCCATAACCCAAATGTACATCTTCTGTCCCATCACCAAGACCTTCAACGCCGAAGAATCCCGACCCTTCCTTATCCCGCACGAGTTTGTACAACCTATAGAAATCCCAATTTTAGAATTCATCCACAACACTAAATTCAATCACAAATTATATAATCTAATCCAAAACACACCTTATGAGTTTGCAGTTGGCACTGAAGAACTAACCACTATCAAGGCACTCCAATTGCTTTGGCCACTGCTTCAGACTAAAAATATCATCCGCATCTTAGCTAAACTACTAACAACTTCAGAACTAATTCACGACATCTTCCCCCACGGTTTTTTCCCCGACGACTAACAGGTAAGTATGAATTAAATGAATATTACTAACTAATTAAAATATTAAAAAACTCACCATACCTTATTCATGTTTTCTTTAGATTTTTAGCCTTCATCCGACGATCACCTACAAAAACCACAAAAGACAAATAAAAATCGCAAATTTCATCAAACAGATTTCAAAAATTCTATTAATCTCTTACACTTATAAATTTATAAATTTAATACCAATGCAGTAAATTCATTTCTAAAATTTTCCCCCACAAGCAGTAAATCTAATTATGATGAAAATTTGTATCTTAATATTCCCCCATGACTAGCAGTAAATTTCTAAATTCTATGTTAGTAAATTAAATAAATGCAAATGCAGTACTAACCTTTTGATATTTTCATTCATTCGCACAGAAATTCTATCCACACTCGCACAGCTCGCCCACGAAGAATTGTTTAAAATAATGAATTTCAGTTTCAAGTTTTCACACTCAACAACTCTAACATATAATAACATGTTTCAAACTTTCCTTTAACCCGGTTGGAAAGGAATCATATACTAAACAAAACTAACCAACGCAGCTTACTAAATACCACAAATCATAGAATAACAGCATGACTTAGAAAAGGAAACCAACGGTACCCAAACCGGATTAACCCAGTTTAAAACTGGATAATTTATTCTTTTGAAGACTATTATAAAGTCTAAGAAAGAAATAATAAAACACAAAAAAGTCGAAAGACAAACCCATACCACAAACAATTTGATTTTTGAAAAAAGGACACAACCAACAAAACATAAGTAAGACCACAACAAACCCAACATAAAACGTTGTCACATAACAGGACCCCTCACAAAAACCGCATGAAATCATACTCCCACTCCTGGCCTAACCCACCAGGAAGGACGTCCTGAGCATGCTCTATAGCCGGCCTAACCCACCGCGCTACATCCACGCTTTGTGACCACACCACTATTTTTAATAAGAGCTACTCAAGTGTGAGTAACTCTTCAAAATAACCGAACTAAAACAAAAAGCTTTTGTGAAAACAACTAACTAAAATCATTATTAAAAAATATTAAACTAATAAAAGTTTTATAAAATGTAAAATCACATGATGCAATACATAGATCAGAATACAACACCAAGGACGAACATCAAAAGACAAAACGACCCCACCACACTCGAGAGAGAATGACCAACTACAATCAATATGCCGCTCACAATCACAACTCAAAGGATTTAGAGTACGACTTGACCTCGCAGAAAAGGACTTCATTGAACTAGACCAATGACCACCTCGATGACCCAAGTGTACGTACAGATCCGAGTAACCAGGCATCCCCTCCACGCACAATCTCCACGCCATTCCCAAGCTAGATCAGACACAAAAGAAGTTCTCCCCGAAGAACAGAAAAACCTGACATAGCCAACCATTCTGAAAGCAGAATTGATTTTGTTGCAGAGACTCAGTCGTTGTCACAAGAAGAACACAACGTCTTATGCCCCTAACTCCAGCTTCCTGAAACTTCTTTAACAAAGAAGAAGCGGAAGAAAATTATGATGTTCACCAAATACCAATGTCCATCATCCATCCTTGAATTACAAAAGAACTGTTCTAAAAAACTCTGTAAAACCCGGATGGGTGGAACCTGATCTAAACTATATTTTATGATTGGATAAATTAAATGTTTTACCAATGTAAAGTATTTAATATTAACCAATCATGATCCATCTAACTAACAACCCACTTATTTGTAAGTGCTGAAGTTACTTGTAATTTCAGCACCAGAGAGATTTGAATTTAACTTAGAAATTAGTTGGACTCTCCCGAGCACTTCAGCAGCCGCAATAAACCAGTATACCCTAGATCTATTGAGCCTAGCAGAGACTAGTTAAACAACCTGAGACTAGATAGTATAAGAGTAAGATTAGGATCGGTATTAGACTAAGAAGTTGCACGAATCTATCCGGCCGAAAATAAGATAGCGTGACGAGCAGACGGTGTACCCTATCCGAAATTACTCTATGAGTTAACCACATCGGTCCTAACTCACTATCTATTTTTAGGGCGGAACGGAGTTTGGAGCTATATTCTATAAATAATGTTTACAACTGCACCAAAGGGGGCTATTCTCATGCGCAAAGGACCGAATGCGCGAAAAAACGTGTGCGCAAAAGACCGAAAACAAATTTAGCCGAAAGTCAATTTAAAAAAAAGCAATTGCCATATTCAATTAAAATGAATTAAATGAAGCAATTTTTTGCTTCATTCTTTACAAAACCCTTGAAATATAAAATTTGTCCCAATTTTGCGGCGGTCAATGACAATTTGAAAATTTTAGCATATTTCTGCCATTTTTATAATCGGCCATTATCAATACTCAAGTCACTGGAAATGTTTACTTTCTTTCCAAATTTTAGACTGGCTGATTTTTATTTTCGCGAATTCGGTCTTTCCACCCACCAGAAAGATCATTTTTTGTATGAAGCGTGATAGATAATGAGTTATTTAGAAGTAAACTTTTACAGTTTTGAACTTGTTATACAAAAAAGATTGAATTTTGCTGCAGAATAGCCAGAAAGTTGGTTCAACTTTGCCAACTATGAACAAACATCAGTGTGAAATTTTTGTCCACGCCATTTAAAAGGAGCTGGTAAGAGGCTACCGTTAAGTGGTCTGGAAAAAAGTTATACCCTGAGATTTCAAAGAAAAACAACATATCAAATTTCGGTGTTTTTTTTTCTCTCATAAATTTGTCAAGCGGCTCTCAATTCTGCCCCACGAACCAAAGTCTGCTCTATAAATTGTTCTGCTCTTCAAGGCAAGTGAGTTAGGACCGATGTGGTTAACTCATAGAGTAATTTCGGATAGGGTACACCGTCTGCTCGTCACGCTATCTTATTTTCGGCCGGATAGATTCGTGCAACTTCTTAGTCTAATACCGATCCTAATCTTACTCTTATACTATCTAGTCTCAGGGTGTTTAACTAGTCTCTGCTAGGCTCAATAGATCTAGGGTATACTGGTTTATTGCGGCTGCTGAAGTCTTCTTGGAGAGTCAACTAATTTCTAAGTTAAATTCAAATCTCTCTGGTGCTGAAATTACAAGTAATTCCAGCACTTACAAATAAGTGGGTTGTTAGTTTGATGGATCATGATTGGTTAATATTAAATACTTTACAGTGGTAAAATATCTAATTTATCCAATCATAAAATGTAGTTTAGATCAGGTTCCACCCATCCGGTTTTTACAGAGTTTTTTTTAGAATAGTCTTTCTGTAATTCAAAGGATGGATGATGAACGTTGGTTTTTGGCGAACATCATATTTCGTCTGGGTTCTCTTGTTAGAGAAGTTCCAGGTTCAATCGTTGTGTCTTCTCATGACAACGACTGGGTTTTCGCAACAAACTCAAATCTGATTTCAGAATGGTTGGCTATGACAGGTTTTTTCGTTTCATGTAGAGAACTTCTTTGTGTTTGACCTTGTCTGGGAATGGCGTGGAGATTGTGCGTGGAGGGGATGCCTGGTTACTCGGATCTGTACGTATACTTGAACATCGAGGTGGTCATTGGTCTAGTTCAATGAAGTCCTTTTCTGCGAAGTCAAGTCGTACTCTAAATCCTTTGAGTTGTGATTGTGGGCGGCATATTGATTGTGGTTGGCCATTCTTTTTCGAGTGTATTGGGGTCATTTCGTCTTTGGATGTTCGTCTTTGGTGTTGTATGCTGATCTATATACTGCAAGGTATAATTTACATTTTATAAAATTTTTATTAGTTTGGTGTTTTAATTATGATTTTGGTTAGTTGTTTTCACAAAAGCTTTTTGTTTTAGTTCGGTTATTTTGAAGAGTTACTCACCCTTGAGTACCTCTTATTAAAAATAGGAGTGTGGTCACAAAGCGTGGATGTAGCGCGGTGGGTTAGGCCGGCTATAGAGCATGCTCAGGACGTCCTCTCTGGTGGGTTAGGCCAGGAGTGGGAGTATGATTTTGTGCGGTTTCTGTGAGAGGTCCTGTTATGTGATAACGTTTTATGTTTAGTTTATTGTGGTTTTTCTTATGTTTCGTTGGTTGTGTCCTTTTTTCAAAAATCAAATTGTTTTTGGTATGGGTTTGTCTTTCGACTTTTTTGTGTTTTATTATTTCTTTCTTAGACTTTATAATAGTCTTCAAAAGAATAAATTATCCAGTTTTAAACTGGGTTAATCCGGTTTGGGTACCGTTGGTTTCCTTTTCTTAGTCATGCTGTTATTCTATGTGTTGTGGTGTTTAGTAAGCTGCATTGGTTAGTTTTGTTTAGTATATAATTCCTTTCCAACCGGGTTAAAGGAAAGTTTGAAACTTGTTATCGTGTGTTAGAGTTGCTGAGTGTGAAAACTTAAAACTGAAATTCATTATTTAAACAATTCTTCGTGGGCGAGCTTGTGCGAGTTTGGATAGAATTCTTGTGCGAGTGAATGAAAATATCAAAAGGTTAGTACTGCATTTGCGTTTTATCAATTTACTACATAGAATTTCAATTTTACTGCTAGTTTTGGGGAAAAATTAAGTTACAAATTTTCATCATTATTAGAATTACTGCTTTTAGGGAAATAATTTATAAATCAATTTACTACATTGGTATGAATTTTATTGAATTTATCTAGTGTAAAATATTAATAGAGTTTTTAAGAATTTGAAGAAGTTTTCGATTTTTTATTTTTCTTTATTGTATTTTGCAGATGATCGTGAGATGAAGACTAAAAATCTAAATAAAACATGGATAAAGAATGGTTAGTGTTTTATTTTAAATTTATTAGTTAAGAATATGTATAAATTATACTTACCTGTTAGTCGTCGGGGAAAAAACCGTGGGGGAAGATGTCGTGGATTATGTCGGAATTTGTTAGTAACTTTGCTAGTATGCGAATGATGTTTTTAGTTTGAAGCAGTGGCCAAAGCAATTGAAGTGCTTTAATGGTTTTTAGTTCTTCAGTGCCAACTGCAAACTCATAAGGTGTATTTTGGATGAGATTATATAATTTGTGGTTATATTTAGTGTTGTGGATGAATTCTAATATGGGGATTTCTATAGGTTGAACAAATTCATGTGGGATAAGGAAGGGTCTGGATTCTTCTGCGTTGAAGGTCTTTGTGATGGGACAAAAAATATACATTTGGGTTATGGGATCATAATTGCGAAGAATACCGTGAAGGTTAGTATCTTTAATGCAATATGTGAAGTTAAGAAAAAATGGTGATGTGTATTTAGAGTTAATAAATTGAAAACGATGGTGTGGTTGTCTTGATGGAGTGTGTAGGTCAAAGTGATTTTGTATAAAGCGGTAATATGTATATGTGTGGGTTTGTTTAGTGCGTAACATAATGTCGTGTGAGCAGTGCAAATCTCGTTCATGTGGTGCAAGGAAATGAAAGGTTAGTGAAAATAATTGAAATCTTTCTTTAAAACTTTCGTAAGCTTGTGTGTCGGTTAGTGCTTCAGAAATGATGTGGTCGAATTTGCGATCAAATATATTGAGTGTAAAAACATATGGTGTTTTGATGAAAATTTTTTCTGTGATTTGTGGGTTAGCGAAGCGATCATCATCTAAAAATTGGTCTTGGTTAGTTCGGATGATGTTATGATCGTAATATTCTAGCGTATATTCGTTAGCTCGGGGTGCAGTGTATGTTTTTAGTGATTTTTTATATCCGATGTTAGTAAATTGTCTATGTGTTAGTGGTGTAGTGAGTCGATATAGCATATCTTGATTTCGTTCTATATCGATGTGAGTATTAGATAAAGGTAGGCAAAGGGGGTTAGTAAAATGATAATATGATGTCCAATGAAGTGTAGGCATTAAAACTTGTTCATCTACAAAACTACGTGTGTCGTTAGTGTCGTTAGGAGTGTTCAAAGTATATTGTGGAAATGAAGGTAGGGTGATTGCTAAAAAATCTTTCGTGTTAGTGTGATTTGGGTGATTAATATATTCACGGGCTATTCCTGGTTTTGTTGGAAATGGATGGTTTGGGAATTTTTTTTTGAAAGTGCGGTAAGCTCTATTAGTGCTAAGTGATGATTCGGTGGATGTGGATGATGGTGCTAGTGATGCGGTATAAGCTGAAGAGGGTGTAGGGGTAGGTGGGTTTGATGATTCTATGGTTGATGAAATCTGGTTTATAGTTGAGGTGTCAAGGTGGAAGGGTTGTTGTTGTAAGGTGATAAAATTATCTAGTTCTTGGGAGATTTGGGGGGTGTCTGGAGAATTGGATGATCGATCTGAATGAAGTCAAGAGTAGGTTGGGGTAACTTGTGAAGCATAGGAGGGTGTAGAAATGGATGGGAGTGGGTTATATGGTGGGATTGGTTGAAAAGGGGGTTTCGAAAAAACTGAGGGATTGGTTTGAAAATTATTGGATGGAGATGGTTCAGAGTCGGCAAATTCATCAGGGGTTTCAATATCTGGGTTATTGAGTTGTGAGATGGAGTATAAAACTGAGTTATGTGAATTAGTGTCTGAATTCATGCCTGATGTTATATTATTGTTTGGGAAATCGGGTGGCGGGAAAGCAAAAAGTGGAATTATTGTAATTGGAGTGTTGAGGTTGGTTGGGTGGGAATTTGAGCGGTGTAGGGATCCAAGTTGTCGGCTCATCGTGGGCTAAAAAAATTATTATTTTGAGACTGAAAAGCAGTTGTATGTGGTTGTTCTATAATTTGTTCATATGTATTTTCATCTAGTGAATTGTGTGTCATTATATGTTGAATGGGACTTTGTGATATGGTTGGTCTGAAATTTGGAGTATGTGTTATTGCTAAATTTTGAAAATTTCGTGGGACTAGTGATAATGGATGGTTATGTGGTAGGGGTGGTAACTGTGGTGCTGTAGGCGTAATGTCTACATTGTTATGTTCTTCGTCATATGTGTTCTGTCTTGTTGCTATTTTTGTGTTGTATTCTTTTATTTGTGCGTCTAAAAAAATTTTGTTAATTGATGATGAAAAAATTCCAAAAAATCCTGCAAATAAGATGCGTGCTACACTTGCTTGTCTATTTACTTGTGTGTGTATAGCGCATGTATTATAGATTCCTTTTAAGAGTGAGAAAAGAAATCCTATAAAGTTAAACATTGCGTATAAAATAGTTAATTTTTCTAAGATGTAATAGGGCCATCCTAGAAAATCAAGAATTTCCTTTTTGAGTGTAACAAAGCTAAAAATATTTATAGGTGAGATATCTTGTGGTCGGTATTTTTCACCGTTGAGATATATATAGTCTTTAATGTCTTTAAAATATCCGCTATAATCTTGTGTATAAATGTCTGCAAATCCTGCTGTTTCGGCAAGTTTGCGTAAGTTTTGGTCAATTGATTGTCTTTGTATCGTGTCCATTTGTGTTAATAATTCTTGGAATTGTTGTGTTCTAATGTGATGTTGTATATCGGATTTTGAATATGTTCCAATTGATTGTAAGTCAATATTTGGGTTTCGAACAATAGCTCTAATGCTTTCAGGTGAAAATTTTTTGAGTGATTGCATTAATGTGGGATATGGGGTAAGAAGGTAATATTTATCTTCATCAGGGTTCAGTTGTACTACATTGTGGCTATTTTCTGATCCACATGGGACTGCGGTATCCCAGAAATAGGTTCGTCTTGAAAGTGTGTCAACGAAGTGTACTTTATTCTTATAAAAGATGGGGATTCTTTTATAGCATCGTTTATCTTCAAAAACATATAGTGGTGATACTTTTTTGGTACAGGTATAAAACCATAAAATGTTTCCTTCATAGTTTAAAAAATTTGATCTATTGCCTGATAATAAATATCCTGCGTAGGGTATTTTTAATACTGCTAATGCAAGTGATTGTAGGATTTGTGTTCTTTCTAATTCGCATAGTTGGTGAAGTGTTTCTAATTCAGAGAGTGACATTTCTTGAAAAATTCGGCTAATTGTGTAGTCTAATTTCATATCTAAGTGAATATCATAGTGGATATTACCGAAATATGTACTATTCATTAGTGATAGTTCTTGTAAACGTGTGCTTCTAGTGTCATGGGGCTTTAGATGTCCACCGGGTTGACCTTTACTTTTTTGAAAATTAACTGGTATATATGATGTTCCTTCGTTTGGAGGATGACCTGTGGCATATGGGTCGATTTTTATTTTTCCAGTGGTCATGTCGAATCCTTTTTCGTATTCAACTAATATTTCAGAGTATTGTGTTTTGTGAAGTGGGTTTCTGTATTTACATGCAAGTTCTGTTTCTTGATATATTTGAAAACGTGTCAATTTATTTTCTATATTGTGTATGTTCCTAAAATTAGAACTTTGTTTTCGTGATGGGTTTACTTGTTCATATGGAATGGACTGTATAAAATATTTTTCGTGAAATTTTATAATACGAGCGTGTATTTTTGCTACTTGAAATGTTGTACATGTAACTTCGGGGAACCAAACAATTGTTGCTTGTGTTCGTGTTGTAGGGTCACAATAGCCTTGATCGTTTTTACAAGGTAATCTAATTCCTTGATAGATCATTGTGTTGTCTGATAAATCGCGTGTGAGTTGTATTTTTTCGAGTTGTATTTTCCAATCGAAAAACATTATTTCTTGATATCCTTTATTTTTTGTGTCTGCTTTGCAGTTTGATGGGTTATTTATACCAATATGTGGTATCCAGTGTTTATCGTGTATGTCATTAGTTAATCTTCCGTGTGCGCCGTTGTATGGATATTTTTCGTCTAGTTTTATATGTCCTTGATATCTTTCAAGTTCTGCTTGATGTACAGAATCTGAAAAAACTTGGAAATATACTAAATTTCTATCTGTGTTTTTATTTTTTGTGATATTTAGTCTGAGTAACTCGTTTTTACAATCTTCGGGATTGAAATTGTAAAAGTCGTTCTATATTACTCTGGTAGAATGATTCGTGGTCAAGTCGGTTTTTATTTCCATTTGAGACTTGTGAACAATGTACTTTCTTTTCAGAAAATGTTGCTGTGAATTTATATCCTATAACTGTTGTTGCTCGGGCTTTTGAATAAAGTTTCGCTATTACATTTGTTGTTTCTATGGCTTGTGGTTCTGTTTTGCATTGTGATACTTGATTTATTGCATATTTGTGTAGTGTTTTTTGTTCCTTTTCGTCACAATCGTAATGTGTTACTAATGAATCTTGGGGTCCTGTGCGGGGGAAGGGTTTATGTTTTGATTGGAGATTACTAGAAAAAAGAGTTGGAGAAAAATCAATATTTTTAGAATATACATGTGTATGATAATCCTGAGTATGGGTTATAAAATGTGATGTAACCAATTGTCTTTTTGGTATATCTGTCGTATTTGTATATTACTTCAGTTGTTATAAATGGTGGTGGTAGTAATTGAGCTGTTATATTTGGTGGATTTAATGGATAGGGATGTTGAGTAATGTTGTTTAATTTAACCGTGATTTCAAATTTTAATTGTAGACTATTCTGTTGGAGTATTTGGATGTTATGAGCGCGAATGTCTTCGTGAATGTCTTGTCTATATTGTAGTCTATTTAGTGCCCAGTTGTGGAGTCGGTTACTTTCTAGGTGTTGTCCAAATAATGGTGGAGGTGCTGTGAATGTATTCCAGTCTAGTCTTAAAGGAATATTTGTTGATGATTGTTCTCGATATCTAGCGTCGAGGTTATTTGGGAAATTTAAGTTAAAAAGTGGTGGTGAAATCTGGCTTATTGATGGTGTTGATGGTAGTGATAATGTTTCTGGTAGTGATGAGGATGTTGTTGTATCCGTAGAAATATCTATTGGATCATTGATTAAATTTGGTTCACCTTGTGTGAATGAATGTGTTGTCCAATATGGTAGTCGTGATGTTTGGTTTGTAGAGTTAAAGGGATTTTCACGTAGTTGTTCAGATGTTGGTGTTGAACCTAAGTAATCTGAGGGTAGGCTTGAGGTGCTACGTTGTGAAAGAAGCGTAGGGGTTTCTGGTAATATACCAATGGGGTTTTCTGGAGTACCTTGTGATGGGGATTGGGGTATATCAAAATGAACTCGGGGAGTTTGAAAATTTCTGTTTCGTCGAGGATGTATAATTTGTCTATTTATTTCTACTGTATTTTGGTTTTGACTAGGATTTCGTATTCTACTTAATTCTTGTGGTAATGTTGGGTATAAGTTATATGTTGGTTCACTTAGAGGTGCTTGTCGTTGAACTGGTTCTAGTGGTTCTGATAAGCGAGCGTGTCGTTCTTCAAAGGTATATGGGTTATCTTGAAAGGAAATTCGTGTAGATGTTTGGGGGTTTTGGGTAATTGAAGGTGGTGTTGGGTTTTCCTGGGATGATGTCGGTGAAGACTGACTGTGTGATTGTTGCTTAGCAATTTTTGATGGTTTTTGATCTATTCTTTTAGTGAAAAAAATTATTTTTATTGTAGTATTCTTCTAGAAAAAGAATTAGGAGGATTGTTGCTAGGGCGAATGTGATAATTGCTTTCTTTATACATTTGCATATTGTCAAGATGAGAGATGATAGAAATGTTATAAAAATTACAAATAGTAAGAAAATATCTGTTCTACTAAAAATGGTTCGTATCATTTAGATAAGTTTTGTGAATCGTACCTGTGGATATAGTCAATAGCTATTGAAAGCTGGAGGTATAGTTCAAATATGGAATAGAAAATTAAAAAAATATTGCAAAAAATGATTAAGATTATTACAAAAGATTCAAAGGTATCAAAAAGAAATATGATGAAAGGTTTAAATATTGTGAAAAAGTTTGCGAGAATGTTTAGAATTATGGTAACTGGTCGAGAGAAGAGCATTTAAGAAATGGCTTCTCGATCGATTATTTTTTGTTGTTTGAGGCAATTTTCAAGTGTGGTCGAATTATTTATTGGTTTTTTGACAAGTGGGTCGAGTTTTGTGAAAAATTGTTGGGGGCAAATTTTATGGTGATCGGGAAGTCTTCTTTGTCTTTATTTTCATTTGTCAAATGATCTGGGGTATTTTTGAGATTTTTATAATTTAGGCTAATTAAAATGGTCGATCTTTTACTTTAGGCTAATTTAACATATTTGTTTGGGGGGTATTTGAGGTCTGAGTTGGGGAAATATTGTTGATCTTTGGTTTATTAGATAAGGGAGGGTTATGATATTATGGTGATATTTATTTTAGTTGTCAAGTTGGAATGGTTTGCTTATTTTTGACCTGGAGGTCGCAAAGTTATAGTTATAGATATGCCTGGAGTTTAATATCGTTCGTCTAGTTGATCTGTGTTAGAGTTAGAGAAGGTGACGGATTGGATGAATCCTATTGGCTAATTATGAACTAGAATCGTTGCGTGTTTGTCAGCATGTTATTTTGAAAAATGAAAGTTCAAAATATTTCAGAGGTGCAAAAATTATTAAATATAAATTTAAAGCTGTTTTTGAAATTCGACTTTCTTTAATATTTTAGATTGTGGAATGAATGTTTTATAGTTTTTACGTGGTTGATTTCTAAGTCGTGATGACTCTCTATGTTCTGATTTGTCGATTTGTTCTTGAGGTATTATTTTTTCTGTCATTTTTCTATTTTTTCTTTCTTTTTGTGGTGTATTTTGATCTAGCTTTTTTGTATTGTTTTTTGTTGTAGTTGATTTTTTATTTTGGTTTTCGAGGTGAATGTCATGTTGTTCCTTTGTTTTATTTTCCGTATGTGGGTAATTTTGAATAACTTTTAAACCTGTGAAAGAATACAATTGAGTTAGTTCGCGTAGTGCGTATTCTTTTGGGTAATAAGGTAATAGGTTGTTTCGATGTTGAACAATTTCTTTTTGTTCTGAGTCGGTGATTTTATATGTGACATCAGTGGGTTTGGCAATTATTTGGTATGGTCCTTTACGAAGGGGTTGTAATTTTTTAGAAATTCCTTTTTGAGTGTTAAAATTGGGTATTAAAACAAATGTTCCAATTTTTAAATCGGAGGCTGGTGTAAAGCGTGAATTTATTTGTTCATTAATGTTTTGCCTTTGTAACAACTTTTTTTTTACTCTTTGATAAATTTCATTGTGTTTTCTATCTCTGTTTAAAATCCATTCGGTGTGTGTACCGGAGGCTAATTTAAGAATTTGTGGGTGATGAAAATGATCTTCATCGTGTGTGTGTAGAGGTAGATTATAACAAATTGAGTCTTTATTCGGTTGACATTAACTTTGTGCATTTTTACGAGAGTTTGCTGTAAACATAATCGGTTTGCGTGGCTTTTGATTAAAAACCATTTCATATGGTGACATTCCTAGAGTTGTCGTGATTTGTGAATTATATGCTAAGGGAAATAGTTTTACATCTGCTGACCATTCGGTATATCTTGTATCATTTCCATTGATGATACATCTAAGATATTCTTGTAGTGAACGGTTCATACCTTCGACTAATCCGTTTGTCCAAGGTGCGTGAGATGTACGTGGTTTGTGTTTGATGTTATATAGATTACATAGTGTGATGATTTCATTATTTATGAATTCTGTACCGTTGTCTGTAACTAAAAGTTCTGGTAGTCCGAATTTAGCTATCCAGTGTTCATAGAGTGTTGTGTAAGCGTAATAAGCGTTACAATGTGGTACTGGGTTAAGTGCTACATAATGTGTAAACGCGTCAACAATTACCATAATAAAGGAGTTTCCTTCGGATGAGGGTGAAATTGGTCCTTTTGTATCAAATGAAATACGGTGGTTAAAGTACAAACTTTGTCCTTTGAAATCTTGTTTTTGAGCTATTTGTTTTTGATTTGGATAAGGTTTATTTAGCTGACATACTATACAATCATTGCATAGTACTTTTATCCAAATTGGTGCATTTGGAAAATAAAAGTTTTGTATGAAATTTGAATATGTTTTCTCTGATCCAGAGTGTCCTTTAATGTTTTGTGTATGTGAAATATTAAAAGCTATTAAAATCACACTTAGAGGGAGACAGGGAACTGTAGATTCATTTAATTTGTATTCTAGAAGGTCTGTGTTTTCGTTAATTGTTGTATTATTAAATTTTCGAAAATATCGGAGGAGTGTTTTATTTCCTAAAATAGTTGTATCTGCCTTGACGGGTTTAGTTTTATATTTGTGCCATGATTTTAGTTGTCTAATTACTGGGTCAAGATTTTAATATTGTTTCAAAGTATTAATTGTAATTTTAACTGTAGTTTTACGTGTAAGTAATTCAGGTGGTGTATTTCGACTTAATGTGTCTGGTAATGCAAGATTTTTTCCTGCTGTCCAAACTATATGTAAGTTTGGGAATTTCATTAGAATTAATTGAAATCTATGAACTCAATGATTTGGATTGGATTTTTGTGCAAAGAGAAAAATGATTGGTTTGTGATCTGTAAATAGAACTGTTGGATGTTTTGATCCAAGTATCAGAAATTCATATTCTGTTAGTGTATATATTATGGCTGTACATTCTCTCATTAGAGTTGAGAGTCGTAGCTCTGCTTGAGTGAATAATCGAGAATTTGCTGATATAAGATTCATTTTGTTTGTGCCATTGTGTGATTGTAATAATGCTGCGCCGATGCCAAAATTCGAAGCATCGCACATTGCATAGAATGGTTGATTTGGATCTGGAATTGTTTTCGAAATTTGTTCAGTTAGGAGTTTTTTAATTTCTTCAAATCGTGCTTGATGTTCTGTGTTCCATTCAAAATTATTTTGTTGTCTAAGTATATTATAGAATGGTCTTAGGTATAATTGCATTTTATAGACATATTTGCTTAAAAAGTTTAACATTCCAAGGAATTCTTGAATTTTCTTTTTGTTTGTTGGTGGTTGGAGTTTTTGAATAGCATCAACGCGTGATTTTAATGGAGTGATTGTTTTTTTTTTCTATATTATGTCCTAAGAATTTAACTCGTGTTAAAAAGAAGTGTGATTTATCGGGGGCGGCCTTCAGATTTTCGTTCTGAAGTATTTTGTGATAGTTTTCTAAGACATTGAACATTTCTTCTTTTGTTTGTGATTGCATAAAAACATCGTCTAAATAAGTGATTGCGTTTTTCTTGAGTATTAGTGGTCTAAAAATTTTGCTCATAAAAGCTGAAAATGCTGCTGGTCCTATGGATATTCCATAGAATAGGCGGTTGAATTCATATTGCTGATTTCCAATAACAAATTGTGTTAAGCGTCGCGATTGTTCATCTAGTGGCATTTGATTATATGCACTATTCATATCTGCGGTTGTAAAGTATTTTCCGTTTATTTTTGTTAAAATAACTTGTATTGGTTCAATAGGCCAATTGCATTTTGATTCGTCTATTAGTGAATTAAGGTATCTAGCGTCTAGAACTATTTTTAATGATTCTCCTTTTGCTAGGATGATAACAGGGTTGATAAATGTGTTACCTTTTGGTTGTTCTTCTTTGTTTACCGGTGAGATAATATTGTATTGTTCTAAAATATCGAGTAATCTGTTTACTTTATCATGTAAGTGAATTGGTACTTTACTTGCTCTTTGTTTTTTGGAAAACTGCGTCAGGTTTTAATGGAAGGTGTAGTGATGAGCTGGTTTTGCCAACATCAAATTTAGATGTTGCATAGACTGATGAATATTTTATTAGCTGTTTGGCTAATTTATCAAATTCGTCTTGTGTTATTTGTGAATGTTGAAAGTTAAACATTGTTAAAAATTTTTGTTGATTCTCTGTATAGTTATTTATGTTGAATGCAGGTTTGAAATATGGGGTTTTTGTGAAATAATCTGTATTTCTTTTTTCATTACTTATCATATTATTTATGGATAATTCTTCATTAAGAATTGTGGATTGACAAATATCTAATAATTGGAGTATATTATTTACGCGGTATTCTTTTTCGTGTATTGGTGATATCGTAGCGTTGGTTTCGCAATAGCGTAAAAGTCCTAAAGGTAATGTTACTTGATAGGGTGTATTGTTGTATACATGTAGAGATGTAATATCTGAATTCGAGTTTTTCAAATATTTTATGGATGAGATTGTGATTTTGAAAAACTTATGGATAGGTTTGAATTCAAAGTCTGACATATAGAGTTGTTGTTTATTTTGTTTTTTATCATATTGGTGAACTTGTTTTATTGAAAAATTATATATTTTTCCTGATAGTGGTTTCAGGTGTTTTCTTTGTTGGTTATATATTGGATAAAATTTTGAAAAGAATGGTGGTTGTTTGTTTAATCTTTGGAAAAATGTTAGGGATGTGTCTTTTGTTTTTGTGTATTTATCTTTGATTAGTATTTTACTGTTTAAAATGTTGATTGTTGGTATATATTTAGAGATAAATGGTATTCCTATGATATTGTGTTTAATATCAGTGATATGAAATATTTGTTTAAATGGTTTATTTAAAATTTTATTCTGCTCCATTGTTCTTGTGAGGAGAAGAAATAATTGAATTTTTCCATAGTTTACCAATGTTGATCCCTGTGCTGTTGCTAGTTTACTGGAGGTTTCAAGAGGTGTTAATTTTGGGTGTAATGTTTTTATCTCATTCCATGTGGGAATGTTTATTATGTTTGATTCTGCTCCTGAATCAATTAAAAAATCAATTTCAAGATCTGGTGGTTGAAATTCTTTGTTTCTTGGACTTTCTAAAAGAAATGGTATTGTCCAAATTTTTTCTTTAGATTGTTCTTTTTGTATATTTTGATAGATGTGATTTGTATTCAAGCATTTTGTTTTGTTGTTTTCATTGGATTGGTTTGTAGTGTTGATTTCGTTAGTTTCTTGTGCCGTTTGTGTGGAATGGATGGGTTCAATATAATAATTGTGAAGGAGTTCTAATTGATTTTCATATATATGTGATGAAAAAGGTTGTTCATATATAATAGGTTCGTAGTCATTTTCGACTGCTATCATATTTATGGAGGTAGTGTTTTCTGTATCACTTTCTGAATCTGATGATTCACAGTTTATTTGATTCAGTTGTAGCTCGTTATTTCCTGTGTCATCAATACCTGGGGGGTCTGATGTTGTTTCTGGATTTGATTGTACTTGATTTATATTTCTTTGATGTTTAGGTGTACTACTTCTGTGGCGATTATTAGAATTATTATAATGGTTATTATTCCTGTGTGGTGATTGGGAATAATTTCTATAACGATTATTATAACTTGAATGTCGATTTTGTGAATTATTTCGTGATCTGTTTTGATAATTATTGTTTGGTCTGTTATAGTTTGATCTATTATATGAGTTATTCCTTGATCGATTGTTCGGGTAATTCTGGTTTCGGTTGTTTGAATAACTTCTATTTCGATTATTGGAGTAGTTTCTATTTCTATTGTATGATGAGTTTCGTGATTGATTGTTTGGATAGTAATTATTCCTTGATTGGGAATTAGATCTAGAAACAAATTGTGTTGTGTTCGAATTTGATCTGGAGTAGTTATTTCGACTATTTGGTCTATTGTAATGATTTTGTGACGAATTTTGTGTATTTCTTCGTTCTGGTGATCTTCCTCTATAACTTGAGTTATATGGTGATTGATTTCTCGTGTAGTTGGTATTGTTCGGAAGTGGTTTTCCTGAACTGTTGTTGCTGTATACATTTTTGTTCGGTAGATTTTGATCTTTCTTCATGTATTGGTAGAATGATTTATTCGGTTCTTTATATTTTTGAGGTTTGTTTTGATTGTCCTGTTGTTTTTGTCTACATTCAGAAATACTATGTCCGTATCGACGGCAATAATTACACCATTTTTTGAAAGATGGTTTGCCTTTAAAGTTTGGGTGTTTTTCGTAAATATTGAGTATTTCAGTGATTTTTTCAACGAGGTCTGTATCTGATTCCTGTATATTATTGATATTTGTGGTATTTGTTTCAATTCGGTTAACATATTGTAATTTCTGATTTTCTGTTTCTTCAAGTTTCATTGTGATTTCCGCTTGCTCTAGCTTGTCTACTAGTTTTCGAAAATCTAAATCGGGCTCTCGAATTGAGGAGGGATGGAATGCTCTCTTTTTTATTGCTATTTTCCTTAATTGAGGTGTTAAGGTCATCATTAAGATTTCTGTCATTTTTGTGTTTTTATTATCGTGTGTATTTAATGAATATGCTTTTCGAACTAGTGTTTCGATACGTACTGCTAATTGTTTGATGGTTTCATTTGGTAATCTGCGAATTTCATTACATAAAACTCTTTGTTGTTGTTTGTTTCTTTCGGAGTCAAACATTTTTGAAAATTCTTGTGTAAATCTCTTCCAATTTGATTTTATTTCTATAGGCAATACTGAAAACCATTTTTGGGCTGCGCCGTCTAGGGTTGTCTGTATCAACGCTGTGCGTCGATGTATCCAGTTTTGATGTAGTGGCGTATTAATTGGTTCAGGTCCTATATTTAAAATTAAATTTGCTGTTACTGCATTTAAATAATCTTCTACAGAATATTCAGGGTCTGTTCCTGTGAATACCATTAATGGTTTGTTTGATGTTATTGATGATCCACCCATAAGGTATGGATTCATTGTCATTTGTAATGATTCTGCTGCATTTGGCATTTGTGAAAAATTAGAAAGTTGATTTTTTGTTATTTCGTGTTGTTGAAGATAATATGGAAGTGGTATTTCATTTTGCATTTGTGTTGGTTGATATGAGTGTGTAATCATTGGGTTTTGTGGCTGAATTGGTTGAAAAGATTGTGTATTAATTGGGTTTTGCATTTGTATTGGTTGTTGATTTTGTGTATCTATCTGGTGTGGAGAAAAATTTCTATGATGTGTATATGGTTTCTGCATTCCTTGTCCGCGATATTCTTGGGTATATGGTGCAAATATATCTGGTTGTAAATGATTATCATCAGAGGATAGGTAATCCGTTTGATGAGGTGCTTGTTTTTTATTTTTATTCTGTTGAAAGAATGGGTAATTTTCACTATGATCCTGTGGAGGATGTGGGTTAGCTTGAAAATTTACTGAATTGGTTGTTGCCATTAGATTATTCCAATATCGAGATCTGATTTGATTATTATTATTATTTCGTGGAGGATAGTTTGTTTTTGATGAATGTGTATAATTATAATTATGTTCCGCAAAATTGTTTCTTGTGAATGTTCTGCGTGTTTTTGACGGTATTGTCATGGGTCTATATGTTGGGTAATCCATTTGTGAATATTTTGGAGCAACCGAAGGTTTAACGGTTGATTGTAAGGTTACTTGTGCTAGCGAAGTGTTTGTATTTCTTGGTGTTGTTAAATTTGGACGTATTGGTGAAATACTTTGTTGTGTAGTTGTTGTTGTTTGGACAATTTCTTCATTTATGAAGTGTGATGGTGTCTGAATATCTTGTTGAGTGAGATTTCTAGTTCCATTAAGGTTTTCATTGTGTATGACGGTCGAATTTAAACTGTTATTTCGAGTATCAGGTAAAAATGTATTGTAGTTTAATGGTGTTGCGTCAATGGTTAATGGTACTACTCTTACATAATCTCTTATATAAGATATTGTACTTATTGCTTGACTTGCAATTGATTGTGGGATATTTATAAATGCATAATGAGACCATTCGGGGTCCCAAACGTAGTCTGACTGTTCTGTGATGGCGGTATCATCGTTTGACTTTTGAGGTCTAAAATTTTTTCTTGCTTGTGAAATTAAATCTATATTATGTGTGAAATAATCTATTATAAACCATGCCAAAATTTTTTGTAAGTCATGTTTTGTATGTTGGGAAACTTCATCTTTAGTGAAATTTTCTTTAATTATATTTAGAAAAGATGAAAATAGTGTGATTTCATGTCGTACCCTTATATGTTTAGATGTCTCTGTCGGTGAGACATTTGAGATTGGGATTTCGTTTTCTAATATTGAGATATAACTATATATTATTGCAAAAACTTCATTAGTAAATATGGAGTTTGCTCTTTGTGAGTTATGATATTGTATGCTTTTTATATATTCTGAGAATACTTTTGAAAATTCTAAATCAAGATCGTCTGTTTGAATTACATATTTGCGGTGATTCGGGTTTGGTGAGGTGAATTCTATGGTGTAGATTCCGTAGTGTTGTGTCAAATTACATATATCTTTCAGATAGTGATCAATAATTTGTCTTTTGATTTTTACATCTGGGAACTCTGTTTTACATGGGCTGATTCCGGGTTCAAACAAATTTAGTAGTAAATTCTTGCAAAGTATATGCTGTCCTCTATCATTGGGTGCATCTACGAGGAAAGGGAAGATATCGTCATCATCTGGACTATCTTCACTTGGAGTGTGTGTTTGGCTCATTTTTTCGTTTAATGACTGTTAATAGGTAATTATCGATGTGTCTAATTGGTTGATTCCAGTTATATAAGTGTACTGGTTTGTGCTTATATTGCTTTTTTATTCGTCTTTTTCCTCTTTTTGATGAATTTGAAGTTGTTTCTGAGTCGGAAAAATATAATTGATCGTGAATGGGACAATTTTTATCAATTGATTCTTTTAATTTATAAAGTTCGTCTAAATTGCTGACTTCTGATTCTGAAAATGCGTTTCTGTTTTTGGAAAATTTTTTTCGTGTGATTTGTCTTTGTTTGTTTATGATTTTTCTTTTTAGTGTTTGTCGTTTTGTTCTAATATATCCAACTGTTTGTGTATGAGGTGTGATTACAAGATCGTATTTTTTGTTATCTATTTCACAGTTGTGTAAAACGATTGTTTGTTTGTTTCCTAGATTTTTAAATGACATAAGGTTTAGGATGACGGATGCAAAAAGTTGTTAGATGATTTCTATTTTCTTAAATTGTTAGTCCTTACGATTTTTTGGTTAGCTTAACCTGGGTCTATTTGTTCAGGGTTGGAGAGAAAAGTATATCGATTCCGAAGAATGATTTTTTACTTTCTCGTGGCTAGTATAAGCTAAGGTGTTAACTTACTTAAACTTACTTAGGGGTAGTGATTGTGTTCAAGGGTTGGAGAATAGTAAATTGATCCACAAGGTTCAGGTATAATTAGAACGCGAGTAGTTCGTTAGATACTATTTTAAACTTACTAAGTCTACGATTTATCCTGGGTCTGGTAAGAGGAGGGTTCAAGTGAAGGATGAATAACCGAAGTTCTTCACACTTTATCCTAATTTGAATGATTAGTTTTGTTGAAAAATTTCTATTAGTCTTGGGTTTTTTGAAAGGGTTGGATAGTGAATCGACGTTTGAGGTCGTTAGACACTAGCTAAGTGGGTGGGGGAGAACAAAATTGTTCTTTTTGATCCAAGGATAGGCCTTGATGATCAAGTTTTGTAAATTTAATTAAATAGAAAATGAATTAAGATCCAAGGATAAGCCTTGATGATCTGGTTTTAAATTTAAGTGATTTTAAGTTTAAAATGATTTAAATTTGTTTAAGAAAAAGATTTAGTTTTTTTTTATGATGTTAGTGAGCTTATGATTGCTGTTATGTTTTAGGTGATGAAGCTGGGACAATTGGATGATTTTATGATTACTAACAGTTTATTGTCATGCTACTAATTTTTATTTTGATTTTCAATAAATATTTTCCAAACATGTTTTATATAATACTGCAGAATTTTAGGAAAACGATCTGAGATCTTTTTATCAATCGTTATTGTATATTAATAGTTTTGTTTTAGCGCCTGAAACAATTATGAAGATTGACTTCAAAATTTTATGTTTGCAAATGAAAATCTAAATTCATTGCTAATAGAATTCGAAATATAAAGGTTTGTGTTGGCTTTTGCCGTACTATCATATAACTATTTGGTAAGTTTCTACTTTGTCGTATGTCGTCTCTGGTTCGAGGTCTTCTTCCAATTCCGGGTAGTTCTCTTATCGTTCGGAATATTGGCTTTGATCTATTGAGTCGTAGAGACATTTCGATTAAATTATCGTCGTGTAACATTTTAAAAATGTTTTGTCTAAATTCTAATCTATTTTTGGTTAATTCTAAGCTATTAAGGTCTTGTTCGAGACTTATGGTCGCACCAGATGAGTTAGGACCGATGTGGTTAACTCATAGAGTAATTTCGGATAGGGTACACCGCCTGCTCGTCACGCTATCTTATTTTCGGCCGGATAGATTCGTGCAACTTCTTAGTCTAATACCGATCCTAATCTTACTCTTATACTATCTAGTCTCAGGGTGTTTAACTAGTCTCTGCTAGGCTCAATAGATCTAGGGTATACTGGTTTATTGCGGCTGCTGAAGTCTTCTTGGAGAGTCAACTAATTTCTAAGTTAAATTCAAATCTCTCTGGTGCTGAAATTACAAGTAATTCCAGCACTTACAAATAAGTGGGTTGTTAGTTTGATGGATCATGATTGGTTAATATTAAATACTTTACAGTGGTAAAATATCTAATTTATCCAATCACAAAATGTAGTTTAGATCAGGTTCCACAAGCTCTGATAACCGTGTAAAAACTAAATAAAAAATATAAATAATCGTAATCAGAATAACCATCGTATTTATAATCAGAATCAGAATATGAGTTATCATAGTAATGATAATAATCATACCCGGGAAAATAATCATTATAATTATAAGTTAATTATCACATCGACGTGTTGCAGTCGAATAACCAGCAGAAAAACTGTCAATTCCCCGGTCGAGGTCTCTTTAAGTTCAGACAACTAGATCAAACACTAACTGTTCAGACAAACTGTTCACAAAATCATTTTAGACTGCAGATACGTGACGTTTTCATTTTCAGACCGGTAGAATTTGAACGGATCGAAAGATTTATGCCAATAGATTGAATTTTCTTCCGCGCCCGAGGGTTAAAAGGTCGGCTATGCAGATGTATTTCAGGATACAAAACAATACGTCTTTGACCCTGAGTCAGAGAGTATATTTCTCAATACTATTTTCAAAATCATCTGAGGTCGTGTTCAGCCTTTTGCTTGCGACTTGACTAACAATGTCTGCAACTCAGCTTAGCCATTGCTTAGGACTTGACGTCAAGATCATAATACTTTACATCCAAAATTGGATTGTTTTGGATTACGACTGTCATGCCTTGTTGTATGAATAAATCTTCAATATCGAATCGGAAGGAAATTGGCAAACACGATGACGGATCTTACGTATAAAAAACGAATGTTTGGTAAACCGTTTATTTTAAGATCTGAGAACACTCACTTTAGCTATTTAGATAGCTTTCAAATGACAAGGTCATACAACCAGTATAAATCTTTATTTCAACCGTTATGGCTTTGCCATTCCGGCCGGATGATATTCTCCCAGGAAAAGAAATTGAAAATATTGAGTTTTGTGTCCCAGTGGGACTTAAGTTAGACTCTGATTTAATTGAGTCCCCGTGGGATTGAATTGAATTTTTGCGTCCATCTGGGACTTTTAATACCACTCCTCTGTACGATTTCTATTTGCGGCGATTTACTTCACTTTTTCGGTCTTCTCGCTATCGTCTTCTATAACCTTTTTTCCGTCTGTCATATTGTTTTGCGTTGTCTCCTCGCAATCGTCTTCTAAGTTCTTCTTGTGAACTTCTTTTGCCTCAGATTCTTCTGTATCTTCTGTCGATTCGATTTCGATCGTCTTTTTGTTCTGGGTATTCCGGTGATTTTTCGCGGAACCCCATCTCGTGAATTAGATTCTTGTTATTCAATTGTTTCCTTCTGTTTGCTTGCCGGGTGGTGAGTCAATGGCGCTTTTTTTAAGGTTCGGCCGATTTCTGTTTCGTTTCTTTGGTTGCGACGATCGGTATCCGATTGTTTAAACTCCTGCCGACTCCGAGGAGCGGTTCCTTGCGGATTTGCTAGTGGCTTCAGCCGAAATATTTGGAAGTTGGGGAGACGTTTTCTTTTCGCTTAACATCTTCGGGGAGGGGTTAGTGTTTTCTGAGGTAAAGGATCAGTCCCAACTCAATGAGGTTTGCTGTTTCAGCGTTTCGTTTTCCATAAGTGTCGATGCAATGATTTCCTTTAAAATCTCCGATCTGAATAGCATCCCTCTTGTGAGTTTTCTGTGCTGGCTTTTCTCCTGTTTGTTTTGCCTTTCTTCTTTTCGGGCTCTCCTGTGCCTGCTTCTGTTTCTTTTTTCGGGTCATGTGTTGGGTCTTCTGGAACATGGGTTGTTGTGGCACATTCGGTTTTTCAATATTAAAAGATTGTTATCAAAGTCCCGTTCTCCGTACCGATTTGCTTGCAACGTAGTCGCTTAGCGCTGAGTGTCTGCGGGGTCCAAAATTTGTTGGATTACGGACAATCGCAAATCCGCTTGCTCGTAGTAGCTTTGGCTGTCTACCTTAAGTCTAAGCCCAAGCTGTGTGTATGTGTACGATACAAATTTTCGGTCCGTAATTTTGTATTTTTTTGAGTATTTTGAGTCTTTCACTTTCGTAGCTGTTCTTAGTGTTTTCCTTTTCACTTCTTTAAAACCTTTACTGATGTTTGTATCTACCTGGCTTTGTAACGTTTTGTATCTTAGATTTAGTTTTTCTCGCTCTTTAGATTATGCCTGCTTAGTTATCACACCTGCTTCTTGTTAGGCTGCACAGATTACCTGTTCTTCGACTCCGGTAGTCGATCTGTTGGCCGCAGTTTTCTTACTTTGTCTTTCTTTGACTAATTTTGTAGATCGTGCATTGCTTCAGCAGAAAGTGGTGGGTGCATTATGCTCTTTGATCTAAACAGACATGTTTTGCATTATGCCAAATTAGATTATTCGCTGAGCTTGTTGTTGCTATATTTGATAATGGCATGTAAGTTTCCGTCCCATGTGGGTATCGAATATCAAAACTTCCATCAACCCGTGCAAAGCCATTTCTGCTGTGGTGCTAGATTTTACTTCAATTGATACAAACTTTGACCATTTATTTATTACTACTACTATATAAGCGTCTCGGTTTAGTTGGTCAAGGATCTTGGGTGAGTGAGATAGAAGCTTTCCAATACTGTTTGTCTCATTGAGTAGGGAGGACATTGCGTTCGTCTATTAGAAGGCATTCGTCATCAATGTGTAATCTACTCCAGATGTAGACCCAATATTGTCCGTAAGCACATTTGAGAGCATCCCAGTCTCGTTTTCTTTTGAAATTCAGTAATGGTCCCATGTTCCGATCGTTTTGTGTAGCCGCTGCTATAAATGTGACCCTTCGTATTTTCTGTAGTTTTCGTCTCTAGAGAGGCGTGTCCTCTTGTACTTCTGTGCTAGTTTCTTAGTGCATTGTGGCCACAATACTCCTAGTACTCATCTCGTGGCTGGTTTCTAGTTGTTGTTGTGTTTCGAAAGTAGTAGATGTTGGGGCTGATCAGGGTGGGGGAATCCTTGAAGTCTCACGTGTTTTAAGATAGAGAATAGAACATTCGGTCTTCAAGCTATGTATTAAGATAGGGAATAGACTTATATTGTATTATGATAGGGAATAGAATTGGTACGGTTTCATGGTTTGTGTGATGCTAATAGAATAGTTTTTTGAGTTTTGTGTGGAAATGTCTAGTTTTTTCGCAAAAATTTCGGCGCGCATTATCTAATTGGTAATTATCAATGGTTAAATACGTGTAGATTATGGAATGAAGGTCTTGTAATTAGTTTTTTGTTACATTGTAATTCAATGGTAAGAGTTTTTCGGTAAAAATTTAGATTTTTTATCAAAGTTTTTTTTTTAAATCTCAAATTCTGAAACTATGCTGAAACTCACTGAAACTTCGAAAAAAATCAAATTTTTTGGGTAAAAATAGCAAAAAATTCAAATTTTTGGAAAAAATTGCAATATTTTTTTTTTTGGAAGGAATTGCAGAAATGTCGGTTATTGGTTAATTTCTTTGTCGCATATAATCTAAATGTAAAAAACACATACGCGTAGAGTTTAAAATTAGTCTTATAGTGTATTTTTTTTTGGAATCATGTTTAGACAATGATACAATATTCTGAATAAAATATGGATTTTTCCACAATTTTCTCTCAAAATACTGAAATATGATAAATTTTACCCTAACTTGAGCTCAAAATCAAGTAATTTATAGTTCTGAAACCCCAAAAGAAAGCTCATATGGGCTTCAAATCTACAGAAGCTCCGAAAAAAAATCAAATTTCAGGGAAAAATTGCAAATAGTTTAAATATTCGGAAAAAAATGCAAAAATTTCAAGTTCTTAGAAAAAAATTGCAGAAATATCAAAGTTTTGGCTAATTTTTTGTTGCTTCGGATCAAAACGGAAAAATAAACTTGCGTACAGAGTTCAATTACGCCATTTTTGCATTTTATTTGAAATGCTGTTGAGACAATGTTAAAAAAATTTTGAAAAAAGAAGATATGGTTTCTTCCATGATTTTCTCTCAAAATATTGAAATAGACCAAGTTTACCAAAATTTGAGCTAAGACACGGGTTATAGAATGCTCTGAACACATTGGCTGAATCAGTATTGAAACTTCGAAAGTAGTAGATGTTAGGGCTGATCAGGGTGGGGGAATCCTTGAAGTCCCCCGTGTTTTATGATAGAGAATAGAACATTCGGTCTTAAAGCTATGTATTAAGATAGGGAATAGACTTATATTGTATTATGATAGGGAATAGAATTGGTACGGTTTCATGGTTTGTGTGATGCTAGAAGAATAGTTTTTTGATTTTTGTGTGGAAATGTCTAGTTTTTTTGCAAAAATTTCGGCGCGCATTATCTAATTGGTAAATATCAATGGTTAAATACGTGTAGATTATGGAATGAAGGTCTTGTAATTAGTTTTTTGTTACATTGTAAGTCAATGGTAAGAGTTTTTTGGCAAAAATTTAGATTTTTTATCAAAATTTTTTTTTTAAATCTCAAAACCTGAAACTATGCTGAAACTCACTGAAAATTCGAAAAAAATCAAATTTTTGGGTAAAAATCGCAAAAAAATCAAATTTTTGGAAAAAATTGCAAAAATTTTATTTTTTTTTGGAAGGAATTGCAGAAATGTCGGTTATTGGTTAATTTCTTTGTCGCATATAATCTAAATGTAAAAAACACATACGCGTAGAGTTTAAAATTAGTCTTATAGTGTATTTTTTTTTTGGAATCATGTTTAGACAATGATACAATATTCTGAATAAAATATGGATTTTTCCACAATTTTCTCTCAAAATACTGAATTATGATAAAATTTACCCTAACTTGAGCTCAAAATCAAGTAATTTATAGTTCTGAAACCCCAAAAGAAAGCTCATATGGGCTTCAAATCTACAGAAGCTCCGAAAAAAAATCAAATTTCAGGGAAAAATTGCAAATATTTTAAATATTCGGAAAAAAATGCAAAAATTTCAAGTTCTTAGAAAAAAATTGCAGAATTATCAAAGTTTTGGCTAATTTTTTGTTGCTTCGGATCAAAACGGAAAAATAAATTTGCGTACAGAGTTCAATTACGCCATTTTTGCATTTTATTTGAAATGCTGTTGAGACAATGATAAAAAAATTTTGAAAAAAGAAGATATGGTTTCTTCCATGATTTTCTCTCAAAATATTGAAATAGAACAAGTTTACCAAAATTTGAGCTAAGACACGGGTTATAGAATGCTCTGAACACATTGGCTGAATCAGTATTGAAACTTCGAAAGTAGTAGATGTTCGGGCTGATCAGGGTGGGGGAATCCTTGAAGTCCCACGTGTTTTATGATAGAGAATAGAACATTCGGTCTTCAAGCTATGTATTAAGATAGGGAATAGACTTATATTGTATTATGATAGGGAATAGAATTGGTACGGTTTCATGGTTTGTGTGATGCTAATAGAATAGTTTCTTGAGTTTTGTGTGGAAATGTCTAGTTTTTTGCAAAAATTTCGGCGCGCATTATCTAATTGGTAAATATCGATGGTTAAATACGTGTAGTTTATGGAATGAAGGTCTTGTAATTAGTTTTTTGTTACATTGTAAGTCAATGGTAAGAGTTTTTTGGCAAAAATTTAGATTTTTTATCAAAATTTTTTTTTTTAAATCTCAAAACCTGAAACTATGCTGAAACTCACTGAAACGAAAAAAATCAAATTTTTGGGTAAGAATCGCAAAAAAATCAAATTTTTGGAAAAAATTGCAAAAATTTTATTTTTTTTTGGAAGGAATTGCAGAAATGTCGGTTATTGGTTAATTTCTTTGTCGCATATAATCTAAATGTAAAAAACACATACGCGTAGAGTTTAAAATTATTCTTATAGTGTTTTTTTTTTTGGGTCATGTTTAGACAATGATACAATATTCTGAATAAAATATGGATTTTTCCACAATTTTCTCTCAAAATACTGAAATATGATAAAATTTACCCTAACTTGAGCTCAAAATCAAGTAATTTATAGTTCTGAAACCCCAAAAGAAAGCTCATATGGGCTTCAAATCTACAGAAGCTCCGAAAAAAAAATCAAATTTCAGAGAAAAATTGCAAATATTTTAAATATTCGGAAAAAAATGCAAAAATTTCAAGTTCTTAGAAAAAAATTGCAGAAATATCAAAGTTTTGGCTAATTTTTTGTTGCTTCGGATCAAAACGGAAAAATAAACTTGCGTACAGAGTTCAATTACGCCATTTTTGCATTTTATTTGAAATGCTGTTAAGACAATGATAAAAAAATTTTGAAAAAAGAAGATATGGTTTCTTCCATGATTTTCTCTCAAAATATTGAAATAGACCAAGTTTACCAAAATTTGAGCTAAGACACGGGTTATAGAATGCTCTGAACACATTGGCTGAATCAGTATTGAAATTTCGAAAGTAGTAGATGTTTGGGCTGATCAGGGTGGGGGAATCCTTGAAGTCCCACGTGTTTTATGATAGAGAATAGAACATTCGGTCTTCAAGCTATGTATTAAGATAGGGAATAGACTTATATTGTATTATGATAGGGAATAGAATTGGTACGGTTTCATGGTTTGTGTGATGCTAATAGAATAATTTTTTGAGTTTTGTGTGGAAATGTCTAGTTTTTTTGCAAAAATTTCGGCGCGCATTATCTAATTGGTAATTATCAATGGTTAAATACGTGTAGATTATGGAATGAAGGTCTTGTAATTAGTTTTTTTGTTACATTGTAATTCAATGGTAAGAGTTTTTTGGCAAAAATTTAGATTTTTTATCAAAATTTTTTTTTTTAAATCTCAAAACCTGAAACTATGCTGAAACTCACTGAAACTTCGAAAAAAATCAAATTTTTTGGGTAAAAATAGCAAAAAATTCAAATTTTTTGAAAAAAATGCAAAAATTTTATTTTTTTTGGAAGGAATTGCAGAAATGTCGGTTATTGGTTAATTTCTTTGTCGCATATAATCTAAATGTAAAAAACACATACGCGTAGAGTTTAAAATTAGTCTTATAGTGTATTTTTTTTTGGAATCATGTTTAGACAATGATACAATATTCTGAATAAAATATAGATTTTTCCACATTTTTCTCTCAAAATACTGAAATATGATAAAATTTACCCTAACTTGAGCTCAAAAGCAAGTAATTTATAGTTCTGAATACCCAAAAGAAAGCTCAAATGGGCTTCAAATCTACAGAAGCTCCGAAAAAAAAATCAAATTTTAGGGAAAAATTGCAAATATTTTAAATATTTGGAAAAAAATGCAAAAATTTCAAGTTCTTAGAAAAAATTGCAGAAATATCAAAGTTTTGGCTAATTTTTTGTTGCTTCGGATCAAAACGGAAAAATAAACTTGCGTACAGAGTTCAATAACGCCATTTTTGCATTTTATTTGAAATGCTGTTGAGGCAATGATAAAAAAATTTTGAAAAAAGAAGATATGGTTTCTTCCATGATTTTCTCTCAAAATATTGAAATACGACCAAGTTTAACAAAATTTGAGCTAAGACACGGGTTATAGAATGCTCTGAACACTAAAAAGAAAATCACATTGGCTGAATCAGTATTGAAACTTCGAAAATAGTAGATGTTGGGGCTGATCAGGGTGGGGGAATCCTTGAAGTCCCACGTGTTTTAAGATAGAGAATAGAACATTCGGTCTTCAAGCTAAGTATTAAGATAGGGAATAGACTTATATTGTATTATGATAGGGAATAGAATTGGTACAATTTCATGGCTTGTGTGATTCTAATAGAATAGTTTTTTGAGTTTTGTGTGGAAATGTCTAGTTTTTTCGCAAAAATTTCGGCGCGCATTATCTAATTGGTAATTATCAATGGTTAAATACGTGTAGATTATGGAATGAAGGTCTTGTAATTAGTTTTTTGTTACATTGTAATTCAATGGTAAGAGTTTTTCGGCAAAAATTTAGATTTTTATCAAAGTTTTTTTTTAAATCTCAAATTCTGAAACTATGCTGAAACTCACTGAAACTTCGAAAAAAATCAAATTTTTTGGGTAAAAATAGCAAAAAATTCAAATTTTTGGAAAAAATTGCAATATTTTTTTTTTGGAAGGAATTGCAGAAATGTCGGTTATTGGTTTATTTCTTTGTCGCATATAATCTAAATGTAAAAAACACATACGCGTAGAGTTTAAAATTATTCTTATAGTGTTTTTTTTTTTGGGTCATGTTTAGACAATGATACAATATTCTGAATAAAATATGGATTTTTCCACAATTTTCTCTCAAAATACTGAAATATGATAAAATTTACCCTAACTTGAGCTCAAAATCAAGTAATTTATAGTTCTGAAACCCCAAAAGAAAGCTCATATGGGCTTCAAATCTACAGAAGCTCCGAAAAAAAAATCAAATTTCAGAGAAAAATTGCAAATATTTTAAATATTCGGAAAAAAATGCAAAAATTTCAAGTTCTTAGAAAAAAATTGCAGAAATATCAAAGTTTTGGCTAATTTTTTGTTGCTTCGGATCAAAACGGAAAAATAAACTTGCGTACAGAGTTCAATTACGCCATTTTTGCATTTTATTTGAAATGCTGTTAAGACAATGATAAAAAAATTTTGAAAAAAGAAGATATGGTTTCTTCCATGATTTTCTCTCAAAATATTGAAATAGACCAATTTTACCAAAATTTGAGCTAAGACACGGGTTATAGAATGCTCTGAACACATTGGCTGAATCAGTATTGAAATTTCGAAAGTAGTAGATGTTTGGGCTGATCAGGGTGGGGGAATCCTTGAAGTCCCACGTGTTTTATGATAGAGAATAGAACATTCGGTCTTCAAGCTATGTATTAAGATAGGGAATAGACTTATATTGTATTATGATAGGGAATAGAATTGGTACGGTTTCATGGTTTGTGTGATGCTAATAGAATAATTTTTTGAGTTTTGTGTGGAAATGTCTAGTTTTTTTGCAAAAATTTCGGCGCGCATTATCTAATTGGTAATTATCAATGGTTAAATACGTGTAGATTATGGAATGAAGGTCTTGTAATTAGTTTTTTGTTACATTGTAATTCAATGGTAAGAGTTTTTTGGCAAAAATTTAGATTTTTTATCAAAATTTTTTTTTTAAATCTCAAAACCTGAAACTATGCTGAAACTCACTGAAACTTCGAAAAAAATCAAATTTTTTGGGTAAAAATAGCAAAAAATTCAAATTTTTTGAAAAAAATGCAAAAATTTTATTTTTTTTGGAAGGAATTGCAGAAATGTCGGTTATTGGTTAATTTCTTTGTCGCATATAATCTAAATGTAAAAAACACATACGCGTAGAGTTTAAAATTAGTCTTATAGTGTATTTTTTTTTGGAATCATGTTTAGACAATGATACAATATTCTGAATAAAATATAGATTTTTCCACATTTTTCTCTCAAAATACTGAAATATGATAAAATTTACCCTAACTTGAGCTCAAAAGCAAGTAATTTATAGTTCTGAATACCCAAAAGAAAGCTCAAATGGGCTTCAAATCTACAGAAGCTCCGAAAAAAAATCAAATTTTAGGGAAAAATTGCAAATATTTTAAATATTTGGAAAAAAATGCAAAAATTTCAAGTTCTTAGAAAAAATTGCAGAAATATCAAAGTTTTGGCTAATTTTTTGTTGCTTCGGATCAAAACGGAAAAATAAACTTGCGTACAGAGTTCAATAACGCCATTTTTGCATTTTATTTGAAATGCTGCTGAGGCAATGATAAAAAAATTTTGAAAAAAGAAGATATGGTTTCTTCCATGATTTTCTCTCAAAATATTGAAATACGACCAAGTTTAACAAAATTTGAGCTAAGACACGGGTTATAGAATGCTCTGAACACTAAAAAGAAAATCACATTGGCTGAATCAGTATTGAAACTTCGAAAATAGTAGATGTTGGGGCTGATCAGGGTGGGGGAATCCTTGAAGTCCCACGTGTTTTAAGATAGAGAATAGAACATTCGGTCTTCAAGCTAAGTATTAAGATAGGGAATAGACTTATATTGTATTATGATAGGGAATAGAATTGGTACAATTTCATGGCTTGTGTGATTCTAATAGAATAGTTTTTTGAGTTTTGTGTGGAAATGTCTAGTTTTTTCGCAAAAATTTCGGCGCGCATTATCTAATTGGTAATTATCAATGGTTAAATACGTGTAGATTATGGAATGAAGGTCTTGTAATTAGTTTTTTGTTACATTGTAATTCAATGGTAAGAGTTTTTCGGCAAAAATTTAGATTTTTTATCAAAGTTTTTTTTTAAATCTCAAATTCTGAAACTATGCTGAAACTCACTGAAACTTCGAAAAAAATCAAATTTTTTGGTTTAAAATAGCAAAAAATTCAATTTTTTGGAAAAAATTGCAATATTTTTTTTTTGGAAGGAATTGCAGAAATGTCGGTTATTGGTTTATTTCTTTGTCGCATATAATCTAAATGTAAAAAACACATACGCGAAGAGTTTAAAATTAGTCTTATAGTGTATTTTTTTTTTGGAATCATGTTTAGACAATGATACAATATTCTGAATAAAATATAGATTTTTCCACAATTTTCTCTCAAAATACTGAAATATGATAAAATTTACCCTAACTTGAGCTCAAAAGCAAGTAATTTATAGTTCTGAATACCCAAAAGAAAGCTCAAATGGGCTTCAAATCTACAGAAGCTCCAAAAAAAATCAAATTTTAGGGAAAAATTGCAAATATTTTAAATATTTGGAAAAAAATGCAAAAATTTCAAGTTCTTAGAAAAAAATTGCAGAAATATCAAAGTTTTGGCTAATTTTTTGTTGCTTCGGATCAAAAAGGAAAAATAAACTTGCGTACAGAGTTCAATTACGCCATTTTTGCATTTTATTTGAAATGATGTTGAGACAATGATAAAAAAATTTTGAAAAAAAGATATGTTTTTTTCCATAATTTTCTCTCAAAATATTGAAATACGACCAAGTTTACCAAAATTTGAGCTAAGACACGGGTTATAGAATGCTCTGAACACTAAAAAGAAAATCACATTGGCTGAATCAGTATTTTAACTTCCGATTTCTTGGGAAAAAAGTGAAATTAATTGTAATTTTCGAGAAAGTCAAGAAAAATTAAACAAATCATCCAAAATTTTCAAAATTTCCAATTTTAACATTTTTTTTGTAATTAAATGGTTTTTGGCCCAGTTCAGGGAAAAGTTACCTAAAAATCTCAATTCAATTGAACAAAAAGCGCAATATTCATTGAAACTTCTAGATCAAACTACCTGATTCAACTCCTTCTCTGTTTTTTCTCAATGATTTACCCAACTTTGTACAAAATTACAAATTCACGTTAATAAGTTTCAGATGAATGATGAAAAATGAACAGTTCACTGCTAGAAATGACAAAATGGTGTACAATTTTTCAATTGTATTTTAGATATTGGATGAAATTCAACAAAATCTTCTTCATAACTGATGATTATCTCTTTATTGCTTCTACAACATAAATTTCATAGTTTTTCCGTAGAAATGTTCTAAGTTTTAAGGTTGTTTTTACTTTCTGCTTTCAACATGTGTTTGCCATAGAACTCACTTTGCAAGAAATCCGAGTCAGAAATGGTGAATTTAAGAGAAAAATACTGTCAATTGAACGAACAATTTGTTGGCGGAGACGAAATTAGAACTGATAACGTCTAACAATTACTAAGTAATTTGTACATGTTCAATTGCTACAAAAAACCATTTAAGCAAACTTGCGAAATAATTATTAAATCGCTTTATATTCTTGATTTTTGTTGGAAGTTTTCTCAAAAATGGCTTAGTGCTAGTTGAAGCATTCAAAAGCAAATGTGATATTATAAAGGTGTATTCTTACAATGAGTTTTTGGAACAAGTTCAGAGCAGCTCTATTGATTATAATCTGAAAACTTTCGGAAGTAGAAATACGCAAGGGAACCTAGTTCTTAACTTCTGCAAAATGTAAAATCCTCTAAAAAAAACACTTCTTAGAAAAATTGATTTAGAAAGGGAAATCAAGGAGAACCTTGTAACAATTGAATAGTTTCGAGAAATTTACTCAGCAAACAATTTTGTAGTTCTACCAATTTTTTTTATTGAAAAAAATTGAAGCTAACCAGAACCAAATAAATACTGTTTGTCTGATGTTAAATTTCATATAATTATTATCTGGTTTTGCTAAAGTAACAGTTTGCTTAGAAATTTTCAGTAAAATCCATATTATTTTCTCTTAAAATCTTTTCTTATCAGCTTTTTTAAATCCAAAATAATGAAATGTAGATCCTGAAAGCAATTTTCTTCTTTATGCTTCATTTATCAGAAAGATGTCCGAAATGGGTTTCAATCACAAAAAATATCCTCAAAACATCTGAATTTTCATAAAAATATATCAAATGATATCAAGTTTTCCAATAAACTACACAAAAATAAAAATTCATGTTGGATTTTTTCTCAAGACATAATTTATAAGCTAAATGTTAGTAAAGTTATTTCAAAAATCCTAATGAAATAAATTGAGTTCTTATCTCATTTTTTATTAATTTCTCAGTTTCTGCTTAATCTACTATCTTCCAACTTAATCCAATTTTAAATAAAATTTATTCAGAAATTGATTTTTAGATGGAAAAATGTATCATTTCAACAAATTTTCAATAGTGCGAAGAAAATTTGAAACCAAAAAATTTTTGATAAAAGTCTCTAAATGATTTTTTCAACCTGATAAGTGTATGTTGCTGTTTCAAATCTGAATTTTTATATTGAATTTTTTTTTTGGTTAAGAAAGATGTATAAAATTATCTTGAAATTTTCAAGCCTTGCAAAAACATAGCCTTTTTCATCTTTTCTAGGTCAGTTATCAATTTTTTTTCTGAAGACAGTAGAAGAGCATAACTCTTAATAAATCAACCCCCATTATCTGCTTAAAAACGCTCTACTCTATGAACACTTTTACAAGCACTAAACAAGAAAAACTTTAAAATGGTAACAAGGCAAAAGTTTTCAATTAGTCAATTTTTTATAAGTATCCAGATTTTTACATTTGTTAAGCAAATAATTAACTACTCATTAGCGTATGTTATGAACTTTTACTACAAATTTATCGCAACCAAACCTCCGCAAGCTTGCAACCAATGGAGTTTTTTTTGTAGGTTAAAGGTTTTCGGTTCGATTTCTATTGAAAATTTTACGACAATTAGAACTCAATTGTTGCTATTTTTATCATCAATTAGAACCTATTAAACAAAAAATAATTCACGGATCAAACATTGTGATGAGAAAACTGTATTTTTCTTACTTAAATATTTCAAATCTATCACAATTGTATGGACTTTTCAGATTCAGTAAAAATTAATATTCATAGTAATTTCTATGTTTATAAAGAAAAACCATTAATTCTACCTTCTCTTGGAGCGTATTTTGAGACTGTTGAACAGATAATTTAACATTATGTTGACAAGAAGAATGCTTCTTCTTGATATGATTAGTGAGTTCCTTGCTACTATATGTTTTAAAGTTACAGTTCGAACACTTCAAAACACCACAGGTTCTACATTGTCTTGATGCGTGTAAGGGAGTGTATTCTCTGCCCCATTCAAGACATGCTCTTTTTTCAATTCTATTCAGTGACGACATCTTAATAAGAAAAGAGAAAAAAAATGAGAACCAATGGGAGATTAAAAATGTCCCGAACTTTTAGATACGAAGAGTTGAAAGTATCAAAAATTGAATAAAAATGAAATACAACAGCCATTTTATTAACCAATTGATTTAATGGTGAAACAAAATCAGAATGGATATCATCCTATTTGATCAAGCTGAAATAAAAATCATACAATGTAACCATGGAACTTTCAAAAGTTTTGATATCAACCAATCAGAATCAAGACCTTACTTTAAATCGAGTTTTCAACAATTTTGATATCTACCATTAGCACTCAAAATCATCAATAATAAAAATTTTTTTTGCGAAAATGTAACAATTTTGTTATAATAAAATTTTGCGTTTTTTCTCATATGCATAAGAAAAAAAAAGTTAGGTTTTTGCATAAATATTTTTAAAAATCATGAAAAAAGCTACATCATACAAAAACTTTTGTCGAAATTTTTGCATGCTTGTTAAAAAAATTCTTACAGTTTTTGCAATTTTGTCCTCAAATTTTCTGCTTACTTGTTGAAAAAACCAAAACTGTAAAATATTTTACTTCAATTTTGGTACATTTTTGGATAAACAATCAAAAAAATTTCGCATTTCAAAAAAATATTAAACAAGTTTTTTTTGTATTGTTATTAAAAAAAAACGTATCAAAATCTTTGTTCTGGTTTTTACCATTAAGAAAATCCTTTTTTGCACGTCTTTGCCTCTGAATCATTAAACAAAACAAAGTATTAAGATAGGGAATATCACTCAAAGACACCAATATTTAAAAAATTTTGCAAGAATTAAACAAAATTCTTACACTAATTAACAATATTACACCATTTTCACGAAAAAGACTTGTCAAAAGTTATTAATTTTTCTTCATCTCTTAAGAAAATAACATAAAAGTAATCGTTGAAAAGCATTTAAATTGAAAAAAATGAAATTAATCAAAAATTTGACACGCTCACTATTTACAGAACCATAACCATCAATAAAACAATCACTTATTTTCAACATATTCGATTCATAATTTGAGTTTCGAGTTTTTTCGATTTCTGTCAAAGAATGCTGAGCCCAGAGTTCGAGTAGATCCAAGTTTTTGATTAGAACTTATATAAGGTTTTTTGAACTTTTTCCGAACGAATCGTTTCCTTGATACGCTTGGTGTTTTTTCACAACCTTTCCATCATAAATTATGCTGAACACCGCAACTAAAAAACTGATTGAACACTTTTCCACTTGATGTGAAAATACTTGAATAATCTGTGTTTGTATAAAGTGTAAAGAAAATCAATTTCTTGATATATGTATTGATATTTGTCTAATCTCTGAACATTTTGGCTAAGTGATGTTCCTATTAAAATAAAAAGAAACTTGCAACTTTCCAAGGAACAGAAAGAGTCGTGAGTAGACACGCAATAATCTTGGGTTACTATGTCTTATCGTAAAGTTCGTTGGAAACAGAATTAAGTAATGGTTCACTTTTATAATCTGAATAAAAGCTGGGAAGAGCTTGACACATAGCAGCTGCCATTGCGAAGAATGATTCTTGCAGATAATTGTGGATTTTTATAGTAGTAGTAACGCCTACGCAATTTCTATATTGGAAAAACTCATACAAAAACCTTCCATATTTGGCACTACTTCCATATATGGAAATCGCGATGACTCATACTGCTGACTTCTATTTTCATTCATTCTCAAATTAATTTCTCCCATTTCTCCTCATCTGATCTGTTTACTCTTCAAAACTGTACTCAAGAAAAGCTGATAGTCCCAACTAAATTGAATTTCCAAAAAATCAAAAAAGAGTTGGGATATTTGTTTGGTTCCAAAAATCTTACAGTGGGAAAATATACTTTGAACCGTGCTTTCCAATATTTAAAAAAAATGACTTGGCACAATTTGAAAAATCCCAACAAGTCTATCGGAGTGAAAAAGAAGGAATAGCAATATCGGCAATCCGGATAACCGTTATTGACAGTGCTGGAAACCTTGGACTCGTACCTATATATGAAGCCAAATCTGGTAAAGAATCAATTATGGATCAGGAGCTCGACATCTGTAATAGAGTATATGAAATGGCAACATACAACATGATGTGGGTATGTGTCACAATCAAGAAGTATTGAGATGTTGACGAGGGAAAATGTCGGGTCACGACTTAGCTCGTGAGCCAGGACTAGGTGACTTGGTGAGCAGAGGAATCACCGGCTAGGAGAGATGTCCCTACCTGCTCGGCCTATGCAGCCTATCATTGGAGCTAAGCGTTCACGTGATGGGCCGGGCTCCAACAGCCGCTCCCCCACCGAACAAAGTCAGGATGAGCGAAATGGAAATCCAGACTTCGGAGACCATTGAGACCCTGGATAAGAAGGAGAAGGACTGGCATGAGTTGCGTGCCAAGTTGGAGGAATACAAGGCGATGTCCAGAGAACGGGATGAATGAAAGAATACGATGAACTACAAATAACCTTCAAAGAGGAAGAGATAAAGCATCTGAAGGAGTTGCGAGGGTGGGCCAGATCTCACCGGAAGTCCTGGCAACGATGAATTCAGATGGGTCTAAGGACGCATCTTCTAGGACAAAGACACAGGAGCTGCGTATCCCTAGGGAGCTCGTGGCCCCTCCGCAGACATCGCAATCTGCCTCAATTCATAGGAACACGTTACTTGACCCTTCGGATACCTATATGGCTCCCCAATTCCAAGATTCGTTCAATCAGCTAGCCAGAGCGACGATGAATGAAATAAACAGGACCAGCGGACGGAAGCTGGGCAGGGCTGTCCCTTCTCAACGCACGGATTGCTCTTTAAGCAATTCAGAACGGACGTCACGAGCCATCGTGCCAGCTGGTCCGACACGAGGCGAAACTGCCTTGAGATCTCATGTCGTGGATATCAGGAAGAATCTTGCGGTTCGTAACTTCTTCTTGCGGACCATCCTCGAGCCTGCCTGAACGGGATGAGCTGGAACCCGGCCGTAAGTTATCAAGCGATTCCTTCATGAAGTCGATATCTGATTGTAGGAGATAGCATGGTGAGGGACTGTCGTGTCTTTCGGAGGAGCCTCTGTGGCCCAGGTCATCAAGATGATGGAGTCTCAGAATGGGGACCAGGTGGATACCTTGACAGTGATGTTGGGCACCAACGATATCTCAAGGTCTCCTGTTACCCCAGAGAGCAGGTGGGAACCTCTGGTGGTCTGCTTTTTGAATGAGCTGAAAGAGAATTATAGGCCGAGGTTTGTGGTGCTGTACACGTTCCCACAGAACCCGGAAGTGGGCGCGCCGGTTGCTGACTTCATGAATGGCAACGTGACCCGATGGATTGAAATGGTCCGTAATCTGATCAGCAGCAATCCAGGCGAGTTACGCCTCATGGATTTGGAAAACACGTTGCGCATGACTGATCATCTCGCACTCGCCAGAGATGGAATACATTTCAATACACTGCAAGGAAGGCGATGGATCAATGACGCCTTCAAGACGAGGGAGAACTCAGGACGACTGACGCCCTTGCGCGGACCAGCTTGACTGGCAGAGGCAGAGTAAGGAGCAACGTGCCAGAGCCACTCGCTAATCGTCTTGGACCCCTGACATCCGAAGCGAGTGTTACTGCTCCCTCGGTCCCTATTCAGACGTAAGAGAAAGACTGGGGACGGTTTGCCCTCCTCGAAGACAATCACTGGAGAGCCGGTTGGGAAGACCTAATGAGACGAGTTCTCAGGCCTCCATGAAAGTGAGTAACTTGCCCACGATAGCCCATGCTCCAGCGGGAAATCGGCAACTGCTACACCTGCAGAGAGAGTTGAGCTAACCAGCGTGCTGCTCTGGAACTGTCCAGATCCCAGCGCGTGGGGGCAATACAAGGCTGACATGCTAGCGACCTTGATTATGAATACGTTGACCAATCGGGTAGACGCCAGAAGATTGATGCACGGGAGTGGCCCCACGGTGTCGGGATTGTACTGGATATCGGGCGTGGACTGGCTATTGGCGGAGCAAGAGCAGTTCAGCTCCGCTACCGCGCTCAGGTTTGTGGATCTCGTTGGGTTGCCTCTGGACAAATCATGGGACCCCTAAATACACGATCCCTGACGGATGTCCGTCGGAGGGCCAGAGAGTTGGTACCACCTCTACGGAGGGGCAAATTCACCACGGAGAACAGGCCCAATATTAAACACCACAAGATGTATCGGCATTTCTCTAAGCCGCCGGGCCAATTGCTGGGAGAATATTCGAGAGAATACCCCAGAGCTACCTCGGTGGAAGGAGATGACAGGAGGTATAGATGAATGGAGATACCGATGGGCGATAATCTGTTTGCTGCATATGATCCCCTAGACATCAAGAATGCCAAGTATCTAATAGTGGCTAGTTCGGATTATATCTACACGCCTTGATCCCTTTTCTGACCCGATGTGATCTTCCTTACAGCTCCCCCGCAGGATTGGGACAAGCAGTGGGCATGGCGATAAGTCTACAAAGAACTGTCAGTATGGAGCCATAAGTGATGATAATTGCCGGCTCCAATGATCACCTACAGAGCCGAGGGCTGCTGGATCGCCTCACAGACGGATCAGTTCCCAGCAATGAGGTCACGGGAGAAGCAATTATGACGCTCCTTTCGGCCATGGCTGAGGTGCAAGTAGCGGTGCGGCAACGCTTCACCTGGAACGCGTTGAAGATTGTCTTTTTGTTGTCACCGCGATCAGTTTGTGTACACAATGGTCCTTACAATAGCAAAGGGACGATTCGATGTGATCATTCCCACTCCGAACAGATCCGTCAATTATGACAATTACTATCCTCTTCGCTCTGAACTTCCTGCTGTCTGGGCGGACATTTCAAACGCCATCCAGGGACTTAAGGAGCATAGCACAAGCCGTGTGGTGCTAGACAAAGTCCTGGGGTTGGAACTGTCCAAATTCGCCAGGTTGCTAAAACTGAGACCAGGAGTAGATGACAACCACGTGTTGGTGCAACAGGTAGCGAAAGAACTTTGGTTCAGGCAGATGGATTATGTTAGGGATGCACAAGAAAGGATGGTAAGAAGTAATCTGACATTATCAGAAGAGGACCTCATGGCACTGGCCCTGAGGGCAAAGCCGCACACTATTTCGTGGCTGTATTTGTCACCATGAGTATGCACGTTGGGGGAAGACGCTTTCGAACATGCTCCAGCGGTGATAGAAGAAATACACGAGTATCTGAAAAATTTGTTGGTTGAACGGAGGTGGCCGGAGGGAAGATGCTCCAATTGATGCAAGACGAAAACACGATGTCGTTGGACAGGTTCCAGGCGGACGTTTTGGCCACAAGGGCACAATATGAAAGATCTGACGCAATACTGGGAGGGATGGGAGTGGGATGGACGCCATCCTTCTTATCCACGTCCTACCCGAGGGCCTCAAGGAATTTGATCGCAAGCTTCGTTAGAGACATCAGAAAATTGTCAATTGGCTTGGTGATGGTGCTATACAAGACGTTTGGCCATGAAAACTCTTCACTCAAGCGTTAGCGTGCCTGAGGCTGGATGGACTCTTCACCCTAATTACGATGACGTATGGTCGATTGGGTGGCTTATTCGTGCTCCTGCGTTACGCTGAACAATTACAGGGGACGAGCCGATAGTTCAACGCGCAGTTGGAAACCGCCTCCTATCAGAAGATGAAAGAATGGAGAACGCTCTTGATCCAGTATCTCCAGCAACAGAACAGGATCGTCACAGGAAAAGACAAGGTCGCAACGGGAATTAGCGAGTGTAAACAGGATTGTGGCATGCCCCTGCTGACTGACCTGGCCATTTTGATGCGGATCGATCCGCTGGCTATAGTCTTTGGACTAAGGGAGTTCGTCACTGTGGTTATATGGACCGGTGATGTCACACGCTTTTTCTGACGTGCAGGTGAAAGCGTACAAGAACTCAGTACTGTAAGTCAATTTTGTCTCAGTGGTGGATTGTTTCGTGCTGAATTGGGTGGAACAGAAAGAGCTGAGAGGATTGGCCAGCGACGACAGGTTTTTCGGAAGAATGGCGGAGCCGGGATGGATGTTGATGAACTTCAACAACAATTTCAAGTGTAGAATGGGCGGAGAGGACCTTTTCCATGTTCAGTTTAACCTTAAGCTTTGGCATCTGATGATTTGTCACGATTGAAGTGGCCAGGAGAAGTGAAAGTAATACTATTAGAAGTGGCAAGGGAGTGCAGAGAAGGCATCTACATGACAGTGGATGAATTGGCGCCACAGGGTGATGAGTCGGTGGAATTTCTAGTGAACGATGAACTGCTGTACCATGCAGAGGTTTTGACTGTACGGCTTAGCCGGATTCGGGCATGGATATGCGCCAGGGCCCCTCGGGACCTGGACCAAAACCAGATGCCAAGGACGATGGCGTAATGGATCAGGATGATGATCCCATGGAAGGGAAGGAGGACAAGATGAGTGGATTAGACTTAGGTGCGTTGGAAAGGGACTTGCTGGAGTATCAGTTTAGTGAAGACGACGACGACGGGGAAGTCGATGAGCCCCTATTATTGCTGATGCCATCTTCATTTATGTACCCTACGAAGGAGGCAACAGCCAGCTTGTCACCAGCAGACCCAGTAGGCCTGGCATTTAATTCCCGGAGTATGGAGGTACATAAACTGCTTCACGAGTCACCTAGCACCTAGGAGAAGACGAATCGAAGACACGATGAGGGTATCCTTCCTAGCCACCAGAGGAGGAATGGGAGAGATATCAAAGGGAATTGGAGCGCAAGACGGGAAAAGCCTGGAACCGAGTGGCCTTCATGGAGAGGACTTGGATATGATACGAAAATACGGGACGCAGTCCGTAATGAAGGTGGGGTTGAATCAGCCCATTATGCGAGAGGTTCTAGAGAAATTGATAAACTCCACGGAGTCTGACGTTCTGACCGAGTCAGTCATGGAAGACAGTGCCGCTGATCATCAGACTACGAAGACACAACCAATAAGGCGAGCCAAGAAAGGGCTGAAGAGATTGAGAAGTAGAGCAGGGAGTAAAACAATGAATCAAAAAGTGATAAAGTCAAAAGTGAACGCGGCAGTGACCTTAGCGAAAGCATCTCGCCCGAGTGAAAATGGACAAGGAAATTGCTCGGCATCGGATGGGGGAGAAAAAGAAAACCTGATACCACCAATGCTACTAGCAGGCTTGATCTCAACGGCCTCGAAATCTAAGAAGAATGCACGAACCTTGGCGGATACGAAGCTTGAAATGGAAGTCATCAGCCAGTGTGGATCTGGTAGGCTTGATGACTATAAACCCTCGCGAACAAACCTGGCACGGATAAATCTGGAGGGACAAATCGGCGTGGTCGAGTACAGTCGGATCACAATACCCGACTCAGTCCACATGGGTGATCCCGCCGGAGGCTATGTGGAGATGCTCAAGGCGAGGAAATCAGCGAGAGGGCACTTAATGGCCTGGAATGAAAAGAATGCCATTCAAGAATACCTACAGGAATTGACAGAAAATTCTAATCTGAAACGAAAAGAGTATGGCACTGTGATGTCCTCAGAGGCGAACGAAATCCAGTTGAGGTTGTTGTTAAAAATCTCTTGGAGGGCGGCCCACCAGAGATACTTCGATGAAAACATGCATGCGCCTGCGACGATGGCAGCAAACCTAGCCTACCCATGCACGAGGACTGACTTGCAAATGCGATTGGCTTGGTGCTTGATGGCAATCAAAAGATCAGAATATGAATCTAGTAATGATTCGAAATCAAAGGAGCAGGAGCTGGAACTGATGGACGCCCTGCGCGCGCTGATTAGTAGAGATGACTCTGCGAAAGCCTGGGCTAAGCGCAAAGAAGCTCTTTGTTTTCTTAGATTCGTGGTGGATCGTATCCCCACTCCTGTGTTAGAGGAATGTATAAAAACATTCGGCAAGAATAGTTCATTTATGTCCCCTACGAAGGAGGCACCAGCCAGCCTGTCACCAGCAGACCCAGTAGGCCTGGCATTGAGTTCCCGGAGTATGGAGGTACATAAACTGCTTCACGAGTCACCTAGGAGAAGACGAATCGAAGACACGATGAGGGTATCCTTCCTAGCCACATTGCCAGAGGCGAAATGGGAGAGATACCAAAGTGAATTGGAGCGCAAGACGGGAAAAACCTGGAACCGAGTGGCCTTCATGGAGAGGACTTGGATATGATACGAAAATACGGGACGCAGTCCGTAATGAAGGCGGGGTTGAATCAGCCCATTATGCGAGAGGTTCTAGAGAAATTGATAAACTCCACAGAGTCTGACGTTCTGACCGAGTCAGTCATGGAAGACAGTGCCGCTGATCATCAGACTACGAAGACACAACCAATAAGGCGAGCCAAGAAAGGGCTGAAGAGATTGAGAAGTAGAGCAGGGAGTAAAACAATGAATCAAAAAGTGATAAAGTCAAAATTGAACGCGGCAGTGACCTTAGCGAAAGCATCTCGCCCGAGTGGAAATGGACAAGGAGATTGCTCGGCATCGGGTGGGGGAGAAAAAGAAAACCTGATACCATCAATGTTACTAGCAGGCTTGATCTCAACGGCCTCGAAATCTAAGAAGAATGCACGAACCTGTGCGGATACGAAGCTTGAAATGGAAGTAATCAGCCAGTGTGGATCTGGTAGGCTTGATGACTATAAACCCTTGCAAACAAACTTGGCACGGATAAAGCTGGAGGGAAAATCGGCGTGGTCGAATACAGTCGGATCACAATACCCGACTCAGTCCACATGGGTGATCCCGCCGGAGGCTATGTGGAGATGCTCAAGGCAAGGAAATTAGCGAGAGGGCACTTAATGGCCTGGAATGAAAAGAATGCCATTCAAGAATACCTACAGGAATTGACAGAAAATTCTAATCTGAAACAAAAAGAGTATGGCACTGTGATGTCCTCAGAGGCGAACGAAATCCAGTTGGTGTTGTTGTTAAAAATCTCTTGGAGGGCTGCCCACCAGAGATAATTGTATGAAAACATGCATGCGCCTGCGACGATGGCAGCATACCTAGCCTACCCATGTACGAGGACTGACTTGCAAATGCGATTGGCTTGGTGCCTGATAGCAATCAAACGATCAGAATATGAGTCTAGTAATGATTCGAAAACCAAGGAGCAAGAATTGAAATTGATGGACGCCCTGCGCGCATTGATTAGTAGAGATGACTCAGCGATAGCCTGGGCTAAGCGCAAAGATGCCCTTTGTTTTCTTAGTTTCGTGGTGGATCGTATCCCCACTCTTGTATTAGAGGAATGTACAAAAACCATTCGGCAAGGGTAGTTGATCGTGAACGAATTTTTCTAAGGGTTCTCCTGGAGTTATATCAGGACATGCCGCTGCTGATACCGACTAAGGAGTCTAAAGATATAGAGAGCTACCGCAGGCTAGAGGAGGTGAGGAGATACTCCAACAAGGAGCTGAAGGTGAGTCGTGAATCCATTGAAAAAGTCAGAGATACCAAGGATTATGCAACCCTGGGTAAGCATAAATCATTTCAATACGTATACGGCATGCCAGGAATAGCGTACAACCCCTTTATGGTTGAGGAGGCCATGGAAGCATATTTTGACTATGAGCAGGTCATAATCCTTGATTTCTGGGTCGAACGAGTCGAAGACACCGGCATGTTAATGGTGGAACAACCAAACTGGGAATCATTTTGGAGGAACGAGTGGTTGAATCCTCGGTTCCCGAGCTTAAGGGGCAATTGAGTTTTCAATGAGGTTCAAGCGACGGTCCCTTGAAGACCAGCTTAGTAACCATGTGGGAGCTCATGAAGCCTTCATGGTGCCCACATCCGAACGCCGGTTTGATTTGGGATATGACGGCAGATGTCACATTGGATTTGGATGATGACGCGAGCCTACACGATTTGGCCATGATACATCATCTGCTGGCCCTGAAGATAACGAAGCAGAATAGCAGCTCATCCACGGAACCATCCGAGGGAAATCCTTCTGGTGATTCGTTGAGACAGGGTACCTGTCTAGCCCACAGTAGCGGAATGGGCGGACATGTGTGCAACTCGGGGCATTGTCTGATTATGCTGAGTGAGCAGCATCGCCAGCTGGCGCAACTGTATGGGAGGTTGAGCATGTCGGACAAGAGTGGAATGGAGTTGATCGCGGACTTTTATGGAGGTGAACTTGATCACTGCCTTGGGATTTTACAGCATGACGAGCTCTATAGAATCTCTGGAACGCCTAGAGCGTGCCCATGGGCTAGTGACGTCCCTTAGTGTGGAATTTGTTCCCTGGAGCGCTGCAGACAGAGCAGAAAATTGGAGGCTGGCGAGAAGCTCTGGAAAATGAAATGAGTCTGAAGGACAGTGAGGCTTATCATAGACCTACTGGCTCGAAGTATCTGGTGGGTTTGAGATCCGCGCCATATTGCAATAGTAAATACGCTACACACATGGTAGTGATGGATGCGAGGACGCAGCAGGTGTTGGTTGACCACCTCTTCAACGTACCAAAAAACATGAGGTTGGCCAGAATGTCGGAGAAATCGTATGACTTACTGACGAAGATCATTCGGGCCGTCCCGACGAGATCTGAAGGAGAGTTGCATGACGTAATGGTGAGAAATTCATGAGGTTGGATGAGGGTAATGTGAGTGTATTCCAGAAGAAGAAGGCGAGAGGAGTGTTAACCACCGAATTTCCCACCATTGATGAAAAAGACGACGTACATCGGATTATGACAGAAGTGGAACCGTTACTAGGAGCTTCAGGGTACCGGACCCGAAGGAACATCTTAATGACCCATGGGGAGTATCCTTGTAATTGCCTGGCGCAGACGTTATGGTAACCCAAGCGCGTGAATCTGATGTTAGTGTGGGACGTGGAGGAGTGGTACTACACGGGGTTGCCCGACCAAAACGAGCCAGTGTCGATTGTGGTGGTTAGTGTCATGCTGGCGGTGAGATGGTAAGAAACCAACGCGGGCACGAGTGAGCAGAAACGATGAAGCCGACGCCTGAGCAACTGAGTAGCGTGAATTGTAACCACACTTTGGATCTTTTCAGAAACACCTGCAGGGTTCTGAGGATACCCAAAGCCATTGAAAGGAAATGGGTGAGGCAGAGGTTGATGTCTTGGTTCCGGACAGTTATGACGTCATGGATGTATGAACGCAAGAAGCGTCATATGTCCAGAAACATGGAAGCCTATCAACCCTTTCAGCTAGATATAGAACCGGGAGCCTATAAGAGAGTTTTCCTGACGCACAGGAACGCCGTCACCACTGCGGTGAAGCGAGTCGCTGGAACACCTTGTGTTACTGATCAAGAAAAGAAAGAGGTCTTACAAGCTGACTGAGAACGAAATTCGAAATTTGAGCCCGTGTCTGAATAACAGCTTTTGCAGGAACCGGGTGCAGAAGGTGAACGTAGATTTACTGCCTCATTGCAAACCGAGGTTGCTGGAACAGGAAAGTTGGGGCACGGCCCTCAACTCTGTTGACATATTCCAGAAAGTCCTGGAGGATAGTGAAGCAGGAGAGCAGGAGCAAGAGACAATTGAATGACGGATGGAAATGAAGATAGAGAGAAACTTGGTTGTCTTTGTGCGCTAAAACTTGTACCAATCAACTAAGCTTGATTATTGAAACTTTTAAACTTTTTATTTTATTGTAGTTTGGTTAAACCAGGCTTTGAGAATTGTGACATTCTTGCAATTGTTGAATAACAAGGAAAATTTCAGTTGATGGTATTTACATATATATAGAGAGAGCATAGGTGAGTATATTTACCTATTTAAACCCGACTGAAGTTTTAACCTGTAAAAGACACGTGTTCACTGTGTGGCGATCTAGTAAGGTTTGGGTACGCTCGCTTGAAGAGGGTGAGTACCTCGTTACTTCTCCTAGCCACAGAGTTTCTTAGTTTTAATATTGAGGGCAAACGCATAAATGAATGATTATACATGGTTAGTGACATTAAGTTAATTTTAACGGGTGCGTGGCAGTGCCACGTACCAGCTTTTCAATCAGCAAGAGCGATAAGAAATTTTATGGAGAGATGACGTAAGTAGTCATGGTGCAAATTTTGTGAAAATGTTGGAAGGCAGTGAAATGTAGTACGTTGCCATTTATGACCTGCAGTGAGTTGAGGTGGGGTAGATAAATTTCATTTTATGATGTGATTTGTAAGGTTGATGATAGAGAACTGGAACACTACTTGACGATAACCCGGAGTTATGCGATCAATGGGGACATTGGAGGGGACTATCCGGTGAGTATCTGACATTCCCCCGGAATGGCACAGCGGAACCTTCCGTCGCAGCACGAAAACAACATTAGAGGCCTTAGTCGTTATATATTGATGTGAAGGAGGCAAGAATGTTCTAGAAGAAAATTTTTGGAAAAATTCGATTGCGACGTTACATTTCTGAGAAAGGCGAAAACGGCCACTTTTAGCGGGAAAAAAGAAGAAAAAGACAACGACAACCGAATTAGCGAGAAACAGACGGTCGAGAAAATTGACAGAAAAAAGCGAAGCCTCTTATCGTGACGAAAAAAGCGAAGCCTCTTATCGTGTAGCCAGAAAAGAGGCTTCAGTGGGGCAGACGGAAGGAGCAGAACCCTCCCGTGCCACGACGTTATTTCTGGAAGAGCGCGGAAGCGGAGGCTCGGCCCCCAGAGACTCCAGAGACTGTCATATGGTGAAAGACTATAGTAAACTAACTTTTTAGCTACTCTGATGTTCTAACCATTTGAAATACCACCGGTATGATTTGTTATTTTAGAGTATGAGTAGCTAGGAAGAGGAAAGAGTCAATCCATCTCCAATGGATTTAGTATATAACCGTCACTAAAAACATAGTAAAGTAGGATATTCGAGCCGTGTTTTTTTTTGATAGCAATCTTGTAGTCTGGGGATCCGAGACCAAGTTAAGTGGTTGTCTTCGCATGTAACAAAAGCTGATCAAAAGTTTTTTGACTGATGGCCTGAAAATGGTAACTTTTTACTTAGCACGAAACAGACCAGAAAACCAACTGGCTAGGTCGAGACGGTGAAAAGCGAGTAGAATTTAGGTAACTGACGCCGGCCAGTCGTCAATAGGTGCTTTTTCTACGCTCCGTCACTGTGTAGTATTTGCGCGAATGTTACAATGCGAACGCTGCATGTGTACTCGGCACTATTATTGACAAAACTACGTTCGAAAAAACTAATAGAGCCAAGGGAACAGAAGCGCAACTATAACTATCTGATAGAACCGTAGCCTCATATCAGATTAATCATTTTGAGTTTCTTTCATTTCCGGATTATTCTGGGTTATTATTCGCAGGTGTTAGTTTTTTTAATGTGAGTGGCTTGATTCCTAACCATCTGAATATCATTTTTTTTTCTGTTCACTTTATATTTTACTCTTCCTTTGTGACATTCGACCAGAGTGTACGAAAATGCAAAGTCGGAATTTGAAATTTTTCCTTGTGACATGGGAGTGGGAAGATTAACGGTTTTAACGAGTTAGTGGTCTTAATCAATCGTTTTGACAAACGCGGAAAAATTAATTTGGAGTTTCATGTAAATTTTTAAAATTTCGTTCATAAAGAAAGACACGTGACAATGTCGAAGTTTCGCACCAACTGAAACGGCGAAAACACAACAACATTTAGTCTCAGAGAGAACAACAACAGAATTCGTGAAAAGCAGTGAACGGAAACTGTGATCGAGATTGAAGAAAATTTTACGAAGACCATTCCGTGTTGTAACGGTTGTGCCGCTATAACCGTTACAACGCGAATTCCGAGAACAAGGAAGGGTGTTGGGACGGCGTGTCCAGCCTTCCTGAAAGAAATAACGACGTTAATTCCCTGGATTCCAGTATCCGGAGGGGTCTCGGGAGGGAAACTCAAACTGTATTTTATAAACTTTTAGCTTCCTGCAGATGTCCTGAGTTGAATTCAATTAACATCTAAATTCATTTTCAGATCATGAGAAGCTATGAGTTAAGGGAAAGGGTTGATCCATCCTCGATGGAGATGATGATTTTTATCTACTGAACAAAAACAATATTAATATAATAAATAAGTTGTAGCCCTGTTTTTAGGAGTGACCTCATGGTCTGGGGATACTGAAACCCAGCCGTGAGCTCACTATTTTTGCATGTTATTCGGTTAATTAGAGCGTTCTGATCGAAGCCGGAAACAGGAACGTTTTTGTCGACCCGAGGTTAGAAAGACCACCAAAAGAACTGGTTTTGGCAGAGACTGTGAAAAGCATGTAGAGCTGTGTTTAGACGCTAGCCAGTCGTCTTAGAACCTAGCTTCATTTTCCGTCGATATGTACTTCCGGGCGAATGTTACATAAATGATTTTATGGTTCTCCTGGGTGGGCCTTGTTTTGAGCATCCGCTCGGAGCGGAGTGCTCGTTAACGATTTTGCCGGTCATGATGTTAAAAAATAATAACACCCAGGAACGCCATGTTTTTATGGTGCTCCTGGGTGGGCCTTGTTTTGAGCATCCGCTCGGAGCGGAGTGCTCGTTAACGGTTTTGCCGATCATGATGTTAAAAAAGATTAACACCCAGGAGCGCCATGTTTTTATGGCGCTCCTGGGTGTTATTTTTTTAAACATCATGACCGGCAGAACCATTAACGATTACTCCGCGCCGAGCGGATGCTCAAATCAAGGCCCTTATCAACGGGGTGGAAGGGTAGTTCGGAACGCGGAAGCCTTCAGGATTCCCGTGAATAGCTTTTTAACCTAGTTAAAACCGAAAATTCATGTACCAGGAAGTGTGGGGGATGGGCCGTCCCGTCGTTCCCTGAGAAGTTTGTGACCAAAAACACTTAAAGATATACAGGAAAATAAACACAAAAAGTAGTATAGTAACTAAGAAACAACAAAAAACATAAAAAATAACCGAAAAAACTTAAAACAGTAAAAAGTATAAAATCAGTATAATTCATCTCCCCAGACGAGATGTGATCCAACCCTCCCGTTTTTTGTTGTTGATATATTGTGACTGCAGGCATTTATATCAGTCAGGAGCGTTACGATCAAACTTTTGGCCCGTTTGTGGTGCTTGTACGGTAGGGTTATTTGAGTATTTAAGCACGCCAATACTCTTTTACGCTCAATCCGGGGGTCTCGGGATTAGAGAAGAAGACTGATCCGGCAAGCAGTGCAAGGAGCGACAAGAAGCGACTCAAGGACAACAAAAATTGACTGTTGGGTATCGTTAACAAGTTTTAAATCCCTTTTGGTACAAAAACTAAGATATCACTCTGTGGGGAGCTCGACAGTGACTGCACTGGAGTGACCCTTCAACGAATTGCGAATTTTCTAGTTGAGCACCTTAATTAGGGTTTTGAACAAACCCTTAGGGGTATAAATTTCCTAGTTTTACTCTTTATACAGTCTATATTAATACTCCTATACCGTTTTTCAAAGAAAAACACAGTAAGCAGACCGGTTTTTAGGGTCAAATTAGCGATATTTTGATCCCCCCACAAATCGCGATTTTTGAAATTTCGAGATTTTTTAAAACGGAAAAAAGCGCAAATTAGCGAGTTACATTGTAATTGTATAGTATAATAGGTAGAACCGGTTGAGTTTAGTTCAGAAATGGTTGGAACTAATTGGGTACCAAAAACAGAATTTTCTTGATTTTCGAAAAAACGAAACGCTACAAAATAAAATTTTTTTTTGAAATTTTTGAGTTAGGACAGTAAAAATTGTTGTTTGGACAACGTATGCTGGTGAGTCGACAGGTTTCAAAACCCATTTGCCGATAACTTTCCGGGTTACAGTGAAATTGGACTTAACGTGTTTGATTTAGTGGATTCATCAATCCGGAGGGGTCTCGGGAGGGAAACTCAAACTGTATTTTATAAACTTTTAGCTTCCTGCAGATGTCCTGAGTTGAATTCAATTAACATCTAAATTCATTTTCAGATCATGAGAAGCTATGAGTTAAGGGAAAGGGTTGATCCATCCTCGATGGAGATGATGATTTTTATCTACTGAACAAAAACAATATTAATATAATAAATAAGTTGTAGCCCTGTTTTTAGGAGTGACCTCATGGTCTGGGGATACTGAAACCCAGCCGTGAGCTCACTATTTTTGCATGTTATTCGGTTAATTAGAGCGTTCTGATCGAAGCCGGAAACAGGAACGTTTTTGTCGACCCGAGGTTAGAAAGACCACCAAAAGAACTGGTTTTGGCAGAGACTGTGAAAAGCATGTAGAGCTGTGTTTAGACGCTAGCCAGTCGTCTTAGAACCTAGCTTCATTTTCCGTCGATATGTACTTCCGGGCGAATGTTACATAAATGATTTTATGGTTCTCCTGGGTGGGCCTTGTTTTGAGCATCCGCTCGGAGCGGAGTGCTCGTTAACGATTTTGCCGGTCATGATGTTAAAAAATAATAACACCCAGGAACGCCATGTTTTTATGGTGCTCCTGGGTGGGCCTTGTTTTGAGCATCCGCTCGGAGCGGAGTGCTCGTTAACGGTTTTGCCGATCATGATGTTAAAAAAGATTAACACCCAGGAGCGCCATGTTTTTATGGCGCTCCTGGGTGTTATTTTTTTAAACATCATGACCGGCAGAACCATTAACGATTACTCCGCGCCGAGCGGATGCTCAAATCAAGGCCCTTATCAACGGGGTGGAAGGGTAGTTCGGAACGCGGAAGCCTTCAGGATTCCCGTGAATAGCTTTTTAACCTAGTTAAAACCGAAAATTCATGTACCAGGAAGGGTGGGGGATGGGCCGTCCCGTCGTTCCCTGAGAGGTTTGTGACCAAAAACACTTAAAGATATACAGGAAAATAAACACAAAAAGTAGTATAGTAACTAAGAAACAACAAAAAACATAAAAAATAACCGAAAAAACTAAAAACAGTAAAAAGTATAAAATCAGTATAATTCATCTCCCCAGACGAGATGTGATCCAACCCTCCCGTTTTTTGTTGTTGATATATTGAGGCTACAGGCATTTATATCAGTCAGGAGCGTTACGATCAAACTTTTGGCCCGTTTGTGGTGCTTGTACGGTAGGGTTATTTGAGTATTTAAGCACGCCAATGCTCTTTTACGCTCAATCCGGGGGTCTCGGGATTAGAGAAGAAGACTGATCCGGCAAGCAGTGCAAGGAGCGACAAGAAGCGACTCAAGGACAACAAAAATTGACTGTTGGGTATCGTTAACAAGTTTTAAATCCCTTTTGGTACAAAAACTAAGATATCAGTCTGTGGGGAGCTCGACAGTGACTGCACTGGAGTGACCCTTCAACGAATTGCGAATTTTCTAGTTGAGCACCTTAATTAGGGTTTTGAACAAACCCTTAGGGGTATAAATTTCCTAGTTTTACTCTTTATACAGTCTATATTAATACTCCTATACCGTTTTTCAAAGAAAAACACAGTAAGCAGACCGGTTTTTAGGGTCAAATTAGCGATATTTTGATCCCCCCACAAATCGCGATTTTTGAGATTTCGAGATTTTTTAAAACGGAAAAAAGCGCAAATTAGTGAGTTACATTGTAATTGTATAGTATAATAGGTAGAACCGGTTGAGTTTAGTTCAGAAATGGTTGGAACTAATTGGGTACCAAAAACCGAATTTTCTTGATTTTCGAAAAAACGAAACGCTACAAAATAGAAATTTTTTTTTGAAATTTTTGAGTTAGGACAGTAAAAATTGTTGTTTGGACAACGTATGCTGGTGAGTCGACAGGTTTCAAAACCCATTTGCCGATAACTTTCCGGGTTACAGTGAAATTGGACTTAACGTGTTTGATTTAGTGGATTCATCAATCCGGAAAGGTCCAAATAGCATTGTTTTGGCGAATTTTTTCAGCTGGAACGTTTAAAATCGGGTTTTTGCAATTAACTAGAAGAGTATAAGTCTTCTGAGCGCGGATAAATAATTTTTAGGTCAAAAAGATAAGAATTAGGGAAAAAAAGTTAGGCGGAACCTATAGGAGGAGCTCTAGGAAATTCATACCAGAGAAACAAAGAAAAGCAATGAACCACCATTTTGTGGAAAAGATCGCACGAACCCTGACCGACAAAGGGAAGAAATCTTCAGGCTAAATGGTTGAAACCAGGACGCAAAAGTACTCAGAAGGACAAAGGGCAATGTTAGAAGTAGAGGTCCATCCGGACCCTACCATGGATGAGAACCTGGATAGACATGGACGGGAAGGGAGTAGAAACAGAAGATTGGCGAGATTTTGCCACTTCCACCAGGACTCTAGACCGAGAAGAGATGTCGGAACTGTCCGACATCTCTACTGAAAACGTGGCAACTACAAGATCACCCACAGACAACACTATGATGCATGGTGTGACGGAGAAACCGGCAATGTCCTCCTAGTTTTCAGAAAAAGTGACGAACACTTTGGGAAACTTCTTTCCATTTACCATGGGAACGTATACAGGCGATGAAGCAGAAACCCAGGAAGAGGAGGAGGACGATGACGAGCAAGATGACTTCGGATCTCAAGTCAGCGTCAATAGTTCGACTCAGGAGAATGATGCATACACCAATAGAGAGACTGGCTCTATGGACCGATTTGGGGTGGTCAGGACAATAAGCAAGACCACAAATGGATCAGGCCAGTCAGAAGACTTTGTGACCATGACAAAATCGGAGATGAGAAATGGGAAGAACAGAAACACAGGGCTATGTAACCCACCTGCGGAACCAAAAGTGGATCACGAAGAGACGTCGAGGCAGAGAATCGAGACGCGAGTCTCGACCAGCACCAAGTTACCTGGAACTGATAGGGTGGCACCACCACTTGTGACGCCATAAGTGGACAACGGAGCATCAATCGAAGAAGCATTGACCAACATAGTGGGCAGCATAGGAGAAAAGAATGAACAGATGTCCTTAAGAATGAGTGAACTAGAGAGGGCAGTCCACGTCGAGAGAAAAAGCCTGCGGGAAGAGATCAACCGCAAGAGACGAGAAGCAGGCGGAAGCAAAAAACGTTTGAAGGAGAGGACGGATGAACACTTGGCCAAAAACTTGTCGCCAATGACGAGGGAAGCTGAGCAAAGAGAGTTACGATTGAGAGATGACATGGAGAAGTTGAGAATTCAGCAAGAGCAGACTCTTGGGTCTCTTGACAAGAAGATAGACGCGATGATGGAGAGGCCAACTTAGTCTATCCTGGATAGGTTGGATGGGCTACTAGGAAACAGGAGTTGATCGAAGAATGGGGAACCAAACTCAGGAGGACCCGGCAGGGAGCCGAGAGTGAACTTCAATGAACAACCCAATAGAAGAAGGACATATGCATCCACTAGAGGAAGGGGCAGTTCATCCAGCTATGCCACAGGGGACAATAGGCCACGGGACCCAAACATCAAAGGAAGTTCAACTGGCAACAGGCCGACCTCAAACGAACGACCGAAGCAAGACACACACGCGACTGGAAGCTGTAACTCCATGAACTGGAATCATGCGAATCAAGGAGGAAGTCATCCGAGCGATTCGAACAAAAGGAAAGCACAGAGCCTCTATTAGGGGGCAATGATGCTCAAGCAGGGCATTCAAGGTACGCAAGATCAATGGCCACTGCCTTTGAAAATCTGATCAGGTCCTTGGAAACATTCCTTACGAGGTTTTCTAGAACCAGTATACGCAGTGAAAAGTCCAGAAGGGTTTTTAAGAAACCAAGATGCTATTAGGACAAATCTGATTGCTGTATTGATACCAGGATAGATGTAATGAAACTGCGTTTTGAAGAGGAGGACTTGACAGAAAGACAAAAATGCAGTGCGCTCACCAGTAATATGGAAGGGACAGCCCTAAACTGCGTGATGGCCAAAAAGCAATATCAGCGGGACACTGCTGAGAAAGTCTTCGAAATCTTGTTAAATCGTTTTGGCTCAGGGGTGCAAGGACACCAAGCAATGATGCGCTTCGAGAAACGGAGGCAACATGAAGACGAGACGACAAACAAGTTTCTAGACAATTTAGAGATGCTTAGAAGGCGTGGCCAACCAGATGAGTCGAACAGAAGGATGAACTTGGCAGTAGCCTCAAAAATCATCGATGATGTGAAGAATGATGAGCTTCAAACGATGTTAGCGAAAAATTACAGACCACTTTCAGCCAATGCGCCAACACCAGAGGAGTTGAGACTCAAGTCAAAAGAATATTTTTTACTGAAGCCTCCATCGAGGTCTGGATATTACAAAAACAATTACGGAAATTTTAACAATGGACCAGAAAACCAAGGTAACATCTGGTTCAAACCAAGGGACGATATGGACAAGAGACGCTCTTGTGCAAATTGCAGTTCGACGGACCATCATGTGTCAGCATGCCCAACCTACAAACATGGCATGAAATTAATAGGCTTTAGCCTCGAGGATGATGATGCGTCAGAGATCGATGATGAAGATTTCATAAGGGGAGTATTTGCGAAATTCGGCCCAAGGTGTTTCTTTTGTAACTTGGAAGGTCATTTTAAATCGGATTGTCCACAATTTTGAGATGATGTGGCAGACATCAAGCATCCAAGGCATGAGGAAGCTTTATCGGGTGTGAAAGCCAGCAAGACTCGCCTGTTGACTGAAGTGGAGGCACGCAGAAAAGAGAAACCGCAAGAGCTGGCAACAAAAAAGATGCAGGCAATAACTGAAGAAATGCGTGAACCTGACTCAGTAACGGCGACATTGACTTCAAGATCGACTATAGGGCAGCCGCGAGAGATGCTTTAAACAGAGTCCAGCAGGAGTTGGTGACGAAGGAGATCGAACAAAAGTTGAAGCTCGAACTAGAGAATGAGAAAATTTAGGAAAGGCTAAACGCCTTTTGGGGCATCAGAAGTCGAAGAATCGAAAGCACCAAGCAGTTTGAGCATGAAACTAAACGTGATATCTGGGTAGACGTTCGGAATGGTGCCACAAGAAAGCAGAATATAGGTCAATAATTTCAGTTGCGGGACATCAGGTAATCAGGAACCTAAGTGAACACTCAGAGTTCACTATGATTCATTTAGATACATATGCAGATTATCTGAGAAAGGTAGAGCCACGCACTGAGTCGAGGGCTGTGCGAGCGTTGTTGATAACTGGTGGCCCTCGAACAAAGAAACTCCACGGGCGCTACGTGGAAATCTATGGACCGTATCAAGTGATGTTGAACGTTGACGGGATAAGTATCTATACTAGGACCTAATTCACAACAGATAGTGACCAAATGGGGGCAGACCTTTTTGGGTCAGGAAGAACTTACGGTCCGTAGAATCGGCCATGATGCCATGATGGAGCAAGATGCAGTACACATAGGGTACGAGGCAGATGTGACTGCACATCTGCTAGACACCAATGGGAAGAAAATTGAAGTAACAGGACTACTGGATACAGGAGCAGTGGTAAGCGTGATGCCAATAAAGACTTGTGAAAGAATGGGCTTCACGAGGGAAAATTCAATTCCAACGAACCTCAGATTGGCGGCCGCCAACCGCGGAGCAATCTACGTGACCGGAAGGACACCAATAACGGTCCTTCACATAGGAGGACGCGATCTTTGGATGAGCTTCCTGGTGGTTGAGAATTTAGACGACTCAGACCAATTCATCTTGTGTCGTGATTTTGTCCGGAATTTTGATGTGATGATTGACTTGAACAACGGCCTAATAAGGATTAGAAATCCGGACCGGAAGTAAGTTAAGAGACCAATTAGTAGAATAATAACAGATGAAAACAAGGTACCAATTTTTTTTTAGATCGAGAGGTAAAACTACAGCCGAGACAAGCTGTTATAGCAATTTTCAGGATGAAAAACTTAAATTCGTTAAGTGATAGTAAACAGGTTTGTCTGGTACCCAACCCAAATAGTCAAAGTTCGGTGATTTTAGGCCGGAGTTTTTTAGTAACACGAAACGGGCTGTAAGCCAGTGTGTTGTTGAACACACTGGACACCACGGTTTCGATCCAGCGTGGAAAGAAACTTGGTTTTGAAGAATGGATGAATTTAAATCTATTAAAAAACTGTTTTCAATGAAATCCGAAACGGATGACGGCTTTTCGAGCTGCTCGAATTTTCCGGAATTCCCCTCGTCATGTGAATCAGATTCCAACAAATCAGTTTTGCCGGAGAGAGAACACTTGAGAGGGAAAATAGGTGAGGGAGATTTTGAATCATTAAGGGCGGTTTTAAATCGGAACGCGGACGTGTTTTCATAACATAAGGCGGATATCGGTAGTTGAAACTTCGTCGAACACGAAGTAGAATTAGGGAAGGCGCCATTCCTCATAGGGAAGGGGCAAGGCGAATGATGCCTCATAAATCGGAAGTGCACCGAGCAGAAATAGAAATGTTGCTCAAATACGACATGGTAGAACCCTCGAAATTGCCTTGGGCTTGCGGGGTAGTCATGGCCAAGAAGAAGGGGGGACAGCTCAGGTTCTGTTGCGACTTTCGTTACCTGAACGCAGTGACAATAAAAGATGCGTACACGAGAGCCTCTCGAAACTTGGTGACGCCAAGTTCTTCACCGCAAGGAATTTGGGTTCTGCCTTCTGGCAGGTCCTCTGCGGAAGAAGGACAGAGAAAAGACCGGATTCGAATGTGAATGTACCAGTGGAAGAGGATGCCATCTGGCTTCTGCAACGCCACGGCCGCTTTTCAAAGACTGATGGCTCAGGCTTTGACCAGAATGACGAAGAAGTACGGGAACCTTGTGATGTGTTACGTGGATGACGTGGTCATAGCAACACCCACCTTGGAAGACCACATTGATCGGCTCGATGAGGTATTTGGTTGCATGAAAAGAGCAGGCTTGATATGCAAACCATCGAAAAGTGAAATCCTTAGGGATTCAATCAAGTATCTAGGAAGAATGGTGGACAGGCATGGCGGAAGGTCGGACCCGGAAGCAGTGGAGGCTGTGTTGACATGCAAGGCTCTCAGAACGGACACACAACTCATGAGCTTCCTAGGGTTTGCCAATTTTTACCATGAGTTCATAAAAGGATACGCTGACAAGGTGTACCCCATGCAGAAATTGATGCGCAACAAAGGAAAGAAGTTCGAATGGAACGAAAAAGCTCAAGCAGCCTTCGAGAACATAAAACAGGAACTGTGCGAAGCGCCAGTGCTAGGCATGCCTACAGAGAAGGGCATGTATGTTCTTGACACAGATGCATCTGTAGTAGCCATCTCAGGAGTACTGCATCAGGAGCAGGAGTGGAATGGGAGAAAAGTTCTCCGTCCCATTGCATATGGCAGTAAAGTGCTGAGTGACACTGAAATGAAATATGGTGCACCAAAGGCAGAAATGTTTGCAGGGTCAAGAAATAGAACGCTTTAGGCAAGAATATAAAGAGCGATCGAAGGGCTGGCGTTGACGACGGCAGTGGAAAAAGCGATACCTGCAAGATGGAGCTCCTAACGCCTCGCGAACTAAGTCAGACGACGGAGGAGGGACCCCCCGACTACGGCAGGAAGATTGACGATCCCGGACCGAAGTGATACCCTAGGTGACCCAGTCGTAGACCAGACAGAGCGGAAGTTGATAGAAACAGCTGGACGACTAGTCGTTGATAGGAATGCGCCAGGTTCCCAGGTGAATGCACCCTATGGAAGAATAGACGACACGGGCAGAGTGGAACTCTACCGATAAACGATAAAGAAAACGGGGGCTGACAGTGTCACGTTACCAGCAGTGACATCTGGAGCCCCTGCGAGGAAAATAAGAGAAATGCCGGTGAAGAAAGTGTCCCGAGTGTTTGATGTGCAGAAGAACAACCAGGTGAGGAATAATTTCACAGGAGTTCAGGATGCGGATCCGCGAGCCTGCTTTAATCGATCGACTTGGAGTCCGGCGATAAAAATGCAACAACCGCCGCTCGGGACAACTCATTTGACACTGGGTGACAGTTTGGTGAGAGTTCTCCAAAACCTGAGAACCTTTTGTATCACCACGGTGATGGGCTTTGGAGGTGCCACGTTAGCCCAGCTATATCGTATGCTGGAGCTAATGAAACCAGGAAGGGTCCAAACATAATGATCCTTATAGGGACAAACAATGTGTCCAGAGGCTCAGGTGAGGAAGAGGCACAATGGGAATCGATGATGGTGTGCCTATTCACTACTCTCTAGCAGAAATTCAAGTGGGCGGTACTGACCGTCTGCACCGTACCGATGAGCACGAGAGCGTTGACATTGACAGGAAGGAGGCATAACGAAGGAGTCATCAGGTGGAACAACATACTGAGAAATCTGGCGAGTCGGAATGCTAGACGGAAGATGCTCATAGACATTGAACACAAGCTCAGAGCTATGGACCAGGCCAGACTAACTACCGATGGAATCCACTTTGATAGTATAGAAGGACAAGCCCGGATGAACCGAGTCTTCCAGGAGCGACTTTTTGACACGGGAAAACTAAAAAAAGAAGAAACGACGAATGAGCCGGCACTCTCAACCTTCGTGCCCCCAAAACTAGAAACACGTCTGGGAGCGGTCCCAGCCGTGACCTACAAGCCGCAAAGCTCCAGCGAGCCAGGGCAAAGAACGGACGTACGGGACCGATTGGGAGAAGCGCCAGTAGGAAGAACTATTCATCCACGGCGAAAATTAGGACCTGTCAACCCGACTACGGAGACAACAGGTACCTCGAGACCGGAAACGAGATCGGAGACCAGATCAGAGACTAGATCAGAGACTGAGAGCACCAGCTGAGAGGAACGACGACCAGACAGAAGCTCTTTGATGTGATTGAGGCCCATACCTTCCCCCTGGCATGTCTATAAATAGGAACTGATGAAATTGAACCTTCAGACGGGAAGGTTTGCAGCCGATGCCATAAGGATGCTGAATGGAGCGAGGCTATCCGTCAACGGATTGTTCTCAATCGCAGGTGTGGACTGGTTGATAGCAGCTGGCATTAACTTCAGCTGCACGAGCGCCTTAAGATTTGCCGATTTAGAGGGACTGCCCTCAAACAACACAATGGGTCCAGTAAATGCAAGACCTTTGCAAGACGTGAAGACGTGAAACTGAATTAAGGTGAAGTAAATCGAGAAGAAAAACCCGGAAGATTCTTGACAACGAGGGCACCAATAGGACAACATGTGAAAATGTTCAAGCAAATACGAGCACCCCTATGTCATGTAAAAGAAAGAGCGTACCCGAAACAGGTGGCTCAAGAAGGCGATGTTCAGAGATATGGTGGGATGAAGATGATTAGGAAGAACGAGACTATCTTTGCAGCGTATAATAAAGCAGAAATGAGAAAAGCAAAGATTATGATAGTTGCGAACTCAGACTTCGAGCATACCTCCAAGTCTTTGTTTTGGCCTGACGTTATAATGTTGGCAGCGGTCGAACTGGACCTAATGCAGTCGGTGTCAATGGCAATCGGGGTACAACGACAGACGGAAATTAACCCGATCACGATCGTATTTGCCGGCATAAACGAACATCTACACAGTAGGGGTTTTCTGAGCAGACTCAGAGAGCCTAAAACGGTCGAATACGCAGTATGGCAAGGGATAAAGGATATCCCCGAATCGATGGGTGAAGTAACGGACACGCTGAAAGAAGGTGCATTCCCCAAGATAACACCGAGAGCTGTGTTTGCACTGTCTCCGGGATAAGCACATCTCCCGGATGGACTGAAGTTTGTATATGCGATGCTGGCGTTGCTCTCAGAAGGGAAATATGATGTGATAATATCTGCCCCGAATCGCGGAAAAGAGATGGAGAACCTAAGATCACTTAGGGCAGAATTACCTGCGGTGTGGTCTGACATCTCGAATGCGATGCGAGGATTCAAGGACCATTCACTGCACATGTTAGTATTAGATGAAGTACTGGGGTTGGAACTGTCAAACTGCAGCCGACAACTCAAACTGAGACCAGGAATTGACGATGACCATCGAGTAACAGTAGCAATGTCTAACGACTTATGGTTCCGAGGAATGGAAATAAAAGAGGAAGGAGAAAGAAGGAAGAATTCCAAGGAGGCGAGAGCTCACTTGGAAGCGATTGTCTTGAGAACGAAACCAGAGGATAACAAGTGGCTGCGATTGACCCCTCGCATAGCCGCATTGGGCACGGACGCTTTCGAGCGAGGCCCAGTGATGATCAAGAAGATCCATGCCTTCCTGGTGAAAGAGGAACACCTGGCCGAAAATGCTGAAGAGAAGTCAGCCGAGTTTGTAAATAGAGTGTGCCAAGTTACCCTGGAAGCTTTCTGGACACAGAATGTAAAGGGATAAGAAGGCTTTGATCGGACTGACAGCATGCTGGAAGGCTTGGGAGCCGGATGGACCGCTTCTTTCCTGGCAAAAGTTTACCCATCGCTTTCTCGATACCTGATTGAAGAGTTCCTCCAAGCAGTCGTAGAAGTATCGATCGTGGAATTACTAGCCCTGTTTGTGACGTTTGGAGCGGAGAAATTGGTGTGAGGACCAGTGATACTGCTCACCGAAGGAGTGCAAAAATTACGGCTAGATGGACTTCTGACGGTAATTGCGATAACGCACGGGAACTTGGGAGGATTGATGAATCTGACCCGCTACCCGGAGCAGATGAGAGAGACCGTGAGAATGTCTGACGCGAAGCGACCCTCTGATTCCTGGACAAAGATAAGAGATCTGCGACATACTCTTATCCAATACCTCCTGCAGCAGAATTGCTTTGGAACAGAGGATGAGACAATTCAGAAAGAAGAAGACGTGCGACGTCATGCTGGGGGCATGCTCCTGTTAACTGACCTGAGCTTGGCCATGAGGACCGATCCATTAATACTGATCAGAGGATCCACGGAGTTCGTGACAGTGATATACGGTCCGGCAGTCACGTTTGCGTTCCCTGACGCTAAGGTGGAGGCATACAGGAGGTCGGTGTTGAACCTGAACCTCATATCAGCAGTGGAAGGAAGTGCAATTAACTGGTGTGAACGGCACGCCCTACGAGAGATAATGAGAGGGGACTTGTTAATCGCGAAGATATCGGAGACGGAGATGACCGTCATTGATTTTGATGATCACTTCCGTGATAGGATGGGAGAAGTGGATAGAGGGCACATCGAGGTATTCCCGAAGCTCTGAAATCTAAGGCCCTACAATAAGGCGAACGGCGAAATAACAAGAATTCCTCGACTGACAAATTGAGAGAAGAAACGAAAGGTTGGGGTGACTACAAGAAACAGCCAGAAGAGATCCCTGGATTTCATCGAAGAGAAGAAAAATAGAAGGCACTGCCATATTACCTTTATTGGGAACGTTGCCCGAAGAAGAGTGGGAAGTTCATCATAGAGACCATGCGAATAGGACGAGATGCAGTATGGACAGAGTTGCATTTATGGAAGAGGTCTGGACAGTAGTTTTGAGCTACGGGACTCAGTCTGTACTGAAAATAGATCTCAACAGACCACTAATGCGGGAAGTTCTTGACAAACTCGACGATTGTGAAGGAAGATTGAGCGAATTATTGGTTGGCTCAGCCAATGACGAAAGTGAGGCAATTTTTCCTATAAAAACAACGCCGCAAGAAGGCAAGGAAGAAGTAGTGTATCTGTCGAGAAACCGAAAAGGAACGATGCGATCAAAGATGGTGATTGACAAGGTTAATGATATGAAAATGAAACTTGGTAGCAAAGTGACATTGAGTAAAGCTGAAAAACAAAGGGGGATTCTGAAATCTCGATAAAAGCTGTCAACTCAGCCAAAAAAAAGTGCGTCGAAAAAGCCATGGACATGGGACAGGGTGATGACCGGTTGCCCGGCACTGACAGAATGTTGACTGACGTAGCGATGGTGCCACCATTTCTCATGGCAGGATAAAAATCAGCCAGTTATAAAATTAAGAGGAGTGACCGCACTCTGACTTGAGCAACGTTAGAAATGGAAATATTCAACCGCTGGTGGATACATGGAAATGATGGAATACAGAAACTCGGCTAGAGGACACTTAATTGCTCTGGAAAACAAAAGTGCTATGGAAGGTTATCTAGAGACAATGATGCAAGGCTTAACCCTGAAGCAGAAGGCATACGGAACTCCGGTATCTTCTGAGATGCACGCGGAAACGATAGAGCAGTTGGTGAGCCTACCATGGAGAGCAGTAGTGTTACGATACTTCGAGGAAGAAATGAGAACCACTCCGAAGATACACGCTCTGATAGCGATACTCTATGTGAGAACAGAATTACAACTGAGGTTCGCTTGGTGCATGACTGGACTGACACGGGAAAATATGATTCGGAAGAGAGAAAAATAACGAAGGGAGAGATAGTATTCTTAATAACGAGTATGAGGGAGCTTATCACCCAAGAAGGAGCGGCAGTAGCGTGCGCGAAGCGGAGAGACGCTCTCTGTTTCATTCGATTCATGATAGAACAGATATCAGTGCCAGCATTGAACACTTGTGTCAAGATAATAAGAGAAGGCGATGAACGAGCGAAAGCCTTGCCCTTACTAGCACTTAGCACTTTTGGACATCCATCAGAGTAAACCGATGCGAGTGAATATGAAGGAGCCTGTGGAACTTGAACCAATGAAGAAGATTGACGAAATAAGGAGGTTCTCTAACAAGAGATGGGGCTCACAAAAGAATCTATGGGAGCACTGCCGATGTCCAGTGAGAACTGTGGACCGATCAGGAAGAAATCGTACAGTTACGTATCTAGAATCGTAGGATGGCGTACAACTCTTTCATAAATGAAGACATACGCGATTGCTTCTTTGATTATACGTGTTGCTAAGATACGTGTTGCTAAGATTCTGGACGTCAAGAATTGCTACAATAAGAAGCGCTGCTAACCAGCAGAATAAGCTGGGACTTGTGTTGGAAGAAGAGGTGACTGCACCTTCACTGCTGAAATTTGGCAACCGAGTGGAATTTGGAATGGGATTTTCGGACGAACTGCTAAGAACGAGTCTAATGGTGGTGTGGGAACTGATGAAATCATCATTGTTTCCGAGTCCTTATGCCGATTCGATATTGCGGGCAACACAGTCTGTGCAGATGGAACCGAATTCACACTGTAAATTGCGTGACCTGAACATCATTTACAATTAAATGACGACAGCCTCTAAGAGCAACGGAGAAGACAAAGTAGAGTTGCCTGGCTGGGGACCAGTGGACTTGGTTAAATCTGGTAGCTGTCTGGCGGAAGTCTGTGGGCTGTAGGGTCACATCTGTGGAGGTCTGGATTGTGTGAAGACCCTTGCGAAGCAGCACAAGCAATTAACGATATTGTTTGGGAACATCGTGATGAAAGCAAAAACGGAAACGGAATTGATTACAGATTGCCATGGAGGAACCGATGTGAATCTAGTGACTGCACTAAGATTCTACAGCATGTTTGGTTCTCTAGAGTCACTATTGAATCTAGAACAAAAGCATGAGATGGTAACGACTATCAGTGTAGAAGTGTTTTCGGGAGTTTTGCAAAATGAGCAAAAGTATATTGGAAAGTGGAGGGAAGCGATCGAGGCGGAAATGAACATCCGGCACAGTAAAACCTATCGTAGACCGACGGTAGCGCGGTAATTAGTGGGATCGATATTAGCTCCAATGTGCAAACGCAGATACCCAGTGCATTTCGTGGCAGTGGATGTGAGAGGTACGAGGACGATCGTGCATCAAGCCTTTTCAGTGCCGAAATGCGTAAGAATGGCGAGAATGTCAGAAAAATCATACAAGTTGTTGTGCAAGATGTTCTCAGCGGTTCCAGAGAGAACCAAAGAAAAATTGGAATCGATACTGGGAAAGAAGTTCATGGGACACGCCAGTGGGAACTTCAGTGACTTTGAAAGACAGAAAGGGTCAACAGTCACAGATTACAATGCAGTAGACGAGACTGATGAAGTCCACCGAGTGATGATTGAGATAGAATCACTACTGGAAGCGTTGGGGAAGCGTAATTGGAGGAGTATCATGTTGACACATGATGAGTTCCTCTGCCAATTGCTTGCTACAAACATGGTGGTATCCCGGGCTTAGTAATCTGGTGTTGATCTGGGACTGTGAAGAGCTGCACTCTATGGGTTTACCAGATTCATCACAGCCCATAACGATAGTGATAGTGGGAGTTATGATGGCGATATGATGGCTGAAAACTCATGTAAAAGAGAACAATCGACAAGAAACACCTACGAAAGAACAATTGCAGGAATTGGGTTGTCTAAAAGACTTAGATCTTTTTGAGACAACGTGCAAAATCCTGAACATTCCGATGGAAGTGAAAAAGATATGGGCCAGGAGGAGCCGATGCCATGTGACATTCGACCAGAATGGCCAAAATGCAATCTCTGCAGACTTCGAAATTTTAGCAGTGAACCTTCCGAGTTAATGATTTTGAAGGATTAACGACGTTATTCGGATGATTAGCAGAACGGTGAAGGTCAGGATATTCCCGTATTTTAAAATTTTAAATTTTTGAAGTGATGACGTAACATTTCTGAGAAATGCTGAAACGGCCATTTTTAACAAAAAACGAGAGAGAAAACACAACAACATTAGTTGCGCTGACGATAGCAACGACAATCGTGATTGAAAAACAGCAGCAGATTGCAGAGAACGTTCCGAGTTGCAACTATTGTGCTGCTACAATAGTTGCAAGGCCGTTGCGAACAACGGTGAAGGGTAAGAAACCAGCCTTCCGGATTGGGAAGAAATCGAGATCAACGGGCTTGATTCAGCGGATTCAAGAATCCGGAAGGGTCTCGGGACGGAAAACTTTTATTGACTCGTGTGAACTTTTAGCTTCCTGTCATGTCCTGACTTGAATTTAATTAATATCTAGATTCATTTTGATAAGGATGAGAAGCTAGGAGTTGGGGGAAAGGGTTGATCCATCTTCGATGGAGATGATGATTTTTATCTACTGAACAAAAACAATAGTAATATAATAAATAGTAGCCCTGTTTTTAGGAGTGACCTCGTGGTCTGGGGATACTGAGACCCAGCCATTAGCTCACTATTTTTGTATGTAATTCAGTTAATTTGAGCGTTCTGGTCGAAGCCGGAGAACAGTAACGTTTTTGTCGACCCGATGTTAGAAAAGACCACCGAAAAGTACTGGCTTGGTAGAGACGGTGAAAAACATGCAAAGCTCTGTTTAGACGCTAGCCAGTCGTCTTAACACTTAGTTTTGTTATCCGTCGATATGTATCTTCCGGGCGAATGTTACATGTATGTTTTTATGGCGCTCCTGGGTGTTATTCTTTTATAACATCATGACCGGCGGAACCGTTAACGAGCACTCCGCGCCGAGCGGATGCTCACATTAACGCCCTTAATACGCCTAAACCGCCGGGGCGGAAGGGTAGTTCGGAACGCGGAGGCATTCCGGATTGCCGTGAATAGTTTTTTAACCTAGTTAAGACCGAAAATTCACGAACCAGGAAGGGTGGGGGGATCGGCCGTCTCCTCGTCCCCCGAGTGGTTGGTGACCAAAAACACTTAAAGATATAAGTAAAACCAAACAAAAAGTAGTATAGTACCCAAGAAAAACAAAAAACATAAAAAATAACCGAAAAAACCAAAAACAGTAAAAAAGTAAAAAAAAATCAGTAGAAATCATCCCCCCAGGTAAGATGTGATTCAACCCCCCCGTTTGTTGTTGATAGATATATTGTTGTTACAGGCATTTATATCAGTCAGGATCGTTACGATCAATTTTGTGGCCCGTTTGTGAGGCTTGTACTGTAGGGTTATTTGAGCATTTAAGCACGTTAATGTTAAATTGCGCTCAATCCGGAAGGGTCAGCTGATTTGCGCTCAATTCGGAAGGGTCTTGGGTGAAGACCGATCCGGCAAGCAGTACAAGGAGCAACAAGAAGGGGCTCAACGACAACAACAATCGACTGTTGGGTATCGTTAACAAGTTTTGTAGCCCTTTTGGTACAAAAAGTAAAATAGTAACCTGTGGGGGGCTCGACAGTGCTGCACTGTAGTGACCCTTCACCGAACTGCGAATATCCGAGTTAAGCACCTTAATTCGGATAATAAACAAACCCGGAGGGGTATAGTATTACTAATATTATTACTTATATAGCCTATATTAATAGTCTTATATCGTTTTTCAGTGAAAAACAACGAAAACAGACCGGTTTTTAGGGTCAAAATAGCGATATTTTGATCCCCCCACAAGTCGCGATTTTTGAGATATCGATATTTTTTGAAACGGAAAAAAGCGCTAAGTTAGTGTGTTACATCGTAACTGCACTACTGTAATAAGTAGAACCGGTTAACTTTAGTTCGGAAGTGGTTGGAACTAGTTTGGTACCAAAAACCAAATTTTCCCATTTTTTGATAGTAAGAAACACTATAAAATCAGAAAATTTTTTGAAATCTTTGAGTTAGGACAGTAAAAATAGTTGTTCGGACAACATCCACTAGTGAATCTACGAGTTTTAAAACCCGCTACCCGAAAGCCTTCCGGGTTGCAGAGAAATCGAACATAACGTGTTTGATTTGGTGGATTCATCAATCCGGAGGGGTCCAGGTAGCATAGTTTTTCGCAAATTTTTTCTACAAAAGCGTTTTAGATCGGGTCTTTTGCATTGAACTAGAAGAGTATAGGCCTTCTGAGCTCAGATCAATAATTTTTAGGTCGAAAGGACCAGATTTGCGGAAAAAGTTAGGCGGAACCTATAAGAGGGAAAATTTTTGAGTTTGGAAAAAAGACGTTTTGGTTAATAACTTTGGAACTACAGAGCATATCGAGTTGATCTTGGTACCAATAGATCAGAGATTAGCTGAGCTTACTGACAGGATTGGGAAATTTCCCGGAAAAACGAGCGAGAAAATTTTTTGAGATTATTTTTAGCAAATTACACAAATCCGGAGGGGTACACCCTTCACGTTTTATAAATTTTTCTGAAAAACCCTTATACCCCTACCAAAAGTTGATAGCGATTGAACTAAATAACTTAGGACAGTTCTAGACAAAAAGGGAGGGCTGAAGGCACAAGACAACCATAATAGAGTCGAAATTAGGCAAGTGATAAGACCCTTCACCGTTAGTGTGAATTGTCAAATAAGTGCCTTAACTTCAATCCGGAGGGGTCTAGGAAAGGACCCTATACCCTTCCCAGTTAATTCAAACAGCATAAAAGCAACGCAGAACGTATCCGGAGGGGTATAAGCTGAAATTAAGAAAACTACGAAAAGCTACTTTGACAGAGCTAAGGGCTCCCAATCCGGAGGGGTCGAAATTTTTCAAAGTCAGAGGGGTCCGAATCCGGAGGGGTCTACTTTCCACAAAACCGGAGGGGTCCGAATCCGGAGGGGTCTTATAGTTGCTAATTCGGAGGGGTCCAAATCCGGAGGGGTCTACTATTAACTAACTCGGAGGGGTCCCAATCCGGAGGGGTCCATATTCTGACAGTCCGGAAGGGTCCTATTTGTGCCAATCCGGAGGCCTTATTTTATTAAGGACTTGGGTAAACGAAAGAAAGACTAAAAAGCGAGAGGTATTAGGTTATTAATACACAGGCTAGGTATCAGTGACTGCACTGGTAACTTGCCTTTCAAAAAGAACCAGACTAATACAAAACAGGTCCGAACTCGGATATTCGCGACACTAAGTCTAAATTAAAAAGAGCGTGACTCATTGGTGTGGATTGAAACATAATATGTTTATGGGAAAAGTGACTGCCCTGAGGATTTTAGTAGGTCTAGCTCGGGCAGTCCGAAGGTAGATAGGTAACACAGTAATCGGTGGGTGCAATAGACGCCCACTTAAGAAAATTACTGCCTTCAAAGTTTTGTCTGTTTGGTGCAGCACCAAGCAGGGAAAGCTTTCCTTTAAAAGACAGGTTCGACTATTGTACTGCGACCGACTAAGAGTACAAGACACATACGTTTTTTTTATATATACATTCATATTGTGTCAATATATATTTTTGTTTTTGATTTTAAATCAACGTAAACTGTGCTTGATTGGGTAGTGAATACACTATCTTTTAAATTGACTGATAACATCATATTGTGCTAGTTTCCAGATCTTTGGACCGATAATCGGTTAGTGTGAATACGTTTTATACAAACTGTACTCTGACAACATACAGGGATTCGTGGTCACTATTTAATAGAATCTGGTGAAATTTATTGTGTTGTGTCATTATTATTGTTAATAAAACTATAAGGTCTCTAGCAATTGAGTCAAGAGTAGGCATAGGAAAGTGACAAATAGAGAATGAGTTTAGACAAGTCAAGGATACCAAAACGAGGTAATAGCTCTAGGAAATTCATACCTGAAAAGCAAAGAAAAACGATGACCGATCCTTTTGTGGATTGGATCAAGCGATCCCGGTCCGATAAAGAGGAGACGGTTTCAGGCAGAATGGTTGAAACGAGAAGTCAGAAGACCTCAGAAGAGCGAAGAGAACTGTTAGAAGTGGAGGTCAATACGGACCATACCATGAACGACAACCAGGGAGTAAATGGACTGGAAGGGAGAGGCAGAAGGCTGGCGAGTGAATCTACTCCGGTAGAACAAGGCCATGATTTTGCCACTTCCACCGGGACATTGGATCGAGAGGAGATGTCGGAACTGTCCGACATCTCAACTGAAGTAACGGCAACTAGAAGATCTCCGACAGACAACACTATGATGGCAAGCGGAACTGGGAAACAAACAACCTCATCATCGTTCTCAGAAAGAATGAAGAACACCTTCGGAAACATCTTTCCATTCAGCATGGGAGGAGGAGCAGGAAACGATGGTGAGTCCCAGGAGGAAGAGGATGAAGAGGAGCAAGGGGACTTTGGATCTCAAGTCAGCCTCAATAGTTCGATCCAGGAGAGTGAGGCACACGTCGGAAGAGAGACTGGAACCATGGACAAATTTGGTGTAGTGACAACGATAAGCAAAGAGGCAAACACACCGGGCCAGTCAAAGGACTTCGCGATTAGGAAAAGTTCGGAGCCACAACCTGGAGAGAGTAGAACCCGAGGGCTTGGCAACGCGTTAATGGATCCTGAATTAAATAATGAAAAGACGTTGAAGCAGAGAGTCAAGGTCCGGATCTCGACAAGCACGAAGTTACCTGGGACCGACAGGGTTACACCACCACTAGTGACGCCACTCATGGATAACGGGGCAGCACTAGAGGAAGCCTTAAACAACATAGTGGGCAGTTTAGGAGAACAAAATGAACAGATGTCGATAAGGATGAGTGAACTAGAAAGAGCAGTTCACATTGAAAGAGAAAGTCTGCGGGAAGAAATAAACCGCAACAGACAAGAAGTTGGCGGAAGCGAAAAACGCTTGAAAGAAAGAACGGACGAACATATGACGAGGAACTTGTCGCGAATGACAAGAGAGGCGGAACAGAGGGAGTTACGCTTAAGAGCCGACATGGAGAAATTAAGAATTCAGCAAGAGCAGTCTGTTGGGTCTCTTGACACAAAGATAGACGCGATGATGGAGAGGCGAACTCAGGCTATCATGGATAGGTTGGACGGGCTACTAAGCAGCAAGAGTGGACCAAAAGAAGGAGAGCCGAACTCGGGAGGTCCCAGCAGGGAACCGAGGGTGAACTTCAATGAACATGAAAGGAGGAAGACGTATGGATCCACTAGAGGCAAGGGCAGTTCATCAGGCTATGCCACAAGGGGTAATGCAGCATGGGGCCCGAACAGTAGAGCAAGTTCAACGGGGAACAGACAAACCTCGAATGAACGACCAACGCAAAGCACACATGCGACTGGGAGAAGCGATTCTGGCAACATGGGGCATACAAGCCCGAGGAGGAGTCATATGGGCCAAGCGGGAAACGCTCATGGTGATTCGGATTGCAGGGATGCACTGCACACAGAGCCTTCGACAAGGTGTGAGGACACTCAAGCGGGACACTCAAGGGATGCTACGGCAATGGCCACAGCATTTGAACCCCTGAACAGGTCTTTAGAGACATTCCTGACGAGGTTATCAAGAACCAATGAACGCAGTGAGAAGTCCAGAAGAGCCTTTAAGAAACCAAGATGCTACAAAGACGAATCTGATGGCTGTATTGATACCTGGATAGAGGTAATGAAGCTGCATTTCGAGGAAGAGGACTTGTCGGAGAGACAGGAATGCAGCGCGCTCACCAGCAGCTTAGAAGGGACAGCCCTGAACTGTGTCATGGCCAAGAAACAGTATCAACGTGACACTGCTGAGAAAATCTTCGAAATCTTGTTAAACCGTTTCGGATCAGGGGTGCAGGGGCACCAGGCGATGATGCGCTTCGAGAAACGGAGGCAACGAGAAGATGAAACAATAGACAAGTTTCTCGATGATTTGGAAATGCTGAGAAGACGCAGCCAACCGGATGAGTCAAACCGAAGGATGAACCTGGCCGTAGCCTCAAAATTCATCGATGGTGTGAAAAATGATGAATTTCGTACGATGCTAGCAACGCATTACACACCACTATCAACTAATGCGCCAACACCGGAGGAGTTGAGGCTCAAATCAAAAGAGTATCTTTTGTTGAAACCTCCTTCGAGATCTGGATATTACAAGAACAATTATGGAAATTTTAACAACGGACCAGCAAACCAAGGGAACAAAATTGGTACAAACCGAGGGATGATATGGACAAGAGACGTTCTTGTGCTAATTGCAGTTCAACAGACCATCATGTGTCAGCATGCCCAACTTACAAACAAGGCATGAAAGCAATAGGCTTTAGCCTCGAGGACAAAGATGCGTCAGAGTTGGATCATGAGGATTTCATGAGAGGAGTAATTGCGAAATTCGGCCCGAGGTGTTTCTTTTGTAACTTGAAGGTCATTTTAAATCAGATTGTCCGCAATTCTGGGATGCAGTGGCAGACATCAAGCATCCAAGACATGAAGAAGCTTTGTCAGGAGTGAAAGCCAGCAAGGCTCGACTTTTGAGTGAAGCGGAGGCACGCAGAAAGGATAAACCTCAAGAGCTGGTGGCAAAGAAGATGCAAGCGGTAACAGAGGAAGCACGTGAACCGGAACCAGCAACTGCGGCCGATGACTTCAAAATCGATTATAGGGCAGCTGCGAGGGATGCTATAAATAGAGTACAGCAGGAACTAGTGACGAAAGAGATTGAACAAAAGATGAAACTCGAGCTGGAGAATGAAAAATTACAGGAGCAACTGAACGCCTTCGAAGCAACGGAAGTTGAAGAGGCAAAAGCACCAAGCAGCTTGAGCATGAAATTTAATGTTATCTCTGGTCAGAGGTTCGGTATGGCACCGCAAGGAAGTAAAATACAGTCGATAATCTCAGTGGCAGGGCATCAGGTAATCAGAAATCTGAGTGAACCGTCTGAGTTCACTTTGATGCATTTGGACACATATGCAGACTATCTGAGGCAGATGGAGCCACGCACCGAGTCGAGGGCTGTGAGGGCACTACTAACGACGGGTGGCCCTCGCATGAAGAAACTTCATGGACGCTACCTAGAAGTCTATGGGCCGTATCAAGTGATGCTGAACGTGGATGGGATCAGCATCTACACCAGATGTAACAACAGATGATGACCAAATAGGGCAGATCTATTTGGGAGAAGAGGAACTCAAGGTCCGCAGGATAGGCCATGACGCCATGATGGAACAAGACGCAGTACACATTGGATATGAAGCAGATGTGACAGCACATCTGCTCGACACCAACGGAACAAAAATCGGAGTCACAGGGCTTCTGGACACAGGAGCGGTAGTGAGTGTGATGCCGATAAAAACTTGGGAAAGAATGGGCTTCACGCGGGAAGATCTGATTCCAACGAATCTCCGACTGGCTGCAGCCAATCGAGGAGCTATCTACGTAGCCGGAAGAACACCAATAACGGTCCTCCACATGGGAGGACGGGATCTTTGGATGAGCTTCCTGGTGGTAGAGAATCTGGACGATGCCGACCAATTCATCTTGGGCAGAGATTTTGTCAGGAATTTTGACGTGATGATTGATTTGAACAACGGTCTGATACGGATTAGAAACCCGGACCGAAAGTATGTTAAGAGACCAATTAATAGGATAATAACAGACGAAAATAAGGTACCAGTTTTTTTGGATAGAAAAGTAAAATTACAACCAGGACAAGCTGTAGTAGCAATTTTTAGAATGAGAAATCTAAATTCGTTGAGTGATAGTAAACAGGTTTGCTTAGTACCGAATCCAAATAGTCAGAGTTCGGTGATTTTAGGCCGGAGCTTCTCGGTAACGCGAAACGGACTGTGTGTCAGTGTGTTGTTGAACACACTGGACACCACGGTTTCAATCCAGCGTGGAAAGAAGCTTGGCTACGCCTTGCCGATGAGGACCGACTATGAGGAGACAGAAAACTCGAAGAAATATAGTGTGAAAGACTGTCCTTATCATGCAAATAAAGATAAAATCTTAAAGAGAATTAATGAATTAAAATCTATTCATAAATTGTTTTCAATGAAATCCGAAACGGACGACGGCTTATCAAGCTGCTCGAATTTTCCGGAACGCCCCTCGTCATATGAACTAGATTCTGACAAACCGGTTTTGCCAGAAATAGAACATTTAAAAGGAAAAATAGGTGAGGGAGATTTTGAAAAATTGCGGGACCTCCTAAATCGGAACGCCGAGGTATTTTCAAAACATAGGGCGGACATCGGTTGCTGTAATTTCGTCGAACACGAAATCGAACTAGAAGAGGGCGCCGTTCCCCATAGGGAAGGCGCAAGGCGAATGACGCCACATAAATCGGAAGCGTGCCGAGCGGAAATAGAAATGTTGCTTGAATACGACATGATAGAACTCTCGAAATCGCCATGGGCTTGCGGAGTAGTAATGGCGAAAAAGAAAGGGGGGCAGCTTAGATTTTGTTGCGACTTTCGTTACTTGAACGCGGTAACGATAAAAGATGCGTACCCGATACCGCGAATAGACGAGAGCCTATCTAAACTTGGTGATGCCAAGTTCTTCACCACATTGGACTTAGATTCTGCCTTCTGGCAGGTTCCCTTGCGGAAAAAGGATAGGGAGAAAACCCGTTTCGCGTACGAATTGGGGTTGTACCAGTGGAAGAGGATGCCCTTCGGCTTGTGCAATGCAACAGCAACTTTTCAAAGGCTGATGGCTCAGGCTTTGACAGGAGTAACCAAAAAGTACGGGAATCTCTTGATGTGCTACGTGGATGATGTAGTCATAGCGACACCGACCCGGGAGGATCACATTGATCGGCTCGATGAGGTCTTCGGATGTATGAAAAGAGCAGGCTTGAAATGCAAACCACCGAAATGTGAAATCCTTAGGGATTCGATCAAGTACCTGGGAAGAATGGTGGACAGGCATGGTGTGAGGCCAGATCCAGAAGCAGTAGAGGCTGTGCTGACATGGAAGGCTCCGAGGACGGACACACAGCTAATGAGCTTCCTGGGGTTTGCCAATTATTACCGTGAATTCATTAAAGGATATGCGGACAAGGTGTACCCGATGCAGAAGCTGATGCGCAACAAAGGGAAAAAGTTCGATTGGAACGATGAGGCACAGGTTGCTTTCGAGAACATAAAGCGGGAACTGTGCGAAGCGCCAGTGCTGGGCATGCCTACAGAAAAGGGCATGTATGTTCTCGACACAGACGCATCGGTGGTGGCAATCTCAGGAATCTTGAATCAAGAGCAAGAATGGAACGGAAGAACAATTCTCCGTCCCATTGCATACGGCAGCAAAGTCTTGAGTGACATAGAGATGAAATATGGCGCACCAAAAGCAGAAATGTTTGCAGTAGTCACCTTTGTGGAGAAGTACCGTGCATACTTGGGGAGCGCTCCCTTCAAGTTACGCGTGGACAACAGAGCGTTATCCTGGTTGAAGACCTACTCGATGGATCAGAGTTATATTGGTAGATGGATAGTAAGACTGGATGGCTACCACATGATAATCGAACATAGGATGCGTGATAAACACCAGAATGCTGACAGCCTCAGCAAGAAAGCTGAGTTCTATGAAAGATTGGAGCAGAAGCAGGCCAATCAGGCGGAAATAAAGGAGGGATTCTCGTTTCTGGACAAAGAAACTTATGAAGAGCTTCCCTTAACGAGATGGTTGGATAAATCAGGACATCCAATTCCAGGGCACCCTGAGCTACCTGTAGATAAAGCAGCCGAGATAAAGATCCTGTCCAAGGAGGACCCGGTCCCCTTGGATTTGTTGCTGCGCTCGAACCTGGTCCAGCAAGAACTCTCTCGCATGAATATAAACAGCCTCTCATTATTGGATAAAACGGTGCAAGTCACACCACAAGTAATGCGGATGCTGGGTGGATTGTTAGAAAGAGAAGTGACCAGAGATGACCCCGAGTGGACAGCAGCAATGGCATCGCTAACAGTCAGTGAGAAGGTGAAGATCATGCCGTCCAGACGACAGCACGAAGAGAACGAAAGGGATTGTAGGACAATAGTTCAGCAACTAGTATCCTCAATACCCCAGGAGATTTTAACAAGTACTTCTTACGGACAGAAAGAACAGGGGAGCAGCAAGCGAAAGAAAACCGTCACCTTTGTAGACCGGGATAAAGAGGGTGAAGTTGTAGAACAAAATCTGCTGCAAGACTATTCGTCCGGGGAGAAGGATGATGAGAAGAACCAGCGATCACAAGATCAACACCCGGGACAAGGAAATTTGTCCGGGGAGTCTGAGATAAACGAGGAAATTCCTGATGAGAAACAGGACCGAGAGAACAAGGTTTTGTCCGGGGAGTTCAGATGGATGCGACGAAAGCACAGACATGATCTGGAGGAGCGTGCAGTCTCCAGCACAACCTCTTCGACGGATGATGATTCCCGAAACTCAGGAATGGACACCTATTCAGACAGGAACTCGAGTTCGGGATCCGAACTGTCAGAACTGGCGATACACACGCTACTAGTGGAAACTCGGGCGAGAGACCTGGACAGAGAGGTGTACCAGGATCCTGACAGTGATCGCTACCTAATACCAAGCGAAAGAGTCTTTGACAACGCAGCGGATGACTTAGAAACGATAGCGGTATCGAAACGTTCGATAAGCCTGTTGCCGCAGAAAGAGGTAGTCAGGACTGATCTTCGGCCGTTTCAGCAAGAAACACAACCGTTGGCGAAGATTTGGTGCGTTAAAATGGAAGAAGACACACATCAGCCCAACGAGCTGAATAATCAGATGAGAGTCATGAAGACGTACTTGAAGGCGAGATACATACTCTCGGACCTTCTAAGGGCGCAGAGAAATGATCGCATGACAAGCAACCTAAAAAGGTGGATAGAAAACGGTGCACCTGACAAAGGTGACCTAGAAGAAGACAGCTATAGGATCCTGAGACAATACTTCATGCAGAAGGAGGGGAGATTATATCTGAACAAGGACGGGATCGTGGCTTGCAGGAGAAGAGAAGAAGACAAGGTTTTATACAAATATAACGCGATAGTGTTGCCGCAACTCTATCAGACAGAACTATTGTTCAGGTCGCATGATCAGATGGGCCATCAAGGGATCGACAAAGTGTATCAGAGGATCCTGAAGCGCTTTGAGTGGCCTGGAATGAAAAAGGCATGTGAGAAATGGGTAACAGCGTGCCTGTCATGCCAACAGGTCAAGGATCCAAGGAAATTACGATTTCCTTTACAATCGATTGAGTCGTCTGAATTCAACGAGGTGGTGCAGATAGATCACCAGAAGATATGCATGACAGACAGCGGTTACAACCAAGTCTTGGTCATGATAGATCACTTCACGAAGTATGCAGAGGCCGTGCCCTGCATAACTGCCTCGGCGGAAGAGACATGCGACCACCTGATCAACACGTGGATAGCAAGACATGGTTGTCCGATGACGTTTCAATCGGATAATGGAACAGCTTTCGTAGGAGAGCTTACGAAAGAGCTTATGAGACGCTCACAAGTCGCTCAGGCTCACTCCACGACATACCACCCTCAAACGAATGGCCTAGTGGAAAGACAGAATAGGACGTTAGTGTCGATGCTGAGGGTATATTGTTCCAGGTACATGACCGATTGGGACAGATACCTTCCACAGGTGATGGGAGCTTATAATAGCACGCAAAACTCCACCACTGGAGTCAGTCCACACATGATGCTGACGGGACACGAGAAGTCTTTACCCTTGACATTCTTCTACCCAGAGTATGAGGGAAAGAAAACATCTCCACAGGTTTACGTAAGGTATGTGATCAGACGTCAACAGGAGTTGAACGATCTGTGTAGACGAAACACTCAGCAGGCACAGGCAAGGCAGAGGAAAAGATTCGACAAGAAAGCAGCTGGTGCAAAGGCTCACTCGGTGGGAGACTACGTATGGGTCTTTCAGAACGTTATACCACCGAAAGGGACAAAGAAGCTTCTAAAGAAATGGAGGGGACCCTTCATGATTACAGAGGTGCACCAAGAGGGACGCTTTTATAGACTGAGTACTGGCCGAGCCGCCCACTACGAGAACATCAAGCCACACAATCCATCGACAGAAGACTGGTGTATACCTGCAGACATGGAAGAAGGGGATTATCTAATGATGGATCCTGCTTGTGAGGTCAATGAAAAAGGCACCAGGGAGAAGAACGATGGAAACGAAGTCGTAGAGGAAGGTACGGATACACCATTGGACCTGGATCCAAACGAACAGATCGAAGCGGACGATGAAACCTTACCCTACGCAGAGGAAGATTGGCAGGATCCCGAACAGACAGAGGTTCCCAAGAACTTCGAACCGGACTTTCCGTTCACGATGCAGACTCGTCAGAAGGACGGGACGAGACCAAGAAAGAAATACAATCCTTACGGTGACGACTTTGTAGTGGATAGGATAGATCTAAAGAAAATAGTGGAGGAAGTAGTGGGTTTAGAGGAAATAACCGTGTCACAAGACATTGACATAGTCGATGATCACAACGATGAGTGGGTTGACGACTGGTCGAAACCCGAGGTAGAATTCGACGATGAGCAACAGCAGTCAAATGAACAGGACCTGACGAATCTGCGTGTCTTAGAGTGGCTGAACGAAATGACATCAGACCCTAAAAAGACCAGCGTTACGATTCAAAACGTAGATCGTGAAAGCGCGAAATACATTAAGACCGAACGAGATGATCCTTCCTGGGCTGCCCAGGAAGGACGACTACTCATTCCAGCTTCTAATCTCGACTTAATACCCGGTATGCGATCGACGGGGACGCCGATGGATATTTTTGTCCGGGGAGTGGGGGTAGGACTTACCCACACTGAAAACTTGATAATAAAAAAATTAAGAATAGCAAGAGAAACAGGAGACTTAGAAGCAGAAACAGGCGAAGAACCTAAGAAACCTGACATAGGCAGGGTAGTTGAGTCATATTTTAGTTTACCGAATGAATATTCTAGTAACATAATACTAACAGACAGTGATTTCATACTCACAAACAGAACATGTGCGATAGCAATCACCGCAGACATGAGTTTTAGGACAGCGTTAGCGGCAGACTTTAAGAGAGAATACAAAAACGTGGAATTCCTTTGGAAGCAAAGACCAGGGATAGGGGGCGTAGCAGCCTTACCTCCGGCGGTGTCGCAGATACCGGGAAAGTACTTATGCTTCTTGGTAACGAGGGCGACAGAGAAGCAGCACGTGGACCCAGAAAACTTAGTCTTGTCTTTGACGAGGCTGAGGGACTTCCTTGTGGAAATGGACGTGAAGGAGCTCTCGCTTCCAGTGTACGATCCAAACAGAGGAAGACTGCATCCTCGGGAATTGTACGCGCTTGTACACGTGATATTCTCTGATACGAACATACAAGTATATCTACATAAGAAATATTATTTAAGTATAGGCTGAGTGATGTGCGAAAGAGTGTTAGGCCAAAGACCAAGTTGCATGTAATAGGTGTTATGTTATGTTATGTTATGTGTTAGGTTATTAAGATCATGGGTAAGTAAGCGTTAGTGACCATGAACAACTAAATGACGATCTTGGGAATAGATCCAAAGTTTGGACTGTCCAATCTTAGGTCGAATTCCAAAATTTTAGAAACCAATTGATTTTAATAAATTTTAGGATAAATATCTTTTTATCTGAACTGTTTTAAGCAATTTTTAACGATATATGTTAAGGTGAAACTGACAAGTGTGACATTCGTGATTGCTTTTCTAGATCCTGATTGATCATTTAAATTACTCACTTGAGTCAAAGAATCGAATCAAATCAAACTTGAAAAGAATAGAATGGACAACTTCAACCTGGATGAATTGATGGACCTGGCAGAGGCATATGAAGGACCGATGGTAGATGCGATCTATCGTCGGCTGATCGAACGAGACTTCGCTCTGGAGGACCCAGAGGTGGTCATGTTGCTGACCGCCCTGATCAACATCTTGGGGCACGACAACCGTGGGGACCGCCCCACGGAAGTCCTGTTGATGGCAGCATATGGAGAAAGAGGAGTACTAGACCGCCCGAACATGAGAGTGATGAGGTGGAGAAACCGGGCTCTCTCAGGGAGTGACTTGGCGAATGAACCTGGATTGGGAAGTTCTAGGACTTACCAACCAGGTGAGATGCCAATGCCCTCTAAGCCTAAAGCTGGGCTGACGAGAATGCATCGGGAGATGAACAACGAGGCGACCTCGTCTGGTTCACAACTGAGAACAGCTGTGCCACCAAAAAGGGCGAAAGTAACACAGAAGGTTCAGACGAACCAAACCATACAAGATCTGGACGAGATGAACGATCAGCTGAGAAGTACGAAGAAGGAGTTAGACGATATGACGAAGACCATGCTGGCGATGGAGGAAGACCGGGACATGTGGAGAAAGTTGTTTGAAGACTGCAACAAAAAACAGGGTCAAGAGATCGAACGCTTAAGGCAGGAATACAAAGAGCGATCGGAACAGGCGGCGTTGACGACGTCCATTGAGAAAGTGATACCTGCAAGGGATATTCCTCGTGGGCAGTCCCCGATGGAGCTCTTGACACCTCGACAAATGAGTCAAACAACGGAGACACGGCTTCCAGCAGAGACGAACCGAGTAACAATCCCGGATCCTAGTGACACCTTGGGTGACCCCGTCGTAGAACAGACAGTGAGGAAACTGATAGAGACAGCTGGACGACTGGTCGCTAACAAGAATGCGCCAGGTTCCGGGGTGACTGCACCCTATGGAACGGTTGACGATACGGGCAGAGTACAACTCTCCCAGACCGTGATCAGACAAGGGATAAGTAACGTGACACCACTCATGGGGAGCTCGAGAATCCCAGAAAGGAAAGTACGAAAGATGCCAGCGAAGAAAGTGTCTCGTGTAATAGACGTGCAGAAGAATAATCAATTGAAGTATAATTTCACGGGAGTTCCGGAGACAGATCCGAGGGCCTGCTTCAATCGAGCTACCTGGAGCCCGGCTGTGAACCTGCAGCAACCACCACTCGGGACATCCCACCTGATATTGGGAGACAGTTTAGTCAGAGTGCTGTCGAATTTGAGGACCTCGTGGGTCACCACGGTGATGGCCTTTGGAGGCGCGACAATGGCCCAATTATATCGGATGGTGGAACTGATGAATCCAGGGAAGATTCCCAATGTGATGATCTTAGTTGGGACGAATGATATCTCCAGAGGATCAGACGAGCAGGAAGCACTGTGGGAGTCAGTGATGGTGTGTTTGTTCACCACTCTCTGGCAGAAGTTCAGTTGCGCGGTACTGACCGTTTGCACGGTGCCAATGAATACGAGAAGCCTGACAGCATCAGGAAGGAGGCACAACGAGGGAGTCATGAGATGGAACAACATCTTGAGGAACCTAGCAAATCGAAATGCCGGAAGGATGATCCTCATGGACATTGAGCATGAGTTGAGAGCCATGGATCAGGCCAGACTGACCACGGATGGCATCCACTTCGACAGTATCGAAGGACAAGCTTGGTTGAATCGAGTCTTCCAAGAACGATTGGAGGAGCTGGAAGCAGAATTCTTTGACACAGGAGTGCTGAAGGAAGGGGGAACGGTGAGTGATGCGGTAATTACCACCTTTGTGCCTCCTAGCCTGGAAACACGCCTGGGTACGGTCCCAGCCGTCACGAATTACCGGCAAGAAAGCTCCAGCGAACCAGGTCGAAGAACAGACGTGCAGGATCGGTTGGGAGAGGCACCGATGAGGAGAACAATTCATCCTAGGAGAAGGATAGGACCTGTCAACCAACCAATCGAAGAAGTAGCAGGCGCATCTAGATCGGACACTAGATCGGAGACGACGAGTACCAGTCGAGAGGAAAGACCGAGCAGAGGCTCATTGTTGTGGTCGAGGTCCATACCGTCTCCTTGGCATATATACAAAGACGAACTAATGAAGCTGGACCTACAGAGAGTGAGCTTCATCGAAGATGCAAGGAGGATGCTGAATGGAGCGACGCTATCCGTCAGCAGATTGTACTCGATAACCGGCGTAGACTGGTTGATAGCCGCTAGCATAAATTTCAGCTCCACGACGGCCTTGAGATTTGCCGACTTGGAGGGACTGCCCTCCAACAACACAATGGGACCTGTGAATGCAAGACCGTTGCAAGATGTGAGATTGAACCATGATGAGAGGAATCGTGAAGAAAGGCCAGGAAGATTCCTGACGGCGAGAGCGCCGATTGGACAACACGTGAAGATATTTAGGCAATTGACGACACCACCTGGTCATGTGAAGGAGAGAGTGTACCCAAAACTAGTGAACCAAGATGGTGATGCCCAGAGATATGGCGGATTGACAGCGATAAAGAAAGATGAGACCATCTTCGCCGCCTACGACAAAGCAGAGATGAGAAAGGCCAAAATCATGGTAGTGGCGAATTCAGAGTTCGTGTACACCTCTAAGTCTTTGTTTTGGCCGGACGTCATAATGCTGGCCGCAGTTGACCTAGACCTATTGCAATCAGTGTCATTGGCTATAGGGGTACAAAGGCAGACAGAAATGAACCCAATTACGATTGTGTTTGCTGGCATCAATGACCATCTACACAGTAGAGGTTTTCTGAGCAGGCTCAGAGATCCTGCAACAGCAGAAAACGCAGTATGGCCAGCAATAAAAGACATCCTGGAGTCGATGGGTGAAGTGGTGGATGCGACGAAGGAAGGGTCCTTCAATAAAGTGGCGTTGAGAGTAATATTCGCGTTGTCTCCGGGATATGCACATCTCCCGGATGGACTGAAGTTTGTGTATGCAATGGTAGCCTTACTTTCGGAAGGAAAATATGATGTGATCATATCGGCCCCGAATCGCATGATAGAAATGGAGAACCTGAGGCCACTTAAGGCTGAACTGCCTGCAGTATGGTCAGATATCTCAAACGCGATGAGAGGATTCAAGGACCACGCGCTACACATGTTAGTGTTGGACGAAGTGCTGGGGTTGGAACTGTCCAACTTCAGTCGGCAACTCAAACTGAAACCGGGAATAGATGACGACCATCGAGTGATCACGGCAATGTCCAACGACTTGTGGTTCCGAGCAATGGAAGTGGCGAGTGAAGACACGAGAAGAAAGAATTCACTGGAGACGAGAGCTCATCTGGAAGCGATGGTGCTGAGAACCAAGCCGGAAGCAAACCAGTGGCTACACCTGAATCCTAGAGTAGCGGCATTGGGTGCAGATGCTTTTCAGCAAGGCCCAGTAATGATCACTAAGATACACGCCTACTTGTTGAAGGAGGTGAACCTGGCGGAAAATGCCGGAGAAAAGACAGCTGAGTTCGTGAACAGAATGTGTCAGATTACTCTGGAAACCTTCTGGACCCAGGAAGTGAAGGGACAGGAGGGATTTGAAAGGACAGACAGCATGCTAGAAGGGTTGGGAGCCGGATGGACCGCGTCCTTCTTGGCAAAAGTTTACCCGAAAGTCTCGCACTATTTGATAAAGGAATTCCTCCAAGCAGTAGTGAAAGTACCGATAGTGGAATTAATAGCCTTGTTCGTGACGTTCGGAGCGGAGAGTTTCGTAAAAGGACCGGCGATACTGCTTACGGATGGAATACAGAACCTGCGACTAGATGGACTTCTGACATTGATCGCAATAACCCACGGAAACTTGGGAGGACTGATGAAACTGGCACGTTGTCCAGAGCAGATGAAAGAGAGAGTGAGGAATCTGGATATGAAGAAATCCACGGACTCGTGGAACAAAATAAGAGACCTGAGACACACTCTTATCCAGTATCTCTTGCAGCAAAATCGCTTTGGAACCGGAGAAGACGAGGCAATTGAAAGAGAGGAAGATGTTAGACGACATGTTGGAGGCATGCCGCTATTAACAGATTTGAGCTTAGCTATGAGAATCGATCCCTTGGCGCTGATCAGAGGAGTCACGGAGTTCGTGACAGTGATCTATGGACCAGCAGTCACCTTTGCGTTCCCTGACGTTAAAGTGGAAGCATATAGGAGGTCGGTGCTGCACCTGAACCTCATATCGGCAGTGGACGGTAGTACACTGAACTGGTGTGAGCAGCACGCATTGCGAGAGCTCATGAGTGAAGATCTGTTATTTGCGAAAATATCGGAGCCAGAGATGACAGTCATCAATTTTGACGATCACTTCTGTGACCGCATGGGAGAAGTAGAAAGAGGGCACATCGAGGTGTTTCCAAAGCTTTGGAATCTGAGGCCCTATGACAAAACGAATGGTGAAATGACCAGAGTGCCTCGTCTCACAGCAGCCTATCACAAAGTGAGAGAAGAGACGAAGGACTGGGGCGATTACAAGAAGCTACCGGAGGCAATCCCTGAATTCCCTCTGATAAGAAGGATGCTGCTCGGAGCAGTCTCCGTAGTACAAACTCCTAGATTGAGAGCATTCGAAACCAATGAAAGGAGAGTAGGGAATTTCTCGGTGACGATGGATCCATGCTTCGTGGGGAGAAATGCCGCCGTGTTACAGTACACACGATTTGCGTACACGGATCAAGCGACGAGAAGGCGAATAAGCAACGCCGCTACTCCCAAGCCTGGAAGATTTGATGAGGAATGGAAGGGACTAGGCTTAGCTCCGATGAGAATGAGAGGCAGGACAGAATTGCCTGAAGCCTCATTGATCCTGACCAGTGTGAGGAAGGAGATGAAAGTTGGAGGAGTATTGCAGACGAGAACTTTCCTAGCACCCTTCGGCTGCGAAGAAATCAAAGTGGTCCATGGAGAAGAGGAAGATAAATCGGCCGGTACATTGCTCATACCGAGATTCCATGAAGAAGCCGACAATGACGAACAAGGACCATCGAACTCGAATAAGGATAAGTCAGAAGGAGATGACGGACAGGGTGGAAGCCGTCAGACGGAAAAACCCATGCAACAAGATCAAGCTGGTGGGGAAGACGACAGGGCATCGACAGGAGGAACATCCAGCCTGGATTTCAATATCTTCAGTGATCTTGAGAATAATGCAGACACGTTGGAAACGACTGAGCCAGCGGATGAAGGCATCTCGACACTGGAACCTCCATCAGCCTTTGAGGAAATGAAACGGAATTTGGCGGAGAGCAGCTCTCCTGGCAATTCAAGAAATAACGACCAGAGAATCCTCATGGAATCACCGCGGAGGAGAAGAATAGAGGCCTCAGCCAGAGTACCTTTCTTGGGAACGCTGCCCGAAGAAGAATGGGAAGTACATCACCGAGACCATGAGAGTAGGACGGGATGTAAGCTGGACAGAGTGGCGTTTATGGAAGAAGTCTGGACCGTGATTCAGAGCTATGGGACCCAGTCCATCCTCAAAACAGGTCTCAATCAACCCTTGATGAGAGAAGTACTTGACAAGCTTGATGAGTGTGAAGGGAGACTGAGTGAGTTATTGATCGACTCAGCCACTGATGAGAGTGAAGCGAATTCTCCCATCAAGATGACACCGCAGGACAATGAAGGAGAGGTGGTGTACCTGTCAAGGACCAGGAGAGGAACGATGCGATCGAAAATGGTGATTGATAAAATCAATGCGATGAAAATGAAGTTAGGCAGCAGAGTGATGCCGAGGAGAATTGGAAAGACGAAAGTGAATTCAGAAATATCGATGAAAGCTGGTAACTCAGCGAAAAGGAAGCGAGTCGAAGAAGTCATGGATTTGGGGCAAGGTGATTATCAATTGTCTGGCACAGATAGAATATTAACTGATATAGCGATGGTGCCACCCATTCTCATGGCAGGGATAAAGTCAACCGGTTATAAATCCAAAAGGAGTGACCGCACTCTGACTGGAGCAACTTTAGAAATGGAAATACTCAGTCAATGTGGAGAGAGTAAAATGAAGGACTTCAAACCATCTCCCATGAATCATGGAAAGGGAAGTGTTGCAGGACAACTAACACCAGTGGAATACAACCGACTAACCGTGTCGGAGACAGTGTCGATAGATGAACCCACCGGTGGATACATGGAGATGTTGGAATACCGAAACTCGGCTAGAGGGTATGTAATGGCCCTGGAAGAAGAAAAAGCAATGGAGGGTTATCTGGAAACAATGTTGCAAGGCACCACCCTCAAGCAGAAGGCGTATGGAACTTTGGCGTCGTCTGACGTACAGGCGGAGACGATCGAGCAGTTAGTGAGCCTTCCATGGAAAGCAGTAGTATTGAGGTATTTCGAAGAAGAAATGAGGACTACGCCAAGAGTACATGCTCTCGTGGCAGTGCCTTACGTAAGGACAGAGTTACAACTCAGGTTCGCCTCTGCATGATGGGACTGACTCGCGAAGAATATGATTCAGAAGAAAGGAAGAGATCAAAGGAGGAAAAAGATTTCCTTATGACGAATCTGAGGGATCTGATAGTCCAGGAGGGAGCAGCAGTAGCGTGTGCAAAGCGGAGAGACGCTCTCTGTTTCATTCGATTCCTGATAGAGCAGATTTCAGTACCTGCATTAAACACTTGTGTTAAAATGTTGAGGGAAGGCGATGAGCGAACGAAAGCCTTGTTCTTGCTAGCACTGCTGGACATGCAGCAAAGTAAACCGATGAGGGTGAACATGAAAGAACCTGAAGAATTGGAACCCATGAAAAAAATAGATGAAATCAGGAGATTCTCAAACAAGGAGCTGAGACTCACTAAAGAATCTATGGGAGCATTGCCGAAATCCAGTGAATACTGTGGACCGATCAAGAAGAAGTCATATAGCTACGTATCTGGGATCATAGGGATAGCGTACAATCCTTTCCTGAGTGAAGACATACGTGATTGCTTCTTTGATTATGAGCAGGCGGTGTTACTAAGATTCTGGACGTCCAGAATTGTAACGATCAAGAGCGTTAACAATCCACAGGCCAAATTGGGACTGGTCTTGGAAGAAGAGGTGACTGCACCTTCAGTACCAAAATCCGACAAGAGAGTGGAGTTTGGGTTGGGATTCTCAGATGAATTACTGAGAACGAGCTTGATGGCAGTGTGGGAATTGATGAGGCCATCATGGTGTCCTAGTCCCAACGCTGACTCAATATTACGGGCGACACAAGACGTACAGAGGGAACTGAATGCAGACTGTAACCTGCGTGACCTTAACATCATATATAATGTGATGATAACAGCCTCTAAGAGCAACGGAGAAGATAAAGTAGAGTTGCCTGGCTGGGGACCAGAAGACTGGGTCAAACCTGGTAGCTGTCTGGCGGAAGTCTGTGGACTGGAGGGTCATGTTTGTGGAGGTCTAGACTGTGTGAAAACCCTGGAGAAACAACACAAGCAATTGACAGTATTGTTTGGAAATGTAGTGATGAAAGCAAGAACTGAAACGGAACTGATAGCAGATTGCCATGGAGGAACCGATGTGAATCTAGTGACTGCACTAGGATTCTACAGCATGTTTGGTTCTTTAGAGTCACTATTGAATCTAGAACAGAAACATGAGATGGTCACAGCCATCAGCGTAGAAGTATTCCCAGGAGTTCTGCACACTGAGCAGAAATACATAGGAAAATGGAGGGAAGCAATCGAAACAGAGTTGAACATCAGACACAGCGAAACTTATTGTAGACAATCAGGAGCACGATATTTGGTGGGCTCAACGTTGGCTCCAATGTGCAAGAGCAGATATCCTGTACATTTCGTAGCTGTGGACGTGAAGAGTACAAGAACGATTGTGGATCAAGCCTTCTCAGTGCCGAAGTGTGTGAGATTGGCGAGAATGTCTGAAAAGTCTTACGAGTTACTATGTAAGATGTTCTCAGCAATTCCAGAGAGAACCAAAGAAGAGTTGGAGTCAATACTAGGAAAAAAGTTCATGGGATATGTGAGCGGGAACTTCAGTGACTTCGAAAAACAGAAACAGAGAGGATCAACTGTCTCAGATTACAATGCAGTAGATGAGAATGATGAAATCCACCGAGTGATGATGGAAGTGGAACCATTGCTGGAAGCTTCGGGAAAACGTAATTGGAGGAGCATCATGTTGACACATGACGAGTTTCCTTGCCACTGCTTGCTGCAGACCTGGTGGTATCCCAAGCGTAGTAATCTGGTGTTGATCTGGGACTCTGGAGAGCTGCTCTCCATGGGTTTACCAGATTCATCACAGCCCATAACAATAGTGATAGTGGGAGTTATGATGGCAATACGATGGCTGGAAGCTCATGTGAGAGAAAATAATAGACGGGAGGCGCCGACGAGAGAACAATTGCGGAAATTAGATTGTCTAAAAGATTTAGATCTTTTTGAGACAATGTGCAAAGTTCTAAACATTCCGATGGAAGTGAAGAAGATATGGGCGAGAAAACGATTGATGCCATGGTTCAGAGCTAACATGACTGCATGGTTGTACGAGTATGCGAAAAAGCATATGTCGAAGCATGGCAGAGTATACAGTGAATATCAGCTGGACATTGGGGCAGGAGCTTTCAAGCGAGCTTTCGTGACCCATCGGAATGCAGTGACCACCGCTGTGAAGAGAATTTCCAGGACAAGTGAGCGTAGTGGAAATGAGAAGGCAGAGATGCTGAAAGAAGATCTGGAGAGAAACGTGACGTTGTGTCTCCACAACAGCTTCTGTAGAAACAGAGAATCCAACGTGGATCCCCTACCTTGCTGTAAACAGAGGGTAGAAGAGCAGAAGTGTTGGAGGACGGCTTCCAACAGCGTCAGGATAGCCAACGACGTGCTACAAGACACGGAAACCGAAAGTGCGGAGTCAGCATCACAGGAGGAGGAAATGGAACATCGACGAATGGTCGAGAAAACAAGAGGCAACAAGAAAGAAAATTAGAAGAATTTAGAAGTTTTAGAACTTCTAAACGACGAAAAAAGCAGAGAACAAAGGAATGATGAAGAAAAGTCAAAACTCAGAATTGTTTTATGTGTGTGAAAAACTCAAGTGAGAAACCAAGCAACCAAGTTGTAATTGAAAACTGAAACATTTTGTTGAGTTTTGAAATTGTTGCATTTATAAATTTGCATTTTGATTTTAGCAGAAGTGGCTTTAGAGACACTTATTATTTATTTAGAAAGGCTTAAGGGAAGAGTATATTTAAATATTCCAGCCTGCATGATTGTTTTTAATCACTTAGGAAGACTGATCACTTTGTGGTGACATGAAAAACTTGAGTAACTTCTTGAGGAGGGAGGTTATTACATTGTTCTTTCTAACCACAAAGTTTCTTAGTTTTAATATTCAGGACAATAAACAAGCAAGATTTCCGAAGGGAAGGAGCATAGTAGGATAACTTTAGCTTGTTGGTTGGCAGGACTGTCCTGCAAGCCAACACCTTTTAAATCTAGGAGAAAAAGTTCTAATCGGGACATTGACACTGGAAGTCAGAAAAAATGTTTTATCTTAAGTCATATCCTCAATGTGCAGATTAATGAAAGAATTTGAAGGCTATAGTGATGTAGTATGATGCCATTTATATTCTGCAGTGAGTCGATGTGACGTGGATAAAAGTAATTTCGTGCATTTTGTAAATTCTGTTCGATGACACTGTAACCATTTTACGAATATTGCGCGATTCAATGAGGACATTGACCGGACTGTCCAGGGAGTATGTGACATTCGACCAGAATGGCCAAAATGAAATCTCTGCAGACTTCGAAATTTTAGCAGTGAACCTTCCGAATTAATGATTTTGAAGGATTAACGACGTTATTCGGATGATTAGCAGAACGGTGAAGGTCAGGATATTCCCGTATTTTAAAATTTTAAATTTTCGAAGTGATGACGTAACATTTCTGAGAAATGCTGAAACGGCCATTTTTAACAAAAAACGAGAGAGAAAACACAACAACATTAGTTGCGCTGACGATAGCAACGACAATCGTGATTGAAAAACAGCAGCAGATTGCAGAGAACGTTCCGAGTTGCAACTATTGTGCTGCTACAATAGTTGCAAGGCCGTTGCGAACAACGGTGAAGGGTAAGAAACCAGCCTTCCGGATTGGGAAGAAATCGAGATCAACGGGCTTGATTCAGCGGATTCAAGAATCCGGAAGGGTCTCGGGACGGAAAACTTTTATTGACTCGTGTGAACTTTTAGCTTCCTGTCATGTCCTGACTTGAATTTAATTAATATCTAGATTCATTTTGATAAGGATGAGAAGCTAGGAGTTGGGGGAAAGGGTTGATCCATCTTCGATGGAGATGATGATTTTTATCTACTGAACAAAAACAATAGTAATATAATAAATAGTAGCCCTGTTTTTAGGAGTGACCTCGTGGTCTGGGGATACTGAGACCCAGCCATGAGCTCACTATTTTTGTATGTAATTCAGTTAATTTGAGCGTTCTGGTCGAAGCCGGAGAACAGTAACGTTTTTGTCGACCCGATGTTAGAAAAGACCACCGAAAAGTACTGGCTTGGTAGAGACGGTGAAAAACATGCAAAGCTCTGTTTAGACGCTAGCCAGTATCTTAAGACTTAGTTTTGTTATCCGTCGATATGTATCTTCCGGGCGAATGTTACACCATGGATCAGAGTCAACATGACTGCATGGTTGTACGAATAGGCCAAGAAGCATATGTCGAAGCACAGAAGAGTGTACAGTGCGTATCAGCTGGACATTGGAGCAGGAGCTTTCAAGCGAGTTTTTGTATAACTCCTCGGAATGCAGTAACCACCGCAGTGAAGAGGACGTCTAGGACAAGTCATTGTGACAGGACAGAAAGAGAAGAAATGTTCAAGGAAGACTTGGAGAGAAACGTGACGTTGTGCCTCCACAACAGCTTCTGTCGAAAAAAGGAGACTAACGTTGATCCTCTACCTTGTTGCAAACAAAGAGTAGAAGAGCAGAAGTGTTGAAGGACTGCCTCCCAAAGCGTCAGAATAGCTACCGACGTGTTGCAAGACACTGAGACTGAAAGTGCGGAGTCAATGTCGCAGGAGGAGGAGGAGATGGAGCATTGAAAAATAGCCGAAAAACAAGATGCGAAAAGAAAAAAAAATAGAAGAATTTAGTAGTTTTAGAACTTCTAAACGACCAAAACAAAGAAAGAAACAAAGAAGCAACAAAAGAGAAGTGTTTAAAACTCAGAATTGTTTTGTGTGAGAAAAACTCAAATGAGAGGCAAAGCAACTAAATTTGCAATTGAAACTGAAGAGAAAACATTTAGTTGACTTTGAAGATTAAAGAGTTTGTTGCATTTATAAATTTGCTTTTTGATTTCAGTTAGTGGCTTTATAGTCACTTACTATTTATTTAGAAAGGCTTAAGTGGAGAGTATACTAAGTATTCCAGCCTGCATGATTGTTTTTAATCAACTAAGATGACTGATCCCTTTGTGGTGACAAAAATGGCCTGGGTGATCTCTGGAAGAGGGCGATTATTTCATTGTTCCTTCTAACCACCGAGTTCCTTACTTTTAATATTCAGGACGAATAACAACTAAATTTCCGAAGGGAAGAAGCTTAGTAGAATAATTTTAATTTGGTGGTTGGCAGTACCGTCCTGCGTCCCAACGCTTTTTAAACCTAGGAGAAAAAGTTTTAAAACGGGACATAGACATTAGAATTCAGAAATTTTTTTTATTCTTAAGTCATATCCTCGAAAGTGCAGATTGGTGGTAGAATTTTGATGGCTATAATAGTGTAGTGTGGTGTTATTTGTATTTTGCAGTGAGTCGATATGACGTGGATAAAAGTGATTTCAATTAACATCTAAATTCATTTTCAGATCATGAGAAGCTAGGAGTTAAGGGAAAGGGTTGATCCATCCTCGATGGAGATGATGATTTTTATCTACTGAACAAAAACAATAGTAATATAATAAATAAGTTGTAGCCCTGTTTTTAGGAGTGACCTCGTGGTCTGGGGATACTGAGACCCAGCCATGAGCTCACTATTTTTGCATGTTATTCGGTTAATTAGAGCGTTCTGATCGAAGCCGGAAACAGTAACGTTTTTGTCGACCCGATGTTAGAAAGACCACCAAAAGAACTGGCTTTGGCAGAGACTGTGAAAAGCATGTAGAGCTGTGTTTAGACGCTAGCCAGTCGTTTTAGAACCTAGCTGTATTTTCCGTCGGTATCACGTGCAGAAACAAGTGGACATTGTTTTAGAGAAGACGCCGGGACCAAGAATCCCAACAGCAGTGCTGTGAATCCCCAACAACAACAACAAATGTATTTCCGGGCGATTGTTAGACTTATCTGGAAAGTTCATAGTATTTTGACTGGAATATAGGTTTAAGGGACTCCTGACTGTAACCTCGGTTATTCTGATACTTCGGATTAATCGTTTACTATTGTTATTTTCTCCTTGTTGCTTTTCTGGTTGATATAGTGTTTGTCTGCCCACTGACGAGTATGAATATGCGGTTGTCTAAATGCTGCAACGTAACCCAGCTTTTAGTTAGACATGGAACCCATCGACGAGTTCTTTGGTTCGTTTGAAGGTGGCGATTATAACATAGTCAAGGAAACCAAATCTAAGAAAAAGAATATCAAGAAAGTAAAGTCCACGAAGTTATCTGCAGAAATAGAAGGCAAGTTGTCAACTTTATGACCATTAAATCAAAAGCTGTTTCTTGAAAATCAGAAGTTGTGATGTGTTTAGAGTCAGATGATGAACCAGCTGGCAAGGTAAGTAAGCTTTTGCATGGGGAAGATGAAGCTTTCGCAAAGTTTTTGGAAAATGAAGATCCCAATTTACTAAATGTCGAAGATGGGGATCTAGACGACAGTGAAGCCGAAGCAGATGAATCCGACCTAGATAAGAAAGAGTCGGAGTTTGTCGGAGATGAAAATGACGCCGATGATTTTGACGATGCCGATGAACCAGATGATGTTGTCGATCAATCACTAATCAGAGGAGTGAAAAAGTGGACCAAGTTGTTTGAGAGTAATTCGGCTACTATAGCAACCTGCAGAAGTCTTATGCGTGCCTTTGTTCAGGTATTTTTTAGACTTTGCGTGTATTTCAATGTGTGAAAACAATAATTTCGACTTTATGCTCTCGTTTTCGACAAAATGACATATGCGACGCGAACGGATTATAGTTTTTTTTTGAAAAAAAAAAATGGAGAAATACGGAATTGAACTTCAATAAACAATGCAATGAAATATTATTTCACGCTCATTGAAGTTTTGACGACTTCTTTTTCTTTCTTTTCAAATTCGACTTTCTTAACAGAGCACTTCAATGACTAAGACAAAGTGGAAATGACGGCTTACTTAGTTGAGCTTCTGAATTGGATCTCGTTTTTGTGAATTTCAAACAGTAATCTGTAGACCCAGTGCTCCCTCTTTGGTTTAATTATAGTATGGCAAAAAAATATTAGTTGATATAATTGGGACTAAACGGTTTTAGGGTTGGTCGGTTGAAAGTTTTTTCGAAACAAAAAAGGTTTTAGAAGTAAACACGGTGAGTCTCGAAAGTTTTTTTTCTGATCATTCTGTGGTACTGACAGGTTTCGTCACCCATGGTTGCTGCGTATGGATCAAATGCGTCTAAACTGAAAATTGCCTCTGGCGAGAACCACGAAGCAGATGATTTACTTCTGGCTTCGATCGTGGATCTGGCAGCATTGCACTTGAAACCAACTTTGAATAAACTACTGGGAACAAAAGTGGCCGATAAGAGAGATATGCCTTATAACAGCCTTCCCAAATGGGTCAACATTGCGACACCTCTGAACAAATATTTCACATCGTGTAGTAAAATTGTGGAAGCGTCTCTTCAGCAGCCTCTGACATATAAGATATTGAAGCATCTCCTTGTCATGAGGAATTACCTGATGTAAGTGTTTTAGGGGGTAATGACCAATTTGACTGTTGAACAAATGCTGATATCAAAACTGCTTAATACCTCGTTTTGGAATAGAAAGGGGTTGATTTTATACCAAATTTTTCTTACATCTGGAATCAGTCCGGTTAATATTCTTGTATAAATTGATTGTTTAAGGTGTTACCCGAAAGTTGTGAACCAGGTTGTGAAAGTCGTTTCCGAATGCTGGGCGGATAGATCGAACCATGAACTTGAAATCAGTTCATTTCTTTTACTTGAACGAATAGCGAAGCTAGACATGGAACAATACTACCAAGAAATTGCGCGGAAAGCGTTTTCGGCTTATTTGAAAAAAGCAGCAGCATCGTCATTAGAAACACTGCCAAAAATAGCCTTCATGCAGCAATGCTTAGTGCAGCTTTTTGCATTGGATATCAACTTCACTTATAAACAGGCTTTCGACTCTCTGAAATCAATTGTTCTATTGGTTAAAGCAGTCACTATTGACAAGAAAAAAGAAATGCAACCAGAACTGTGTTCTTGGAAGACTGTGCACACGTTGTACTTGTGGGTATCTTTGTATGGGTCAATTAAAAACTATGGGATCTTGAGCTCGCTTGTGTATCCAATTGTGGAGACTATCAAAGAAATCATTTCATACGCTTGTGGTCCTAGATTCTACCCATTAAGGTGAGTGATTTGATCTTGAATAACGTCTATATCTTTCTTTAGTTACTGAATCAGATTAAAAATTTGTATAAAAAATCAGTATGGAAGAGAGTTGAGTTTGTGTATTAGTATTAGCGTATGAGTTCGAGTATTAGCGTACTTTGATTAGGGTATCATCATGTCTCAAAAAAGTTTTGCCAATAAATTTTTTGATGATTTATCTATGAATATGGAGTAATAAAAATAGTGCCTCGTTCATAAGATTGTTGAAGCACGAAGAATAAGGACTTAAAAACACGGAATGCACAATTGAAAGCTGATCTTTTGAATTGATTGCTTGTTCAGATTCCACTGTGTTGACATGTTGACAATGTTGGCCAAGAGCACCGGCAAGTTCATTCCCATTTTCCAACATATTCTTGACATTTTCTCGCAGACTGATTTCAATACAAGGCCGAAGAAGCTGAGTGTTCGGCCTTTTAACCTCTCGGGAACTGTTCGCTTCTCGGAGAGTGATTTGACCGAAAAGGGATTCCTCGATTGCATCACAGAACGCATGTACAGATTGATTCTTGAGGTCATGAACTTACATGCATACAGTATAGCTTCACCCGAACTGTTTCTTATGCCTATTGTCCATATACGGAAGTTTTTGAAAGTTTGTGAGAACAGAGAATACTGCCAGAAATTTAAACAGTTAGTCGAGAAAATGGAAGAAAGTGCCCAGTTTATAGCCAGTGAAAGAGAAAGGGTAACATTTTCAGTACAAGATGCGGATGAAATCAAAAAGTGGGAACAAAGTATGGAAAAAGAGGGAAAGTCGTGCATTTCGAAGTTTTACAAAAAGTTTGTAGAAATTGAAGCAAAAAACAAAGCAGCAAAAAATCTGTCTTATTCCAACAGCGACAATGAAATGAAGTCATATAAAAAGCAGAAGAAGTATTTCAAGACGAATCATTCAATGATTTCAAAAAAGAAAGGCAAGAAAAAAGGTGCTAAAAATGTGTGAGCCAAGCTTGTAGCTTAATTTTTTCTCTGAAATTCGAAACTTGCGAAAACTTGTTTTTAGTCTTGTTGTGAATGAGTGTGTTTGTAGCAGACAAATTAAGATGCAGAGTGCTTAATGGCATTTTACTGAATTCAATTTCTTGAGCTTCGTAATGAAAAAATTCACCGATGTATATTATTGGGTTAAAGTTATTGTACAAGCGAGCAATTCATTGAAATTCTCACATTTTAAGCCAAGTTTTGAGGGCTTGAAAAATGTGTCGAGTGTTCGAAAAAATTTGTTTTTAATGACTTCAGCGCCTCCTAAGCTATGACTTACTTTGAAGAGCTGGGCACCATCACTATCGGAGCGTCACATTGCCATTACTTGCATTGCTGTGCACAAACTTGTGTTTTGAGATAGCGCTTTGTCTCAAAACCAAATCAGCTTTGAATTTTTGAATATATTCAGATTGAAGATCAACTTCCAAGAATATTTTTATTACGTGTCGCTGTAAAGTTAAGCCACTTATTTACAACATTTGTCTGTTTCCCATATTTACACTTGCGAGCAGCTAGTGTATTAGTACGAACCTCGAAAATAAAAATGTTTATTGAAAGTGTTCACTTATATGAAAATTTCACTGTAGCATTGGAAATTGCATAGCATCTGTTCTCTGGTTTATGTGTGGCTTGTGTTTGGTTTTAATTGAGAGTGACTGGTTAGGGAGTGAAACTTATAATTTCTAGGTCGCAGTAGGAAGTATGTTTGAATCCGAGACGTAGCCGAATTTTTACTCATTCGAGGCTTGTTTCTATTTGTTCTTATTGAACTTGATAGAGCTGCTTTTTGTCATATTCTCGCTTGTATTTTGTGAAGCACAACTTTTTCTTTGTCTGTAAATTTTGAGAGATAACGCCGTTTTGCGCACTTCCAGTGAAAAATTGGAGTATGTTGACCAAAAATGGATGTAAAATTGCAAAAAAAAGGGTTAACTTTGGAGGACAATGGAGTCGAATTTTCAAGGTGGGAGCACCCAATCTGAAATTCGGTACTGATTCAATTTCCTTATAAAGGACGAGATGAATCTTCCTTCGAAAATTGCAGCTGATTTTTCTGATTGGAAAATTCTGAATCATAATTAGATCAACCTGCTGCTGATGATTTAAGAAGGCCTTGTCCATCTCTCTACATTGTTTGTTTTCTAGTTTTTGAATGGCATCAACTGATAACAAAGTTTGTCTAATCGTGATTGATGGCTGGGGAATATCAGACAACACGGAAGGCAATGCAATCAAGGCTGCTGAAACACCTGTGATGGACGCATTAGCTGCAGATACTCCTCGTGCGACAACAATTGACGCTTCCGGTTTGGCTGTCGGCCTACCTGAGGGGCTAATGGGAAACAGTGAAGTCGGTCACTTGACAATCGGATCTGGCCGGGCTCTATATCAAGACCTTGTTCGGATCAACTTAGCCGTAGATCACAGAGAAGACCCGAAGAAGGGGCTGTATAATATTCCAAATCTGAAGAAGGCATTTGAGAAAGCAAAGTCGACGAATAATAGAATCCATTTTATGGGTTTGGTCTCGGACGGAGGTGTGCACGGGCACATAAATCACATGATGGCGCTTTTTGAGGCGGCGAAAAGAGAGGGTGTGAAGGATGCGTACTTGCATTTCATCGGGGATGGGAGAGATACGAGACCTATAACTGGAGTTGGATACCTGAAGACTACGTTGGAGCATTTCAAGAGTATAGGCTATGGGAAGTTGGCGGATGTGGTTGGCAGGTATTATGCAATGGACAGGGATAAGAGATGGGAACGAGTGCAGGTAAGTTAGAATAAATAGCTAAGAACACATTATTCAGTGCCAAAATGCAATGCGAATGTTTATTATATATTATGTGTCATAATGCGAATGTTTATTAATTTTAGCATTTCGTGAAATTGTTGTAGTCTTAGCATTTCATGCAAGTTATAAATAAACAAATTCGTTTGCTAGAAGGGAACAAACAAGTTGTTTAAAATTACAAACAAGTTGTTTAAAGTTTGAATATAAAAAAATCCCATTTTGGTGCATATAAAAAATCCCACGATTAAGAACTGAAGACCAAATTACGGACGCTATTTCTGTTCAAATCTGACTGTAATGAGTTTTCTATTAATTGATGAGGGTTTTGGCGTGGACAAACGTTTTTCGGCTCATTGGAATATCGGATTGATGACTGACTGTCTGTGCCTCCTAGGTTGCGTACGAGATGCTGACTCAGAGGAAAGGGGAGCGAGTGGCAGATGGAGATGCAGCAGTGAAGTTGATGGAGGACAGGTATGCGAAGGAGGGAGAGGAGAGACAGACGGATGAGTTCATGAAGCCGATAGTGGTGGGACCTGACTTCGAGGAGGGAAAACTGAAGGACGGAGATACTCTGGTTCTCTTCAACTACAGGTAAATGGACAGTCGATTTAAAAAGAGTGGTCAAGTCCATGCGGTCGCTATTGAATGGTCTTTCATTAATTGTCATAGTATGGTCATTAATTTTTTCTCTAGCTATTATTACTCTTGCGATTAGCAAGCGTTATCAAACCGGAATATAGATTTTTTTCGCGTTAACAACTTGTTTAACAGAATCACTTGTACTTTAGTGGTTCTCTGGTACAATCTTGGTTCAAAATGAATTCAAACTTCTATGCCTTCTGATCGAATCTAACCTGTAACTGCTTATTTTCAAACAGAAACATTCTTTTCGTAAAAAAGTCGGCCTATAGTTTGTCTGCTTATGTTTCGTCGGCTTAGTTGCCACCTCGTTGAATTGATTTTTTGTACGCACTTTTCACTCTAGCTGCTTTTAGTGTTTTGATTACTCCTGCTATGTTTAATTTTACTAGCGTTGACTTCGTATTTTTTGCTGTTTTTTGTTTCTCGCTTTCTAACTATCTTCGGCTTATACTTTATCGGCTTTGTGACCTAATTTGGGATCATTTTAAGAGAAGCATAAGTTTTAAGCTTTATTCTGGATCGCATAAAACGAAAATATATAGTTCAAAGTTTTTTATGACAACAATTATATTTTCGGTACTAAAATTGTTCAAGTTTCGTCGGCTAAACTGCCGCTTGTTAATGATTATTATTTTTTGAATTTCCAATAATGAAAGGTTTTTTAAATCAGCATCTTTAGTGGAATTTTTCTTGTTTTCGAGTCAATGGGCCTTTTACCACTTGTTGTCAGCTTAGTGGCTGCTCAATAGGTGCTAAAAATTTATATATTATTATTATTGGTTGAGTTTTTTGACTGGTTTTTCCAATTTGTTTTTCGATTTTGGTATTTCTGTTTCCTTACGATTTGCTTGTTTCCAATGCTGTGCTTTCGAGATATCGCTAAAATTGTGGGTTGAAAGAAAAGAACGATTTGTGGAAAGCTTCGCTGTCTCAGTGATTGCTCCCATTTTTTTCATACAAAATTTGTCGCCATCGCAAAATTCAAATTTTTTGATATTTTTGTAAATTTTTTGCCTTTTATATTTGGGTGGTTAGTTGGCGAGAAAAGGCAAAAAAATTTACAAAAATATCAAAAAATTTGAATTTTGCGATAGCGACAACTTTTTGTATGAAAAAAATGGGAGCAACCACTGAGATTTTAACAAGAAATCTTATATTTGGGTGGTTAGTTGGCGAGAAGATTTCTTGTTAAAATTTCAAAAATGAGATTTCTTTATTTGGGTTCAACTCAAATAAAGTACTGTAAGAAGCTCCCCTCCATACGAGGCTATGCCCATTTTTTAAACCCATTTTGACCCTAGGAAAAGTCAGTTTTGCTATTTTTTTTTACCGTTTTTTGAAATTATTTGACTTTTCTCGAAAGCTGATTAGCCAAATCTGATTTTTATGTTCAATCAAAATAACAGGCGGTGTGAGTCTCTTCTGAGAAAACGGCAACGTCAAATTTTTTGCTCAAAAAGCTAGGATTTTTGGAAAAGTCATAATTTGGGTTTGTTGACCTTCAAAAAAATCTTTTTTTTTCCTGCCAATTTTTAGGTTCATTATTTAATGGAAAATCCCTCAAGAAATCGTCTCTGGTTGAGTCGCAACAACCTGTTTTTTGCTAAAAAAATATGAATTCGGAAAGCCGTGTTTTTGAGAACTTTGGACGTTTTTTTGAAACTCCGATTTCCTTTATCAAAACTGTGATGAAGGGTCCCATTGAAAGAACTGGTTGCAAAATTTTTCCTGCTGAACTGGCGAATCCTCATGTTTTTGTTAAAAGCTTATTTTTATTATAAAAAATTCTATCTTCTCACTTATTTGGTAGTGAAACAAGGTTTTCGGCAACGTCCAATTTTTGAAATTTTAAAATTACCCATTGCATCCTCAATGAGTATGACAAATTCAGAAATAGCAAAGACGTATTTTCAGCTTTAACTGAGCCTTGTTATCTTTTATCGAGACACGAAAATTATGGTTCACCTAGTTTTTTTGAAATTTTATCTTTATTTTACTCATGTTTTTTTACTCATCTTTTTTAACATATATTTTTTTAATGTTTGCTGTATCGCAAGTGGTGCGAAGCTCAACTTCGCTTATGTGTGTAACATTTAATTTTCTTAGGCATATGTTTTGAAAGGATTTTTTGTTTTGAATTTTTGAAGACAAATTCAAACGAATTTAGGGAAGTTTTGTTAAATAAGTTTTTTCGTTTTTTTTCAGCTTTCATCTTTTTTGTCGGTTAGTTTGTACTGCTATGTATGAATTTAATCATTTGCAGTGCCGTGGTTTGCTTCTTTTCTAAAATTTCTTAAGTTGCAGTTATTTCAGTTCCAAAATTTTTGATATTTTGCGAACTTAATCATTTTTTTTGAGAAAAGTATTTGAGGTTTTTGTCTGATTTGTCGGTTCACCTGTAACTTATGAGATTCCTTCATTTTTCTATTGCAAGGGATGGTAAGCTCTAATTCGCCTCTGTGTTACCCTTGCGATAAGCCAAGGTTTTTGCAACCGGGTACCACCCTTTTTTCCCATAAATAGCTTTGTTCACAGAATGGTCAATATATTAATTTACCTTATCTATTTCTAAGTTCCATTTAATATACCCTCTACATCTTACATGTACTACATATTTAAGGGCTGCAATTGATTTTTAAGGGGTCCATGCCAGTCTTGTGACAGCTTTTTTTTGATAAATTTAGGATTAATTTCAGTGTATTGGGTGTCGGCTTACTTACCTAATGTTTTTGTTCTATTAGTTTGTTTTTACATTTGCAAACTTTAGTAAGGTAGCGTTATAGTAGGATTCTTTTTTTGCTTCTAACCTAAGGTGGGCGGGGCATGAGAATCCCAAATCTCGAGGTCGCAGGTGCAAATCCGATAGGTAGCAAAGTTCTATTAACTCGAGGCTTCTTTCGTTTTTTTTTTACCTTAAGCTGCTTTTTTATCGTGTTGTCGCAAGTTTTTGCGAAGCCCAGCTTCGCTTCTGTATTCATATTTTAAATTGACCCAAACCAATTTGACAGTTACGTTCAGAAGGTTAAAATCAACCTTCTAAACGTAAAAAAATTTTCGTTTATTTCTTTTCACGAGATAGATTTTTCAGTACTTTACTTGCTATTGTTTGAGTGGCATGCGGTATATAATTTTTTTGGTGAAGATAATTATGCTTGCTATTAGTATTCGTTATCAAATCGTTTTACAGACTCTTCGGGTTAACAACTAGTTGAACAAAATCACTTGAATCAGTTTTTTGGTTCATATGAAAGCACAAATCAGTCGTTAAATAGTGAAGGTGTTGAAGGGCTTACACACCAAGACAAAGGTCATTGGTTCCAATCCGGCGAGGACCTGTTGTTTTTGTCAACCAAAAACTGTCTGCGCGTCTATAAATCGTTGTCGGATTTTCGTTTGTTTGCTTGTTTTTCGCTGGCTTAGTTACCACAGCACCAAATTTGCCTTAAATTTAAGCATTTTTACTTCAATTGAAGTTCTCTTTCTGTTTTCCGATATTGGGCGAGTTATTTTTGATTTCCATGAAGTTTTGGCCTTTTTTTGCTATTTTTTAATGTTCTTCATCTTGTTTAGTTGAAACTTCTGGGAGTTGTTTTCTTTATAAGTTCAAAGATTGCTCTAGGTATTTGGTTCTAACGCCTCTGCATAAAGCGACAACACCCGGAAGTTCGATGCAAACCGAAAATTTTTTGTTCTTCGCTATTTAAGGTTTTGAATTTTCAAAAAACTTGACAAAAAATTGGTTGGTGCTATTATGAAGCTTATATATAGTTCCTTATTCTTCAAAAATGTGGTTCATTGAAGCAGCGTCTTGGTGATGAGTTTATTATTTGGTCATTTGTTTTGAAAATTATTATCTATCAATATATCTATCTATACCAAATTTAAATGCGTGTGACACGTATCTTGCCAGGTTCACGCGTTTTTTTTGCAACAGTTAAGGGCATAACCTATCTATGCGTGGTTAAGCTATATCGCATATTGCAATACTTAAGGGATTGTGAATTTTGTCTCCAAATCCTTTTAGTGTATGAGATAAGACGATTTTTGTAATTTTTTCAATTTTTTTCGGAAAACTCAATTTATAAAATAATTTACAGAATTTGAAAATCCCAACACTGTAGTTGGGTGCTGTTAGAGTACTCTCAAGGATTGCTAATCTTGCCTCTAAATATGACTGCTGAAATTAGTGTAGTTTTTTGATCTTTGTGACGTGTTTTTATGATTTCTGACATTTTATGGTTTTGACGTGTTTTGTGATTTCTTTTTAATTTTTTTTAGAAAACTTAGATTTTAATAAGTTCAAAAAGTTTAAAATTTCTTATCTTGTAGTTAAGTACTGTAAGGGTACTCTCAGGAGTTTCAAGATTCAAATCTTGCATCCAAGTGCGAATGCTCAAATGCTCTCAGCTAATATATATTTTTTCAAATTTTGAAATTTCCAACACTATTTGGGGGCTGGCATAATACTATCGAGTAGGGGCGGATCTAGGATTTACTCGAGGGATGGGTCGATTTTAAGTTCGAAAATTTTGTCAACCTTTTTAGATCGACTAAATTGATTTTCTGAGCTCTCCTAATCACTATAAAGACCCCTTTTTGGAAAACGTTGACCAAAAAATTGCGTGTTTTGGCGCGAGCTCCCCCTCAAAATTGGTATATATTGGCGTCTAAGACGCCTTTAGAAAAATTTTAGGGTCCGTCACCAAAAAGGGATAGCTCAATATAGTACTAAGGGGTGACCCTCTGGGTCGGCAGGGGGTCGAATTCCTGAAGGGGGGTTGGGGAAGGCGTCTGTTCCCCATTAAATCCACTGGTGGTATCGGGGGTTGCGAATCTTACTTTCAATTATGACTTCAAATCTGTGTGGTTACGTGATTTCGTGATTTTTTCAAAAAATTTTCAGAAAACTTAAAATTCATTTTTTTTCTTCAAATTTTGAAATTCCCAACCCTATAATTGGGGGCTGTCAGAGTACTCGAGGGGGTTTTGATTGTAGCATCCACATATGACTGCTCAAGTCTTTGTAGTTTTTTGAGATATGACGTTTTTTGAGAATTTTTAAAAAGTTTTCAGAAAACATAAATTCAATGTTTTTTCAAATTTGAAATTCCCAACCCTTTAGTTGGAAGCTGTCATAGAGCGTTCGGGAGTTGCGAGTCTCGCCTACAAATATGCCTACTCAAATAATTTTAGTTTTTGAGATATTACGTTTTTTGTGATTGTTTTTGAAAAATTTTCAGAAAGTTTAATTTACTTTTTTTTCCAACTTTTTAAATTCCCATCCTTGTAATGGGGGCTCTCAGATTTTTCTTAGGTGCTGCGAATCTTGCATCAAAATATGACTGCTCAATTCTTCGTAGTTATCGAGATATGACATTTTTTGCAATTTTTCAAAAAAAATTCAGAAAACTTGAATTTAGTTTTTTTTTCAAGTTTAGAAATTCCCAACCCTTTAGTTGAGGCTGTCAGAGTACTCGAGGAGGTTGCGTATCTCGCCTCCACATATGACTGCTCAAGTCTTAGTAGTTTTCGAGTCGTGAAGTTTTTGTGGTTTTTTTTTCAGTTTTTTTTCAACGTTTGAAATTCCTAACCGTAGTGGGGTACTGTGAGAGTGCTCTCAGGAGTTGCAAATTTTGCGCCCAAATTGCGACTGCTCAAATGCTTTAAGTTTTTGCGACTGCTCAAATGCACAAAGTTTAATGGTTTTTCATAAATTTGATTTAACAAAAACATAGCAAAATTTGAAATTACGAACCCTGTTATTGGGTGCTGTCAGAGTATGTTCAAAGGCTGCAGATATTTTTTTATGTGCGGTTTTTTTGAGTTCTCAAAAATTCGAAACACGGAAGTGCGTTACACGCTAGTCTGTTTTGATTGATAGCTTGGTGACAACCGTGAACTGAACAAAACTGAACTCCGCTTTTGAAGTAACCAGACTCCTAGCCCGCATTTGCATTTCTCAAGAATGCCCCCCCCCCCCCCAAAAAAAACTATAGAGATAGTGCCAAAGAATAAGAAAGCTGGGTTGTAATGCTATCGTTGCTAGCGCTTAAATTGATGAGGAGAAATAAATAACATCCATCTGATAGAGAAGAGAATTGATCTTTGATCTTAGGTAAGATTTCGACTATGCTCTTTTTCATTTGCAGATCGGACAGAATGAGAGAGATTGCGGAAGCTCTGGGAATGAAACCGCCCTTCGAGACCTCTGTCGTCCCCAAGGACACGTCTATCTTCTGCATGACCCAATACAATGCTGCATTCCCCATGCCACAGCTGTTCCCCCCACAGGTTTGCCACAGTAATGTGTTCTACCCGAAATTCGTATTATAGAACCGTAAATACTTTTATTTTGAAGTTTATTAATTGGCAGCGAGTGCTTGAGTCAAAGTACACCCTTCTGTTAATGGTGATTAATAGTCATTCTCCAGTATTGAATTATTGTGCTTTTTCTAACTCTGACTTCTGCGCACACGATTGTTATTTAATTAAGAGTAATGAATGTAGTGAAGACTCTTATAAAGGTCTTGGTGATGTTTTGTTTGTTTTTCAGGAAAAAGTCTTAAAATTTGTTCACGCTTAGTTTTGATTTTTCGCGGTTTGACTTGTACTTTCTTTTTAATTCAGTGCATTTGCTTTGTTAAAAGGAAGGCAAACTCCACTATCGAACAGCAAATATGTAAAGGTCATGAAAAACGTGAGCCACTTCTAGTGTCGAAAGAGGAATTCAATTTTCCAGATTTCACAGCGGAATTAAAAATTTACCTTTTGATCCAGTTTTCTCAAATTGGGTTAATTTTATCAAAAAATTGTCATCAATAAATTGTTGTAGAAATTAAAAGAAGAGGTTTAGGGCCATTTATTTTTTCTTCGAAATTCAAAAGGTTGAGATTTTTTCAAAAAACAAGTCAGTTCTGTTTCTTTGCGTTCATAACTCTTTTCCAACTCTCAGTTGGCTACTGTTTTTCAACTTATAAGTCTAAACATGGGAACCAACCGTGTGAAACTAACAATTGAAAGATTGTCGAAAGATTGTTTTTTTCATTGTCGAAACTTTTGCTAGTTTTTACCGTATATATTGGTTTATAAAGCAAATAACATATATGTTATTTTAAATCGTTTTATATGCGGCCGGAATGAAACATTCGACTAGATGGTAGTTTTGTAAAGCTCAGCTGCTAAGATTTGTTGTGTTTCGAACAATTTCATTTTGAATCAGGTTCCTGCCAACGTGTTAGCCGAGGCGATCGGATCCAAGGGTGTGGCCCAGATGCACGTGGCAGAGACAGAGAAGTATGCCCACGTGACCTTCTTCTTCAACGGGGGACAGGAGAAGCAATTTGACCTAGAAGAGAGAACGATGGTTCCTTCGCCCAAAGAGGTGCCCACTTATGACCTCAAGCCGGAGATGAACTGCGCCGGAGTGGCCGACGAAGTCATCAAAGGTCAGTTGACAAATATTTGGCGGAATTTCCGCAGAAATGATTAATTGATATACGACTTCAGGTCTGCTATTATTTACAAAAAAGTATATGCATTGTAGTACGTTTTGTTGGGTCAGCTCAATAAGATTCACATAAAATCAATCATTACCCATCTACCCCTGAATCAAATTGGCAAAATTTGATTTTTTTTGCGATAAATGAAGTTTTGAGTCTGCACAGAAATATTATTTTAATCAATAATTTTTGAGATGTTGTTTATGGTATTCATTTCAGAGAAAGTTGATATCAGGCAGCCGAGCTGTTTTCATTTATTGGATTCAATTAATTTTGAATGCATGTTTCAGCAATGGAGAGCAACAAGTATCCGTTTGTAATGTGCAACTTCGCTCCCCCCGACATGGTAGGCCACACTGGTCAATACAAGCCAGCAGTGAAGGCGTGCGAGGCCACAGATGTGGCCATAGGCAGGATCAAGGAGGCATGTGCCAAACAGGGTTTCATAATGCTAGTCACCTCTGACCATGGAAACGCCGAGGTCATGATATCGCCCCAGGGAGGTCCCCATACTGCCCACACAACTTCAAGGGTCCCATTCTATATGTTCGATCCCCAGGTCAGTTGCACAACTTGAAGCCAATAATAATTCGATAAAGTAAATACTTTTTCAAGACATCGAGATACTTTATTAGGAGCTGATGAATAGCAATGTTTGCTTTGTTGTAATTGCGTTTGCACATTCGAACTTATTGTAATAATATAATAATGTGGTTCCTGCGAATCACAGAGGAGCTATCGCACTACTTCATCTTTGAAATGACGTTTTATTCAAAAAAATTGTATTACGTCACTTCAAAGATGAAGCAAGTTCGAATCAACGCAATTACAACGAAGAAAGCATAGTCGGCCATTCAACAGCTCCCAATTTCCTATATCGATATCTGGAAAAAGTATTTTGTTGAAAACAGGCGCGGATCTAGGAATTTCTCGAGGGGGGGGGTGAATTTTTTTTAGGTCGACCAAATTATTTTTCTGAGCTCTCCCAAACCATTATAAAGACCCTGTTTTGGCCACAATTTAGTTTTTAGGCATTTGCGGAAAAATTTGACAAAAAATCTCGTTTTCTGGCGCGCGCTTCCTCCCCTCAAAATTAGTATAGATTGGCGCCTAAGGCGCCTTTAGAAAAATTTTAAGGTCAGTCAGCCAAAAATGGATATCTCAAAATAGTACATAGGGGGGACCCTTTGGGTCGGCAGGGGGTCGAATCCCTAAGGAGGGGCGTCCGCCCCCCCTAAATCCGCTACTGGTTTAAAATGTTTTTTCTTATTGCCTGCCTCTGTAAGTGATTTGTTTGTTTCAGTCGAAATATTCGTGGAAACAGGTGACCAGAAACACGACTCTTCAAGATGTAGCACCGACTGTTCTGGAATTTTTAGGTTTGCCAGTGCCGGAAGAAATGGAAGGAGAGTCACTAGTTAACCTGTGATGACTGTGGAACTTATCACATATTAGTATCAATTTGAAATTGATTTGCACAGCCACGACTAGTAGAAAAATGAAGCTAATTGAATTAACCTTTGATACTCGATGTATAACACAGTAGCACGGTAGATTGAATGCTGACCAATCAGTTATGATATTTATCACATTTTGCTTAGTAACATGAACTCAATTAATATGCTACCCGTACCTAAGAAATTCTTTAATTCTGCCAAATACTTAATTACCAATCTGAATTTCTGGTCATAAATTTTTTGTAAAATTTTGAAAAAAAAGCATGGTTTTCTAAATTTTTTTTTTATTTTAAATCTGAATTCTGATTAGAAATTTTCTAAATATAGGCTGCTTCTAATCAGAAAAAGCTCTTTTCTAGTCTAATTTCTGTTCAGAATTTTTCTAAATCTGGGCTTTTTCTAATCAAAAAAAATATTATTTCTTATCTATTTTTGTTCAGTTGAATGGTAAAAAGTTAAATTTAATATTAGCACAGGAATTCAAGATAAATATTTTATTTTGGCAACGAAAGAAACAAAAAGTTATATCTGGAATTAATGACAGAATAAAAGCTTAATTTCAGTCCATTTTGACTGCCAAATTTCTTCGATTCGCTCAAACCAGGCTGGTAGACCAATTGATTGTTAGGTCCAGGAGGGTTATTAACAGCAGCGGGCGCAGAATTGTTGAAATGCGGTTTATTCCTGTTCAGATTGAGGTTGAAGTGAGAATTGAAAAGCTTGCCAGGATTTGAGTTGTTTAGATTCATAGGTCGGTCGAGGTAAGATTTCGATGCAATCCCGAACAATTTTAAGGCTATTGCCTTCTAGGACACAGTGACATGACCTCAATTACAGGGATATGTCTCGACCTAGAATTAGAAGTGAAATCAGACACGATAGGTTAGTAAAGAGATATGCGGTTAGAAAGTGAAAATTATACTGACGAGAAAAGGTAACAGTCAGGCGTACACATCCAAAATTACTTTTTTGGTCTTAAAAATTCCGAATAAAATTGACAACAAAACCAGGGCTTTTCACATTATTACCACCCATAAATAAAAAAAGTAGTCACCCATACTAGTAAATCACAGTGCGTGTGATTTAGTAGTATTCTTGATATAATTAGCACCAATACAAAATATGAATAAACATAGCCGCCAACTGACAGTTGGAGAAGGGTAATGAACGCAAGCAAACAGATTGAAATCGATTTTTTTAGAGAAAAACTTTGAATGTTCAAAAAAAGTCCTTAAGGTTCTTTGAATTTCAAAAAATGATGACACTTTGATGATATTAACTCAATTTGAGAAAACTGGATCAAATGGAAAATTTGTCTATCAGGTTTTTGGCGAATTAAACATTTTTGCTGTTTACACTAGTGAATACTTATACTACGACCTCTTTTTTGCTGACCTAATTCGCAAACATTGGTGCCACTTTTACGGTACCTTTACGGCTTTTTGATAGCATGTGCTTTGACTTTCGAATAGTAATAAGTTAATACAGCCAATACATTTTAAATTCATCAAATGAACCGAAAATAGCTATTTGTTTCAAACAACGTAACTATAAAAGCTCGATTTTAGAAATTTTCTAACTCAATTTTTTTCACAATTTTTTGAAATGCATAATTTATACATAAAATGCTTTTATGTGTTCCAATTTTTTACATGAAAAGTTAGTGTGGATGCCTTCAGTTCGTTATATTCCTAACTATTACTTGCAAAGGTGGGTCTATTTGTTTTTCGCGCCTCTTTTGCTGCATGTCATTGAGATTTTGTTAGCTTATGTAGCTGCTTTATTCGTGAACCGTGTTTGCCGTTTGTTAAGTGTTCGTGCCCGAGAGGGCAGGGCGTAAGACTCCAAGTCTTGAGGTCACAAGTTAGAGGTCGATACATAGCAAAGTTTTTTTAGTTTGACGCATATTTCTATCTTCTCTTATTATGTTTTAGTAGTATATGAGTGAGGCGATCCGATCAGGGGGGGGGGGGTGCTGACCCCCATGTTTTAACATTTAACATAGGTTATAGAGTATCCGGTCAGCGCCCTATGTATTAACATAGGCTATAGATTTCCCTAGAATTAAGGTAATAGGTTTCATAGTGTAAGATGGTAAGTTTCAAAAAATTTTCGGCGCCTCATCTTACCATGTGTTAAGATTCTCTACACCAATCCAATAGATTTCGCAATGTATGAATTAAGATATGTTTTTAAATTGTTCTAAGCCATTTGAGTTTATATTGAAAGTGTCTGAAACTATGGTGAAACCTAACTGAAGCTTCAAAGAAGAAATCAAATTTTTCAGAAAAAAATTAAATTACTGTAAAATGTTATATTACAGTTCCAAAGTTAAACAACATATATATCATTGCATCGTATAAAATTTTACTACAGTTTACAGGTTAAACTTACAAGTTCAATGGCTTAGTATGTATTCTATCACTAAGTACTTCCCTTTTCGGGTAAAAGTAACTGAGGCCTTTTTTTAGTTTGTTCATATGTTCCGACTAAATGGTTGGAGGTTTTGAACTTTAAATTGACAGCTTCGTCTGTATTTAGACATTGATCCATCCCCAGTATCTTCTAGCGTTCTTTTGTTGAGTCCTTTGCTGCTAAATTTAAATTTGTCGCTTTTACTATCGTAGCAGTAATATGTCTTCCTGCACAGGCACAACATTTCAGTACAGCGAAATTCTTTGAATAGACCGGGTTCTCGTTTGTCCTACTTTTTATGGACAGCGCAGCATGTACGTGGGAAGAAATTTTTCTTTGCATCGGCAATAAAGTCATCTCTGCAGACATTTCCTCGGATTTGTAGACATTGAGCTTTGTTCTCAGGTAAAATTCTATCCTCCAAGTTCTCTTCGGCTAATGCCAGATACAGAGAGTTTGTGTCCATCTCCAGTTCCTCGAATTTATTCTCATCGCAATTGGCGTATTGACGAATGAAAAAGCCTTCAATAATTGGTACTCTAAAATTGGACGCGAGAAGTTGACACTATAAAATTGAGTCACGAAATCGAGTCATCAGTGTTTTTTTTTAAATCAAATCAGTGTTTTAGATTTGAAAAGATACTTACAGGCTGCTGGTTCTATGCTCAGCTCCACGGTATTGTCTTCATTTTTTTCCTCTATGTTGACAATCACCTGGACGACAGCATGTACCGTGGTGTTGATGCTCATTTTCTCGAGCATCCCTGTCCACGTGAACAGAAACGTGACAATGGCCCTGAACAAGGTCAAATGTTCTTTGTGGGTCAAGGTTCCGTTTCTTTTATCAGCGCAGTCATTCGACTTCTGGACATTTTGTAAAATTACTTCTTTGAGAGTCTCGTTTGTTATCAGGTTTTCGGGTCGGGAGGCTTTTCCAGGTTGCTGAAATTGAATATGATTTAGTTTCAATGTTTGGTTTACCAAAACCTTTAGGCTTGTGTAATGTGAAGTTGTTTCCTCAACTCACAGTTTCGCCTACATTATCTGGCTCTGCATGATCCCTTTTGCGGCTTTCTGTGGGCTCGTCGTTCATGTTGTCTGTAATTTCGTGGGCTCGGGGTTCCGTGGGAGTGTAGGTGCAGGGGCCTGAATGGACATGTCGCAGAGGGGTATGTGGTTGCCCATATGTCGGCGGAATTGGCGAGACAAAAGCTCGCGGTGGTGCTCGCAAAGGGATTACCGGTGTCGGAGTAGCAAATGATGTCGTCTCTGGTGCTGCTAGTGGTGACGGAGGCACAGGGATGTTAGAAGGCACTGCAAATGGTGATGGAGAACTGGAAGGCACTGAACATGAGTTTTCGGCGCTGGACATTTACTTTGAGTCCGTAAGTTTTTACTAGGTTGGGATGAAAAATGAGAGGTGCAACTAATATTGAGCACAAGATGGTGATGAACTGACTCCAATTTAGCGGTAAAGCTCCCATCGCTTATCAGCACCAATTTAATCGAAACACCAGGATATCTAGATAAGAGTCCACCAAGGAATAGCTTCGACACTTTCCACCCTTTTTAGCCCACCAGGCGACTGTAGCATCTATGCAATAATGACTGCCTAAAGATAAGACGGTTAATTGATAATGAAGGCGTCATACTGATAAGTGGAACTAGACAGTGCACTTCTTATCAGTAAAGCCGCCATTATCAGGGAAACTGTCATTACTTAGTTCTTGAACCAATGCTCATTTCATTTCAAACATTCAATAGCTTCTCAGCTCAGTCATATATTAGAGTCTTTCATCCTTGTCATCATGCTAAGTAGAACTTTTCGGGTAAGGGAAAAAGTACAAGTCCTCGATGCCGTCACTTCCAATCTGGGAAAGTGCTGTAATTTTATCATTAATCAGCGATTGGTGCGTAAAGATTAAATGGTCTGATTGGCCGGGAAGTGCCATCTTTAGTGGCCCAGAAGACAGAAAAGAAAACGCAACAGCATGGAATATAAGAAAATTCCACGAACACAATGATACTTGTGTCATCAGCAGAAGACGGAATTCGAGAAAAGATAGAATATCGTTCAACCCCAGACGGCTGCACAGGGACTCGATGGTCTTTTTTGAACATGCTGGGAGTGTCAAAAAAGGGATTGTCATCATCAACGACCCTTTAGGGTCCCAGTGCACAGTTCTTTTGGTCGACATACCTCGGGATACTGCGGGGAATGGACCATCATGCAGTGGCAATTTATACGTTAGGTACTCCCGAGTTGAGAAACGAGTCACAAGGCGAGTCAAGGAAACGAGTCGCCAGAGAATCACTGCCAGACGATTTCATAAAATTCATGATTACGGATGCTGAGAAATCTAGACCCGAACAAAAACACTTAGAGCCCAAGGCCAAAAAAAAACAAACAAGGAGGAAAAACCGCCGGAAGATATTTTGAGTCGCCTTGATTATTTTGAGTTGCCAGAAAGTGACATTCCTTTGAAGTTTGCTCCATGCATCAACGGTGCAATACAGGTGAAATTATCTAGTAACTAATCAAATGTAAAACTAATCTACTAATTAATCACATCCAACTATCCTTATATTGTGTATGATCATCGATTTCATCTGATATCCTGAAAATTGCATTTCCGGATGCAACTGATTCTTATTTTTATCGGTTTTTAATTTACCGTATTCTATTTATATACCGTATTCTATTTTGTGATTTTAGCTAGGTAGTTTTACCGTATTCTATTCATACACCGTATTCTATTTTGTGATTTTAGCTAAGATCGACTATCTTGCGCGCCGGAGAAAAGTTTCGTTTTGATTATTTGAAAATCGATTATTCGAAGAAACGAGCATTTGCTAGAATGAGTTCCATCGAAAATGCGGATGTCACCCTAAGAATGCCTTCTGTATTGGCCGAGCTTGCTGAAGAAGATTTTTTTCGTGGTCAAGTGGGTTAGGCACATCTCTCTTAACACGAGGGTCATGCGTTCGAATCACGCTTCGGTCACGGCTGGAGGGGTCCCAGTGTCATCCGCCTCCTCAAGGTGGGACCGGCTGCGGCAAAATGGATGACATCTCCCCCTCCCCCACGGTTGGTCCTGCACTGAGCAGGCCGGGGGCTAATTAAAAAAAAAAAAAAAAGAAGATTTTTTGGTATGTGGCTGTTTATTTCAATTTCGTTTTTTTTCCAAAAACAATTATGATTTATTCTTTTCTCTTGTGCTTCGTTTTAGAACGTTTTAGCTGCGATCTGAGTGATATTACTCACCCAATTGGATAAATTTTTGCGATATTTTTGGGCAATAAAAAGATGCGTTGGTTTGATGAGGAAAAAAAACAGGGCAAACTTTCATTTTAAATGCGAGTTTACTTCATAAGTTTGTTCAATTTGTTCCTTTTGCAGGAATTGAGATTGATGGCAGGAATTGGGATCGAAGTTGGGTTACAGGATTCGGGATCGAAGTTTGGTTACAGGAATCGGGATCGAAGCTTGGTTACAGGAATCGGGATCGAACTTGGTTTACAGGAATTGGGATCGAAATTGGGTTACAGGAATTGGGATCGAAGTTGGTCAGATCGAAGTTGAGATCGAAATGAGACTGGTAGACGTCATGTATTGTTGGTGAACCGTTGTTGGTGAACACCTGTAGTAAATAAAAGATATAAATTAAAACGTTACCACATTAAAAACATTTATGTAAATAGAATCCGCAAACAAAATGCGGATTCCACTTACAATTTGCGGATTCCACTTACAATTTGCTAATTCAACTTACAATTTGCGGATTCCACCTACAATTTGCGGATTCCACTTACAGTTGCGGATTCCGCAACAGCTCAATTTAACGATACAAATGTTTTATCATTTGTTTGTGGATTCCACAAACTGTTCTGGATTCCACAAATACTGTTGCGGATTCCGCAAATTCGCATATTTTTGAAGCGATTTTGAGCGGTACAATTATTTAGGTATTTGTTTGTGGAATCCAAAACAGCATAGAAGAGCAACGAAAAGTAGCAATGTTGCGGATTCCGCCACAAAACTGATTTTGGCCTGTTGCGGATTCCGCTTACAATGCAGAGAATGCTCAGTTTGGCCTCGTAATGTTGCTTTGCGGCCACCTGGAGGATTGACAGCAAATTTTTGTCGCTTAATTTCTTCATCATCGAACTAAAAATCGAACTTTTTGAGCGAATCGAACTACTTTTTCATTCTAATTTCCATAACTACAGCGCTCATTGTTCTTTCATGAATAGTCAAAATGAAGAAGTTCCGGAAGCAAGTGTTCCTAGCAATCGGTTTCAGACTCAAAGCACATCGCTGAAAAAACAAAAAGAGGGCAATAAATTATGATTTTGTGACAAAAATGTTTCAAACATGAAAACTAGTCGTCTCTTTTTTTTTTCTGATTATGAAAAACTGAGGTCCTATGTACAATAAAAACTCCTGTTTACAATAGTGACACCCAAAGTTAGCATTATGTTGGAACATTCAAAATTTGAGGGTTTGCCATCATATCGCTCCTTGTGTTTTTTCCATAACCACCTGTTGTTACATAAAAACTTGAATTCAGTTCTTTTCGCATATGTTCACATACTTACTAACTTCCAATCGGGTTTTCCAAAGACTATCAGCAAACATGCCAAAATAACATAATTTTTTGGACAGTCTTAATTTTGGTGCTACTGAGAGCCAAAGGGGCCATTGTTGATTTGAGGAATCAGTTAAGCAAACACCATTATTTGACAAATTGAAAGTAACTTCATGTTCATCACAAGAAAAGTGAGGGGAAGAAGCTTCAACTAGACTTTTTATCTGAGTTCGCAAAACGAGGGGGGCGATCAATCGAATATTCTTCAATTATTTTTCCGGTTTTTCGAGAACTTCTCTTACTTGAGCACTGAAATGGAGAATACAGAGCGATGGATTCATAGGGATATTTTCGAATCTTAAATTAGTGCACAGAAAATTTTCCAGTTGGAAGAACGTGACTTCCCGTTATTTTTCCATTTGGAGAACGATTTAAGTACCTAACAACAGAGTGCCGCTCGGAAACAGCAGTATCAATGTAGAGCGCAAAAAGCTCTCAAAACATTTGAATTTTCTGGAGACACTATCGATTTTTCATGTAAGCCGTGAAAAGATATTTGGGCTAGTTGTCTTGAACAAAATTGCAAAAGCGACGACTCAGTTTCTCGCCCTTGGGCGAATCAGCATGTGGCTGTTTGGGTTCTGCAGGACAAGGGAACAATTAGTTGAACTTTAATCAGCAGACCAAAGGAAGAAGAGGAAAAAAGAGTTCGGTTTAAAAAGCGAATTTTAGGGGAATAGTAGTTAATGTGAATGCTAGGACCTGGTTTTGGTAGACTTTTTTGACGCTCGCGTCAATATCTCGAGGAAAAAGACATTCAGTTAGGATTGAAAGTTCGAGCTGGTTAGAGCCTGGAACTACTCACGAAATAAATTCGATAAATATGTCAAAATTGCGGATTTTTGGTCGTAGTTGTGAGTGTGTATCATAGGATTTTTTCGAAGTCCGGGTCATATTTTCGAAGCCCGGGTCATTTTTTCGATAAGAAAAAAAAGTAAATTAGTTCGGGATAAAAACTCAAGCTGGTTTGAGCCTAGAGGTACTCGAGAAGTTGCTACAATCCAGTTGTTATCAAAAGAAAGGATTTCGGCTGGTTGTAGTGAGTATCCTAGTACCCGGTTTTTGAAGATTTATTCGACAATACATCAAAAATAGATGATAACAGATCTAAAAAGGCTAGTTAACGATTGCAAAACATTTTCTAGTAAGTGTTGTAATAAAAGTAAAAAAAAAAACATTTAATATACCAATGTTGAACATCGAAGCATCTAAAATTTAGCTTTCGGTTTTTATCAAATCAATACTTTCAAATCTGGTTGCGTGACATCACCAATTTTGTGAAATATGTCCGCTCCTTGCTTTTTTATCTGCTCCTTGCAAGTTTTGTGTAATATATCCGCTCCTTGCAACTGTGGGTCTATTTTCCCGCTCCTCGCAACTTTTTGTGAAATATGACCGAGTTCTCCAAGAAAAAAAAATTCATTCCATTTGGGTTTAATTGGTTCCAGGTTGTCAGCATATACATCAAGCACATAGAAGAATTTTTGTAATCCACAGTACATCAATTCCACTCACTTTGGGAAATCGATATTAGTATTTTTTTATATATTTCTGAAAGTTTTTTTTTCTTTTTCGTTTAAAAACATTCCGACAACCTGAAACTAATCCATCCCAGGATAACAAAAAAGTATATCACACCGAAAAACAAAATCGCCCGAATAATTTTGGCTATCAGTAAAGTTATTAATCCAAATATTTGATAAATTTCGAGCAAATTTTTAGATGTGGGGGTTGCAAAAAAAGCTTAAATTAAAAAGTTTCTTTGTTTCTCTACAAAGAATAACCGGCTCCATGTTCAAATAGACTACGCCTACTTCCTACTACTGCTGCTGTCTAATTTCCGTTTTTTGAAGAAAAAAACGACGTTTGATTTGAATAGATTTTTTGACATCTTCAATTATTTCATGAATTGCAACGAAACGTAACAAAAGTAATTGGTCATTTCTTTTCATGAGTAAGAAATAAAGCATTTCCAAACATAGAACAAAAAAGTAAATGAGATTATCCATATAGGTTTTCTGTCTAGTGTTGGCACTTTCGTTGGGTACGGGTAGCGCAATGCCACTAAGTTTTTCAAGAGGTCGTTAGTTTAAGGTTAATTGACCTGCCTTTGTCATTAATTAGTTGCGACAGAATATTTGATGAAACTTCTTGACTGTTTGAGTTTAACCTGATCCACACATGTATGTTGAAGGTTTTGTTTTGGAATTGAAACTAAATTGTACAGAATATATTGTGAACTTAGATGTTTCTATAATCTGAATCACTTGAATAATTTTAGCAGAAGTGTTTTCCATTATCAGCATAGATCTCTGTATCTACATTTTAAGTAATATTTTGAGGGAGTTTTAACCCAATTTGGATTTCATTGTTGTGCTTTTCAAATCAAAGCGCACTATCTATTATCAATTTTGTTCCATTTTCCTTCGCTCAGTAGAATGACATATTTTCAGAGTGAGTTTGTTGCTCGAGTAAAAAATCAGCCAGAATTCTTTCGATCGATCGATAGCAAGCTAAAGAATCTCCACTGTTTTGTCAGGAGTGTAATGTGCCAAACGCCAAACAGTAAGTATTGCTCTGAGTTTAATTTTTAAAGTTTTTTTCAGGTATTGTTAATTAGTAATTTTATTTTGTACTTTTTGTGGTTAGTGTTTTTATTTTTGACCAGCATGAAATAATGTATTATGACTCGAAACTGTCCTATTGTGTACTAGTAAACTGGTTAAAATAGAGGAAAAGTAAAAGCCTGACCTTCTACTACAATTTTCGGAAGTTCAATTTTGTCAATCTCAAAAAAGGTCGATCTAACTTTCGAAAGTTTTTTTTGAACATCCCCACTCGAAAATTTTTGGTCCATGAAATAAGTTCTGCTATCTTTCGATTTTTTTTTATAAAGAGCAGTCACAACATTTAACGCTTTAGCCTGATTCGCGCAGTCTTGTTTAGTTTAGGTTTCTGTTAGAATAATGATGATCAATCACACAGATGAATTTGCATCCATAGCGTAGATTTAGATTCTTTGATAGTCTGATTGACAAAAATTGGGGGACTGTCAAAAATTGCTTTTATAGTGTTTTTGCGTGACTTTTTATTGTTATTTTGGCCTCATTTTTTTGGTTTGTTTTCTTGCGTTTTTTCAAATACTATCCGAATTAATCATAAGGTTTTTTTGGTTAGTTTTTTTACAGACTCCATTGCGCTCAAGTTGTCACTGCTGCATCTAATCAATTATTTAATTTTTTTTTCAATTTTGATTCGTTTTGTCCCCTCATCAGCTGGGGTTGAAAGTTTTTTTGGTTCAATGAGCCAAAGTTGCGCTCACAATCATCACAAAACAGGCTTTATCTCTAAGTTTCTTAGATGTTAATTAGATTTTCAAAGGTTTTACAAATTTTTTGGTGCGATGGAAAAGATATTACTTTTGCATAAACGATTTTATTCATTATTTGTGTACAGTAATTGATTCAATTCAAATTGAAAAGGGTGGAACATAAACGTAACTTTTATTTTGAATCAACTTTGTTCTTGTTAAAAACCTCCACGACTTTAATGTTTATGTTTCGAAAGCCTCAAGTTATTTTAAATCTCAATAGAATAAGTTTATAGGTATTTTTCTGCATATGTTTAATTCCTGACTATTACTGGTTTTTAGGTCGTATCGTTATTTGTTTTTGTTTATTTTTCTATTTTGATTTTCCTGTAACAAAAATGGTAATGGCTTAAAAAAAACTATGCCTCACCTTCTGATTGAATGCCGATTTGATTTTCAAGTGTCAATGAACCTAGTGAACACTCTTATATAGGTCTTGATGATTCTTTGTTTATAGTGGCAATTATTAGTAATAGTAATTAAAAGATAGTTTTTTTTTACTTGTAGTGGTAAATTCCAATATCGGACAGCAAAAGTGTAAAGGTCACAAAAATTCTCATCGACTTCTATTTTCACAGTTGATTTAAAATCTTAAAAATTTCGCTTCCGATCCAGTTTTCTGGAATTGGGTTAATTTTATCGAAAACAGTCAATTTGATCTTGTTCGTGAAATTCAAAGAGCTTTAACGTCATGCTTTTTTTGAAAACCGAGAGTTAACGTTTCCCAAACAACAGGTCATTATTTTTTTTTCTGTTTTCTTGCGTTCATTGACTCTTGTCTTACCGTATGTTGGATATGTTTTAAAATTATACAGTCAAGTTAATAATAACCTTTGATTTATCCTTTTCAAATTGGCTTAGTTTTATTTTTAAGAAATGTCAATCATAAAGTTTTCTTGAAATGGAAAAATTGTTCAAAAGGTGTAAATTTCTTTAAAAGCTCGCGCGTTGTTTGGTTTGCTTTAGTTTAGTGAAACATTTTAAGTATGTATTTGTATATTTAGGTTAACTTAAATAAAAACTTATGAGGGGCAGTTTTGTAAAGGCAGTGTCGACCTTTGGTTTAAATCGACCAAATTGATTTCGGAATTTTCCGGAAACCATATAATGAACCTATCTTTTCTGCATTTTTGCTAAAAATTTCTGCGGGGAATTTCCCCTTAAATTTAGTGTATATTGGCGTTCAAGGCTCCTTCAGAAAAAATTTGGTGTTGGCCAACCAAAAATGGATGCCGTATAACAGTCTTAAAAAAGGAAGACGGTGAATGTCAAGATGGCGGGTCTGATACAGACAGTGAACTTAATAGGCAATTACGAGAGAAAGTAAAGCAAACAAATCAGAAGCAAGGCACCCCATTAGAAGAAAATTATTAGCAGAATATTTAATCACAATTTATTACAGCAAATAGTCTTGTTTTTGTTCGATTTAAAGGGAAACTGGTTTTGAAACAGTTATTCGGTTAAGGCCTTATTCGTTCAAGTACCCGCCAAAATGGCTTCTTTTTGTTTGTTCTGCTCGTCATTAAGTTCACTGTCTAGTTCAGACCCGTCGCCTTGCCATTCACCGGGAAGACTTTGGAAAACTCTGGCAACCCGAATTGAGAGTGTCAAAATGCATGTTTTTTCGTTGTAGCGACTGTGACCTAGGGGCTAATGTTTGGCATTTGGCAGTAATGCGGGCAATCACGTTCTGATTGGCATGGTGTTTTTGTTTGAGAGGAAACGATCTTAAAATCAGCAGTAGTTGACTTCATTTTAGAAGTTTAGTTTTTTGCTTGTGTGTTTTTTAGCAATTTTGCCTCTGTGTTACAGGCTAGTGTGATCTTGAGAGTGTCTATTTGTACATTTGTTGCTGTTTAATTCTCGTCTCAAGATGAATTCCATTGGAGAAGTGTCCGCCTACCGGTCAGGGAACTTTCTATCCGGCAATCCGACTAGCACTCTGTAAGTTCATTATAATCACGCTTTTTATTTTGGGGGTTTCCGCCCCCCCCCCATTAAGATGCCTGAAATGAAACTCAAATATACCTTCTTTTCTACGTGAAATGTACGAATAAAAATGGTATTTTAATTAATGCTTTTTCCTTTAATTATTCCCGGAATCCGTTAAAGTGCGCTTGCGTTAACTTATGAAAGCGTGAAAAATTCCGAGGCTGATGCAAATTGCGTACTTTTTAATCGTGTTATTTTCAACAAATTAAATATACCTGCCTTAACTTCAGTAATATTTTTATTCTTTTCCCTCGATTTAACATTAACAACTGATAACAAATCAACCTTTTATATCTTACGTTAACCATGCCGAAGTTAGATAAAAATTATTGAGAATAGATTTTATTGAATCTGACGTATGTTTCCGACTTTCCAAATTTGTAAAATTTTGTAGCCGCTGAAATTTTAGGACCTTTAATATTTGAACTTAATTTCTGTAATACTTTAATATAGTACTGCAATGGTTGTATTGTAAAAGTTTTTAATGTTGGACCATTTTTAAATTTCATTATGTTAATTAACAACGGCTGTTAAAACGCGACCTAATAGCTTCCTTTGGAATAAGTTTTTATATAGCAAGTAGGAAGCACTCGGTTGTAATAGGGTTTTTCAAATCAAGTGTGTTGCGTAATTTCCTAACTAGGTAGCTTCCTCTCTCACGAGAATTTCCAACTGAGATCTGTTAACATATACATCTTGCTTTAATCCCTACTTGCTGCATGCTTTGTCTTACCTACTTATTTCCTTGAAATAGTTTAATCTTACCTTCTGGCTTCATTAGAACTGAGTAGGCCTTTTTCTTATACCATAACATGTACGTGTCGACCAGGGGTGCTGAACAGCACCTAAACGACATTAATGTCACAAAAAGTAATATTTCATCACCCATTACTGGTTTGCAGTTAGACATTGACTTTGGATTTGAACTGTACGCATTTGTGGATACAATTACCAGGTACGTGCATTCTTTCAGGAGATTCTAGTTTATGTTGTGAATCAACAGAGCGAATGGCAGAAAACCGTCTGTCAAATAAAAACATTCAATGGCTTTAGCCTCTTGTTTAGATTGAAAGTTTCAAGATCTTAGTTTAATGCGGTTGTTTTTCTTGGTTTTTGGTTATTCGCTCTTGGATCTCTGTTTTTCTACATTTTCGTGAATCTTTTGTGCGAGTATTTTTTGTTCGATAAGTTAGCTCAAATGCAACAGAAGAGCTGGTGACTGTCTAAGTAACACAGAATGTTTAGACTTGAGAAGCCACCCCTTTGGGTGGGGGAAGGTTGTTGAAGTTAATCTGCAATAATAAGACAGCAAAAGCTAAAACTGGTGAAAAAAATAAACATTGTGAAATTGGGTCTTATTGTTATTCTTTTTCATCTCATCTGCTCCCCTTGAGGTAAATTATTTAAGCAAAAAAAACAGATTTTTCCTCGAGAGGTTTTTGTGAACATGTATTTCGAATTCAAGTTTTGACTAACGAACTTTCAATTTGCTAGCACGATTATCTACGAGCTTGTTGGTTGTTTTGATATCTTTTGCTCATTTGCCCTTGCGATTGGCAAACGTATTGCAACTGGGTACTAGATTTTTTTCCGTTGAAAAGTTTGTTCACAGAATTCATCAGATTGCTTTTTTGTATTATCAAGTTTCCGTTACTACTTTGCACGCATAGTGTAGACAAAGTTGTGCGTTCGTGTCCCGCCATTAGCCCTAGATTTTAAAATTGAAAGATTTCTTTTTGGAAAATTTTAGTTGTGCTATCATTTGTCTGCTTTTTGTAGGCTAACTTTCTACCGCGTCTTCTGATTTAAACAATGTTTACTATAATTAAAACTGATTTCTGTTTACTTTCGTAATGGTTCGGGTAATTGAATTCCACGAAAGTTCGCCCAAATGTTTGAAAAATTGTTTTCCTTGATTTATGAATTGAGGTGATTTTTTTCATGTGTCAATACACGTAGTGAAGATAATTAAATCGGTCGTGATATTTATATGAGTTGGTGTTTTTTGCGACATCCAGTTTTGGCCGACCGAACCTAAAGTATACACTGATTTTGAGGGGGAGCGCACCGGAAAAACGCAATTTTTTTTGTCAAAGCCTCACAAAAAGTGCCCTAAAAGGTTTTTTCGGCCTGTTTTTTCTAAACATTAAGCTGGCGCTTAATTTTTTTAAAACAAAGTAGGGTCTTCTTATTGTGTCTCGAACGAACTCAGAAAGTTAATGGTCCTATGACTAAAAAAGAAACAAAGTTTTTGAAAATAAGTTTGACAATCATATTAAAACTTTTTGACAATCATAGTTATGTAAAACCAGCAATATTTAAGTTATATTGAGTTGATGAGAGTAGTTCATACTCTTACATAGGTCGTGATGTTTTTTTTTCGTTTTCTTTTCAGAAAAAATTTTAAAATTTGTTCAGGCTCAAATTTACTTTTTCGGTTTGACTTGATTTTATTTGAAGTTAAACTGACTTCCTTTGTTGATAGGAAGGTAAACTTTTTTTATCGAACAACAAAAGTGTAAAGGTCACAAGAACGTGATTGATTTCTAGTTACGCTAGCGATTAGCAAGCGCTATCATTTCGAAAATGGAATGTAATTTTCATATTTCCCTGCGTAATTAAAGATTTACCTGCTGATCTAATTTTCTCAAATTAGGTTGCTTTTATCAAAAAAAATACCAATCATAACTTGTTCTAGAAATTCAAAGAGCTTTAACGCCATCTATTTTTTTTTCGAAATTCGAAAGTTCAGTATTTTTTCTTCTTTTTAGATGCGTTCATTGATTTTTCCAACTATCTGTTGGCTATGTTTTGTTGTGGGAATATAGTCACCAATACAAGGTTCTGAAAAATTAAACAAGAAAATCCGAAACCGAATTTCATTCCCGCTCAAATATCAAATGTTAGTCGACACTTGAAAATCGGTACTCAACAAAAAATCGAATCTGGTATTTGGTCGAAGCCACCTCAATAGTACGTATACGTAAGATTGGTCGTATATTCAGATTTATTTTTACTGCCAGTCCTGCTTTGAGTGAAAAAAAAAAAACTAATGTACTTGTTTTAAACGAGTCTTGCTAAAACATCTGTTTCGTTACAAACGCTAACGTTTTAATATATGTGTATGCTAGCACTTTTTAAAGCTATCTTTTTTGCATTGCAATCCTATCCAAACAAAGTCAAGTGTTATCCTTACCGGTAATGTTATTTGCACTGTTTTGAAATAAATTTGTGTTGTTCAGTACTCAAAAGTACATCTATTTGACATCAATTTTCATCGTTGGTCGATATATTTTTTCACTCCCCTCTCAAAATGGTGCGTCGTTGAACGAAATTCTGTTTATATCCAGTTTTTCCATATTTCTATATTTACATCGATTCATGCATTAATACCCCTCAGTGTATTGATTTGAATGAAGCTTTTAAAAAATTATATCACTTATTGCCCGTATAAGGGTTTTGTTTTATTTATACCAGTTTAGTCTTTGTGTATTGCACAAAAGAGGATGAAAGGTGGACGTATGGCGGGTCTTGAAAAATCGCCATCCCCGATATGATGGCTGATGTGACGTTTCCTCAAATTGGTCTTAAGTTGACTTTGGGATATCCACTCAAACGTGACTTGTCTCGTAGTTTAGCTAATTGCTGAAACATCTGCTGTGTCATGCAATCGATTTATGAGTTTAAAATCTCCATTCAAAACGAAGAGAGTTTTCTTGTTTCCTTTAAACTTATGTTGAGTCAGAGAAATTGTTGGTTGTTTTAATGCCTCAATAACAAAAGAAAAAAATGAAAGTTCCCAGAAGAGAATAAAATCATTGAACGTATCAATTCATATACAACATTATACTCGAGCCATAAACTTTGTTATTACATATCTATTATTCGGAAATTTAATTACTGACGTGAAAATAGCGTTCTTTCATACCAGAATCAATCTTGTTAAGACCATCATTTGAATGCCAGAATCATTAATTTATCTTTTCTGAACGGATAGCGACTGAAGCTGGAGATATTTTACCCTGCGTGTTTTGACCTAATTGTTTAAAATCACAGCCCATGGTTGTAATATGAAATCATGCCTACAGACAGCGAGACATTGACCATCTCAAACAAGTCTGTAAAAACAGGCGCCGTTGGCACCATGAAACGAAAGTTGTGGTGGAACTCGTACCAAAATCTGGACAAAACATCCAGCCCATCCAGCTCCAAAATAACCCAACCTAGTGTATCAAGCTTCAGTTTGAGTGATACTTTCGAAGAAAACAAAATTCAAAGAAGCGAATCTGCGACAGAATCTTATGGTCAATGTGATAACAGTCAAAGTGGGGACTTCAACGGGTTCCAATCCGGAGCAAATATCTTTCATAATTTGTCCCCTGAGTCAGATTTAAGTGTTGAATCAGGAATGGTTAGTGTTGGACCATCTAACTTTTTCTCGAATGGAGCCTCCCATATATCATCCATGTTCCGGATGTCCAACGTATCTATGCCTGATTCTTCCCATGTTGTTTCCGATATGTCAATTTTCATGAGAGGAGTTTTGAAGAAGAAACGGTTAGTAATGCTATTAAGCTACAAAATTTGTCCTTAACTCTCAGTTCACGTCTTTGCATTTTCATCAAATACTATCAAACAATATAGAATTGACTAAAATAAATATTCCAGCTGGTGACTACCGAACGTTATTCGCGTTTCTTGGGATCTTAACATTTTTTCGTTGACTGAGTTTAATCAAAATGCAAGATTCTCGGCATTACATGACACAAGAATCAAAGAATTACTTGAACATCTCTTTGTTTCAGTTTTTACTAAGCGGCGTTTTGAAATTTTTATTGAGGTGGTTTAATCGAAGTGTTAGTAAAATTGTTTTAAACATGGCTGCGCTAATGTTTTAATCAAAATGCAAGATTCTCGGCATTACATGACACAAGAATCAAAGAATTACTTGAACATCTCTTTGTTTCAGTTTTTACTAAGCGGCGTTTTGAAATTTTTATTGAGGTGGTTTAATCGAAGTGTTAGTAAAATTGTTTTAAACATGGCTGCGCTAATGTTTTAGTGTTCATGAAAGCACTTTGAAAAGAAGTCCATAGCCTTGTCATTGATGTGGAACTAGACGAAAAAATGGGCAGTATTTTATAATCGTTCTCTTTAGGCTTATGTGACTGTAGGCTAGTTGACGTTTCAAAACACCTTTAAGAATTGAAAATAAGTAATCAAATTAATCTTTTTTTTCTCAATTATTGAGTTCAGATAAAGAAAAATTAGAGAAATTTTTGAACTTTCTTTTGCAGAATGTGATTCAAGTTCGCTACGAAGTTTATCTTAACTCTCAGTTCACGTTTTTGCATTTTGATCAAATACTATCAAATAATATAGAATTGACTAAAATAAATATTCCAGCTGGTGACTACCGAACGTTATTCGCGTTTCTTGGGATCTTAACATTTTTTCGTTGACTGAGTTTAATCAAAATGCAAGATTCTCGGCATTACATGACACAAGAAGCAAAGAATTACTTAAACATCTCTTTATTTCAGTTTTTACTAAGCGGCGTTTTGAAATTATTATTGAGGTGCTTTAATCGAAGTTTTAGTAAAATTATTTTAAACATGGCTGCGGTAATGTTTAATGTGTTCATGAAAGCACTTTGAAAAGAAGTCTATAGCCTTGTCATGTGGAACTAGACGAAAAAATGGGCATTATTTTATAATCGTTCTCTCTAGGCTTATGTGGCTGTAGGCTAGTTAACATTTCAAAACACCTTTAAGAATTGAAAATAAATAATCAAATTGATCTTTTTTTCTCAATTATTGAGTTCAGATAAAGAAAAATTAGAGAATTTTTTGAACTTTGTTTTGCAGAATGTGATTCAAGTTATCTACTAAATTTATCTTAACTCTCAGTTCACGTTTTTGCATTTTGATCAAATACTATCAAATATTATAGAATTGACTAAAATAAATATTCCAGCTGGTGACTACCGAACGTTATTCGCGTTTCTTGGGATCTTAACATTTTTTCGTTGACTGAGTTTAATCAAAATGCAAGATTCTCGGCATTACATGAGACAAGAAGCAAAGAAATACTTGAACATCTCTTTATTTCAGTTTGTACTAAGCGGCGTTTTGAAATTTTTATTGAGGTGGTTTAATCGAAGTGTTAGTAAAATTGTTTTAAACATGGCTGCGTTAATGTTTCAGTGTTCATGAAAGTACTTTGAAAAGAAGTCTATAGCCTTGTCATATGGAACTAGCCGAAAAAATGGGCAATATTTTATAATCGTTCTCTTTAGGCTAATGTGGGTGTAGGCTAGTTGACGTTTCAAAACACCTTTAAGAATTGAAAATAAATAATCAAATTGATCTTTTTTTTTCTCAATTATTGAGTTCAGATAAAGAAAAAGTAGAGAAAATCTCACTAGTGATAATTCTTATTGAAGCCCTTTTTTGTGGTTTGAACTGCAAGAAAATTTTCCGGTAACCTCTGTCCCGTGACTTTTATGATGATGATTCATTGTTGTCATTTGCTTTGATAGAATCCAATCACCGCCTTAATTGAAACCAACAGTTGGGATAGATAATTGATTATATTAAAGAAAGAACTCCAGGTTATGGCCCCAGAGGCTTTCTTCTATTCCACAGACTAGTGAGAAAAAGCAGGAAGGGCGTTTTCGAAGAGGAATCTACTGTATTAAGAGATTTTGGGGACAGGTAAACAGTATACTGGACTTGAGAAGACACTGTTCTCTGCTTCAATTGTGACTAGTGTTTGTGATTAATTACGCATCCGTAGCTGAGTGGTTAGTGCGTGAGATTCATAATCTCTAGGTCGCAGATCAAATGCGATACTTTGCTGAATCTTTACTAATTTGAGACTTATTTGCCTTTTTTAGAGCTGCTTTTTGTCGTATTCTCGCTAGTGTTTGCAAAGTGCAGACTCGCCTCTGTGTTATTTTTTTAATTTATTTATTCATCATGAGCAATCTAACACTCGATAACAAAATTTACAATTTGCAGTTTTCATGATAGGACAGCCAGAAAGCCGTGAGGCTTGTTGATGGCTACCTCGTAAAAAGTAAATATCAATGACATCATATCAAATCAAAATAGCTAAATGAAATAAAGATCAAACAAGAGGCCTTTTTAGGACAAATTAGATTAAGCGCACACAATTTTTATTCAATTTAATTCTTTCAAAATTAAGCCAGTAGAATAGAGTGGACACGATCATATGTTTACTAGAGTATGAACTGGTTCAAAAAAATTATTCAGTTACCATGAGAAAGACAAGTGGGTCCAGCTATTTAAAGTCGGTAATCCAGTCGTCATATTTTTTCTAACTTTCCTTCCTTGAGTCCACTGCCTGGTCCCTTCGACGAGAGGTGTTCCAGGTTTAACCGAGGACTCAGGGAAGTTAGAAACGGCTAGATGGAGTCTAACGATACAACTCATTAATCAAGCAGTTATTACCTATAATATACGAATCTAGTATTAAATGGCAGAATGCATTTTTGGCATAATTTGATTTCAAAAAAAGTTTGGATAACTAAGCTCCAATTGGATAAAACGTTCATCAATTTAATAACACGAGGGGAAAATTCGAGTTTGCCTCGCATTGCTGGCAAATTACAAACAATTTTTGCAGATGACCTTGTGGAATAAAAGCTTGTTTTACATTTACGCATCGAATCTTCATTCACATTTTTTTTTAAAAGCTCATAAATATGCAATTCATGAAATGTTGCTATTTTTTTTGTCATTTTCATCCGATATGGAATGTCGATAGCTTTTGCGAAAAATTATGCGAAAAAATCGCTTTTGTAACTTTTGAGTACAATCTAATGAACTTTTACGGACTGCTCCATGCCTAAAAATTCCATATTGAACGCATGGCGGAACGTAAAGGCTGTAGTACGTAATCATTTGTGCAATAGTCATCGCATTACGGAGGCGATAAGCAACTCCACAAAAACGGACCAATTTCTTCCTAACATTTTCAACGGAACCCTGAGGTACTCCACACAGTACATCTTGAAAATTGCGTTAAAGTTCGTTCAAAATTACAAAACTGTTTCCTATTTGCCAGGTAAATTTTAAGAAGAACAAGAGATTTTCCTCTAGCGCCATATTGCTCTAGTTTATCCAGTAATATTAATTGATTAACTCTGTCGAAAGCCTTCTTAAGATTCAAAAGAACCAGCATCACCTCTCTGTTCTTCTGATCTTTCAAGTTTCGAATCTCTTCTGTTACTTCGAAAATGGCTATAACAGTACTTAGTTTACTACGAAAACCAAGTTCATGCAATTTTCAAAATATTTACTTAATCTGGAATAGATTGTTTTCTCAAAATTCTTGGATAATTTTGATAACAAAGAAATGGGTCAATAATTTCCATACAAATCTTTCAATCCGCCTTTATGGAGCAATTTTGAAGAAACTGGGATAGCAACTACTAATAAAGCAGGCATTAGAGAAATTTGTGAGCCATGGTACGATGATTGGCTTACATATTTTAACTTTTGCGGTAAGCATACCCCGATCTGAGCTTATGTGGTAAATCAGAGATTATCTACTTCATCTTTTTTTCTTGAGTTCTCGGGAAAAACATTGAATGCTCAACGTTTTCAATACAATTAGTATCGGCTATTGCAATTTTTTCACTATGGTTTGGACCATTTGTAACAAAGAAATCGTTCATTTCTTGAGCCTTTCTTTCATTAACTTCGCCATGTACGGTTTGATCTTTTTTTAACCAAGATATGGTGCGACTGCCTTTTGAAATTTATGAGAATCCGATGTATTTAGTTAAGCCCTGCAAAATTTTCTCAATGACTTTTTCTTGAACGCATTGGATTTGTTTCTTGATGATGTGTACTTGATCTTGTTATCGTCCGTAGGGTTTTGTTTATCAGATCTGTATGCTTGAGACTTTTTGCGGCTATTTTAACAGCATTTGATACCCATGACTTCTTCTTGTTCGATACATGGCGAATTGGAGACGGAGCGAACCTATCAATCCAGCTGATAAGAACTCCAGGGAGATTCTCAGCGCATTCATTCAAGTTGTGAACTGATTATATCTTTCAAGTTTTTGGAAAATAGTGTTAAATATCGACGTGGTGTATTCAATGCGTTCGTGACGTATGGTGTGAGCTAGTGCAGCGTTTACACCGGAAGTCTAATTTGTTTTTGCTTCTATTAAAAGGCGACGAACCAAAGGCATGGAGGGTTTTCTGATCTTTCAAAGGTTTAGAGGGACGAGGCTCCGTAACTTCGAGCAATTGAAAATTCACTCAGGAATGGTTTGTGGGACTATCTTGCAAGGACAAACAAGCTAACCTAGCTGAAGAGAATGAGTCAATAATCGAGCAAATGTGTTTTCCGATGAGGATTTTTTTTCGAAAGAATCTGGTTTATTTTTGAATTGACAAGAAGAGTGCTGATGCAGGAAAAAAAGGAAGAAGTGCTTCATATCAATATAACGACGGAGAATCTAGGTGTTTTAGGTGTGGCAAACTTAGCCATAAGAAGTCCGATTGTCAGGAAAAGTAAGATGTCTGAAATAAGGTTTTATACGTGAAGTTAATTGGGACATAAGTCTGTCGAATATCCTCTAAATCAAAAGGGAAATCCCAACATTAGACGTTTCTGCCTTGGCCGATGTTAGTAGTTCTCTTTCTATGTCGGGGATGAAAAAGTGAAATCTTAATTCTTTGCTGAGTGATAGTTCGACGTGCCATTTGACAAAGACAAGTTTGAGTGTATTTATTCATACAAACAAAACGGTGTAGAGTTGCTTTTTAAACGGGTTGATTGAACAAGGGAAATGATTTTATAACAAGCTCTTCAAACATCAGATTTAGAACGAAAACTGATTTCGGTTTTGTGCTTGGCAAAGGTAGCTTTGAAAACAGTTGAGATAAAATAGTTTTTTTTTGGGGATAAATTGTTGGGTTTTTCCACTGGAACAAGTAGAAACTTTGTGGAAATTGCGGGACATTTTTTTGAAGAGAAGATTGGCAGTTGAGGTCAGTTTGTGGCATGACAGGTTAGGGCACAACAGCTGGTCGGACTTGAGAAAACTGAGTTCTCAAGTAAGAAGGATGAACATCGAGGATGATGCCCAGCTGTCTGAGACATGTGAATTGAATTAAAGCAAAAGAAAAGCTGTCACTAGAATCATTGGTCATAGAGCTATGGGAACGCTAGAGTATGTCGATATAGGGATAGGCATTTTGGGTCCAATAAGTTCCAATTCTGATGATGGAAATAAGTATGCTTTTGTTTTTTGTCAGTTTATCGTTTCTCAAATGTGTATTTCTTGAATCTTTGCGATGAGGCTCTAGAGAAATTCATATAGTTTGGCGCGGTTATCGGACAACTCTTTACCTTCATGAGTAATTATGCTTAAGAATTTCTCTTCGCGGACTTCTAGGAATGGTTTAAGAGTAAAAGCATGAGAAATGAGCAATATTCTGCTTTACTCCAGAGGAAAATGGCAAAATAGCGAATCTGGGGAGCGGTTTTGGTGTTATGGCTAGATGTATGATACATCGAGCAGTGATGGACAAAACGTTTTGATCGTATGCTTCTTGTGAAGCAGGTGTGTTTTCATTCCTCTTTGGAGAAAACACTATATGAGATGATATATGGAGAGAAACCTGACGTGATTAGTCTGAAGGTTTTCGGATGTCGACCTTTCTGCTTTGTAAAGAACTACCGTGGAAAGTTCAATCCGACCTCAAAGTTGGGTGTGTCTCTTAGTTTTTCCGATTAAAAACACATCTTTCTAAATATAATCGAGAAGTATAGGTCTGATGATTTAAAAGTTGTCAAGCATACGATAAGCGAAATTTGATGAGGCGCTTTCGTTTCCAAGAGCGAAGAGCTATCGGAATAAGTTCGACCAATGGTAATTATGAAATCTTGGATAAACCACCAGAGGGGAGAATCGGCTTTTAGTGCTAGTTCACTTGAAGAGGATCTTCCAAGGTCTGCCCATGAAAAGAATTGGAAATCAGCATTAGAGTCGGAACATGCTTCATTGATTAAAAAACTTGGTATGTTCTGTGCAGAGATTGCCTGATGGAGAGACACCAATAAAAAAGTGGCATTTTGTTGTGGACAAGGCGCGATTTATGGAAAAATATTGTTCACAGGTTGAAGGGAATGATTTACTGGAAACCTATTCGCCGATTATGAGGTTTGGTATGAAACCAAGGTATGGTATCAAATCAAGGCAGTTAGATATTCGCGCTGTCGAAAGAAGAGCATCCAGGAAGAGATTTATATGGAACAATCTGAACGTTTCGTGCTGGTTTATAAAGTGGGAAAGAAACTACTGCAAGCTTGAACAGAGGTTATAATGTTCAAAATAGTCGGGTCACAACCGGAACCTGACCTTGAAGTTTTGTTGATAGAAATTGGGTTCCAATTATGGATACATGATCAGTGGTTGTTTGCGTGAGGTGTAGGTGAGTGTATAGCGCTGGCACATGTATGGGTCGATGACTTTCTGTTTACCATTTATGGGAATGAGTCGAATTGAGTTGACAGAATGGTTTGAGCGTGAGTTGAGAAAAGTGATGATGAGTGTTGAACTGGGTGATATGGAGGTGAATTATCTTCAAGAGAATTATGATAGAAATTTAAAAGGTGGCTCTACTTGCAAGAGATCTGACACTCCAATGAATGTTGATTCAATGTTTTGATAATAAATCAACTGAGAGAAAAATTAAAGGAACTACTACTCCTTTAACTACTAATGCGTTTATTGTCATTTTTCCTATTGTAGCGGGGTTGGACATTCGGAAAGTGTGTAAGCAATAGTTCAGATGAAGGCATTCTGAGTAGCATTCACGCTTTTTATTGGAGGATAACACGTCTTTCCATGCTATTCGATCAAGGCAGCCTGTGGATTTGAGGCCCAAAGGTCTCGTTTAACATTCAATCCAACGATTTTTAGGCCTTACTGCCGGTCTTTTCTCAGGGACTTAAACATGGTCTGTTGATTTTAGCGCATGGTCATTTTCTCTTCGTTGAACATGGCCAAACCATCGTAGCCGCGACCGCACTTGTAGCTTGTCGAGATCAACAAGTCATTTTAATTACTGCTTCGTTGGTAATTCTGTCTTTATAAGTGACTCTTATAATCCTACGCAAAGCTTTCAAATCAGCATTCTTAAGAGAGCTGGATTTTACCTTGGAAAAGTAATTCTTACTTTTCCATTGTAAAAATAACAGTTCCGCTTTGGCTCTAGTCGGAGGGGGTTAAACCAGAGTCCCAGTTAGCCGTGTTGCTCCTGAGCTTTTCTTCTTTTTGATCTCTCTCAGTGCAACTGCCACTTCCTGGATAGTAAAGTCCTTCAATGGGCCAGCTACCGGGGGGATATCTTCCGTGTCAAACGAATTTGTTTAATTTAAAACTTTTGATTTCCAGACCTCTGCCAATTTTTGAGCAAAAGTTGTTTCTTTTAAAATCCTTTTCACCTATTTTTTGTTCCATCACCATGTTTTTCTTTTTCCCGCTGGTTTTCTGGTTGTTTCGCCACATACGATATTCGCTTCTTCTTGAAGTGTTGATTAAAATTTTCTCAGTTCGCCTGTATTTGATTATTTTCTAGCTTTTTTCTTTTTGCCTCTTTGCACTTGATTTGGTTTTCTTTTTCTTTTTCCTTTGTACATGATTTGATGTTTTTTCGTTTTTACTTCATTTGGTTTTTTCTTTCATCTATTAACTAAAAGAAGGTCAAGACTATCGGGTTTAGTTGGTAGTCTTTACTATTTGTCAACATATACTAGCCCGGATATCTCATATGCAGCACATCGGTTCAGTAGTGTTCTTTTGACTTAAGTTCCCGTGACTTTAGTAATGATGACTCAGTGTTTTGAGTCAAAGACGATGTCTCAATTTTTTTCGATAGACTCTAATTACCGCCTAAATTGAAACCAAGTTTGTTTTTGGATAAATGAATTTTTAACCTTGTCTCGAGAACAAAAACGGTTCTAACTTCTTGTAAGGATAACCTGTCGCGAAGGGTGAAATTTTGTAGCATATTAAAGCGCCTTTAGTCGTAATTGGGACACAAACTCGAAAAAAGTGTCAAAAATTTAATCTTTGAATTTTTTTGAAACTTAAGGAACAAATATCACATGATATATTGATGATTCTTAAGAAACGTGCCTTTTTCAACACGTGTAATTGCGTGCTGAAAACACGATATAAAAATGCCATATAACAGCAATGATCTGACACCTTAGTTCGTTTTAATTACTACAAAAAATTTGAAGAGAATTTGTTTTTGGCGTTTTTTGTTTTCGGCTCAGTACGCGTCTTTCTGAGTTTTCTCGGCTCAGTCAAAAAATAATAAGTTTTTTGTCCTGTCAAAAATATCATTGTGATTCATTGTGTCAATCAAACTAATTGTAGTCGTAATATTATGTGCAATTTGAACAGTAACCGACCATCCTTGTTAAATGGTACGTCAATTTACAACGACATAATTTACAACGATGCCATGAGCCGCTCGTCACATTTTAGACGTGTATGTTCAATGAACGAGAACATGTTGAAACTAAAATGAAGGCATAGATAACCATGTATTTATGAAAAGTTAACCGCTCATCAAACGTCATCTCCCCATCTCGTCTTAAACCCCATCTCGTCTTAAACCTAGAAATTGAATAATATGGGCTTGTTTTCTCATTTTTGCTAAATTTTACGCCAAGTTTATTGTTTTTCGGCATCTTCTAAGCTACTTGTTCTCGTTGCTTTCAATGAGGTTTGTTGAAGTTGTCGGTTCCAGAAAACCACATCTAGTTGGACGCTGAATTTCATTTGAGCGAATTTTGGCTAAATTACATTAGCTCAACTCTTGCTTGAGCGTAAAGGGAATATCTTGGTTCAGTTTTGTTACATTTTTTGTAAATTTTTTTTTCTTTTTTCACCTTGATTTTTTGGGTTGCATTCTATATCAAGAACGTCCTCTTATTTTACCTGCAAGTCGATCAAGGTTGATTTTTTGTGTTCCACACACCTTTTTCTGCTTCAAATGTTCGTTTTCTTATCTTATTTTCTATCTCATGTACCACAAAGGTTCAATCTGACACGCTGGGAGAAATCAATTCCTCATTCTGCCTTGCAACGTAAAATAGGAGAACAATAAGACTGCCACAGTCAAACGAACCGAGCTTTGATTTCTCCGCATTTACACAATCCTTCTCTTTCCTTACCTTTTTCGTACCGCTGATATATAAAAAATCAGTCTTTTGCCTACGTAAGAAGAGCAGCTTTTTTTTCGTTCTCCTGCGGCGTTTTGCCTTAGCTGTAAAAAGATAGCTTGCCTAAATTTTGAAGTTCGCTGGGCCTTCAAGAGTGAATTTACTATATTTTATTTCGCATATAGCCCCGGTAATCGCCCGTATTAACCACTTGGCTGCGTATTCCTGGCACGAGAGTTTTTTAAATCCACTATCCTTAGTAATTTGTTCCATCTTGGTTGGTACCGTAATTATTACCCTCAATGCATACCAATTTCCTGTCTGCGTAGCTTTATAAGAAGTGCTCGGCGCAGTTTATTACTTTTTTTGCCTCTTACTCTTGCCATATGCAATATAAGTAGTTGAGTTATGACGTCAGCTGGCTCTAGTGGAATTGGTCACTTTGCCCTGAATATTCAGCCGTGTTGCAACAAGCCTCTTTTTGAGCCCGAAAAACAAAAGGTCCAGGGTCGTGCGCCCTCGGATTTGAGTCGATACTGCCAGTGTAATAACTCCTCGTCAAGTTACTCCCAGTCGAGTGGTGGGGGACCTCCAGCTGGATCGAATCGGATGGCGGGGATGTCGAATTTTGGTACAAATAGTTCGTCTTCCGGCGGTGCTGGTATGAGCAGTAATGCCAACTACATAAGAGCCATTTCGGGAGGACTAGCATTTAGTTCAGATATGGACGCGAGGTGAGTTGTTGGTAGAAAGTTTTGGAATTTTTGAGACAGAAGGTCCCAGTTTAACTGGAAGGAAGCGTCCTATGTAATTGTCCTTAGAGAAGTTCCAGGGCAAAATAAAACCTTCGAAATTTTAGATTCAAAAGTCTTTTGTGCTGGAAATACGTTTCGTGTAATCAACCTTTTGAATTTTTTTAGAGGCTGCCAAAAATATTGATCAAATAAACTTGCGTAAATTGTTACTTATAAAGGCCTAGTAGAGTCGTGTTACTTTTAAAAGTGTCCCATTACTCGTTTCCTAGACTAAAGACTTGTATTAAGACTTGAAAACTTTCACCTAGACACATATTAAATGAAAGTCGAAATGCGCTATGGACGCAATGTTTAACTGAGCGCATTGTTTTAGTTTTGTGTAATGCAACGTTTAAAAAGTTCTGCAGGCTTAACGTTTAAGAGAAGGACAATATAATCTTAGAACTTTTCAGCTTCCTTAGAAAAACTTGGAATTTTCGTGATTCGATTAGGTCCAAAAAATAACTTGAAAGGTTTCAAAGTTTCAAAACTTGAATAGCTTGCTTCGAAAAACTTAAAGCTTTTCGCCAACTGATTCGCTCTATGAAACAACATGATTTTCTTACTTGCTTTAATAGCTTGCTTAAAAAAACTTTAACTTTTATTGCGAAATGATTCGCTCTATGAAACAACTTGAAAATATTCAATGTTTCATCGGTTGAATAGCTTTTATAGAATAACCTAAAGTTTCCCCATCCGATTTGCTTCATGAAATTTTTCGAAGTATTTCAAATTTCATAGCTTGAATAGTAGCTTGCTTAGAAAAACTTCAATTGGTTTTATGAAATCTTGAAATTTTTAAACCGAATTACGATATGGCTAAACTTGAAATTGTTAAAAGTTTCATTGCTTGGATAGCTTGATCAGAACAACAACTAATTTTTTGCGAGCCAATTGATTATTGGAGGCGGGCTTGCTAGTTCATATTCAATTCAGTTCATAACCAATAGAGACAAATATATAAGCCAATCATAATTCAGTTTTAAAACAGCTGGAAACAAATATGACAAATAAGTTAGAGCTATTCATAGTCTTTTTTGCTTTTTATTCCGACCATTGAAAATGGGGAGGAACTTTGTCTTTCGATGTGTTTCAGTTTCCACGCAAATCTCACGGTTACACAAAAAATCAGCAGATTAGGTCGAGTGATGTATCATATTAAAGCCCTTTTGTCGTGAGTGGATCTACATTTGAAATTTTCAAGTGTCAAGAAAAACCGATTAAAAAATTTTGCTTTGTCTTATTTCGAGTGAGGAACGTACTTACACGTAATCATGATTTATTTCGATCATTAATCTACATGTGCACACTAGCAGGCTTGCGAGCGTTAGTTTATTAGTACGAATTTTCTTTTTTTTCAAACCTAACTCGCAAATAAAAGTGTTCATTGAAAGTGTGCACTTATTTGAAAATTTCACTGTAGCTTCGGAAATTCTAAAGCATCTGTTCTCTGCTTTATTTGCGGCTAGAGTGTGTGAATAAGTAAGCATCTGTGGCTGAGTGATTAGTGCGTGAGGGGCATAATATCTAGGTCGCAGTAGGTCGTAGAGGTTCGAATCTGAGAAGTAGACGAAATATTTCTACTTTTTACTTTCGCACATTATAGAGCCTCTTTTTGTCATGTTATCGCTAGTGTTTCTGAAGCGCCGATTCGCCTCCTTGTTTAAATTCTCGTCTATGCAGTTTTCTACTTAATTCGCTCAATTTACAATGTTTTTTTTTGTAAAGGTTGACTAAGAAATAAGAAAAATGATCTTTTTTTTGTTGAAAAAATAGTCCTTTTTTAGATAAGTGTGGTCGGGACGTTCTTTGATGCTCGCACACTATCGGCTGTCCTTGTTTTTGGTTGTAAATATTCTGTGATTTGCTCCTACTGTTATGCAAATATATACCACTCCTACATTTCAGTTGCTTTAAACACAGCCTTCACTTGTTATTGTTCCGATCACCGAAAGTGGCGGAGAGGCGTTTTGTATTTAGGCTTTTTTCATTTTTTTTCACGCAAAGTCAGGTACCACAAGTTAGAGGATGTCGATTGATATATCATCTTGAAGAACTTTCAGTCGTGATTCGAACGACATTAAAAGTTTCCAAAAAGTTTTATCTTTCGATTCAAGTTTTATAACTCGATTTTCAGACTATTTTTGAACAACTGAGGCGAGCGATCAGTTTATAATAGAAAGGTAAACTTTTTTGCGAATTTTTGGGAATACAAAATTCAATAAAAGTTAATGTCTGCTAAAAAAAAATTGAACGTTTTTTATTCTTTTTTTTTCGGCGAAAATCTGTCGAATATGTGTAATCTACGATGACTATTGAATATACCCAGGTTCTAGGCTTTCGTTCAGATCCTCTCATGATACGACGGACAAAAACGAAACGCGTTGAAAAAAAAACGTTTGTTAGTTTTTTTATTGTGGTCGGAACTTTCTCTGCTACTTCCAGAGCAAACGGATATCCTGGTTACTTGTTAAAATTAAAACAAGAATGCCATCTCCGCAGTTTCATTCTGTTCAACTTTTTTGTCGAGCGTTGCACTTGCTGCGAAGATCTACTTCGTCTGCGAGGAAGCCAAATTTTTCTAACTTTTTATGCTTCTGCGTTTTTCTGTGCTTAGCGGATGAGCAAACATCTTACTTCTTTTGATTAGATGTATATATCCTTTATTTGACAACTGGGAGGAATTTTGGATTCGGGTGTTTTTTCCATGGTAGTCTATCTTAGTTAAGTATCCCAATTTTTGAGAAAAACCTGTCGGATATTGGGTAAAGCGCGTAAGAAGAGCAAAAAGTGATAACACCTAGCTTTTTAGCCTTGAAAAACCAATTTTGAAACTTGAGTTAGCGCCTCCAAGTCAACTGAAGCCATTATTGATTTTTCTAGGTTCATTGTTTGTCCATCTCTTTTTCTTACAAGCACTAAAAACGGCACAATATGGAAAAAAATCTTCAATTTTGTCTGTTGTCGGAACCTTCTGTGCTACTTGCACAGGAACTGGTTAACTTTTTTTATTTATCTGATGTTGTTGGTGCTATCTATTCTTCAATCTGTTTGTCTATTTCTGCTGTACGGTATGTTTTGTGAAAGTTGTTTGAGTGTTTAAAATCGTTCGTTTCGTTTGAAGTCACTTGGATGACATAGATGACGAACACAGGTAAAACTGGATATGTCAATTATTCAGATCTCTTTCTTGTACGATTTCTTACCAAATATCAACTTAGTTATACATCTAACTGAATCTTACCTCTCAGTCATATCTTTCTAATGATCTCAGTCACGTTTCAAAAGAACTAATTGAGCCAGTTCCCCTTTTTCATTACGTTTCAATAAATGCAAATCAATATTCTCCATTTTTGAAAGCTGTTGTGCTTGATCATTTGTGAAGTTTGCGGACTGCTGATCAAATTCATGATTATCCATTAATTTTGTTACGAAATTTTGCGTTTTGAATTGTAATTGTCAATTTGTTTCAGCCATGAGGATCTCAAGGAGCTCTTGGAGAGCAATAAGGACCCCAGCAAATTGGAGGCCATGAAAACTATCATAGGGGTGAGCTCATTTTCAATCTAGCTAATTACACAAGCAACGCTGCAATCAAGTGTAGTTAGCTTGATTCGAATCTAGCGGTTTGGAATCCTGTAAACGCTATTTTCTGTCATGTCTAATCATTTCATATTCTTCTTCATGCAAAACCTCTTTTTTGCACTTTTTTGTTGTCTATAAAGCTGCTGATAAAAGAATGAAGAGAATTTTTGCCTTTTTTTTCTAATTCGCGAAAAATTTTGGCAGCTTTAACATTGATTTTTCTTGTTCGCTCCAAATTCATTTGCGAAATTTTCAAAAAACTAACTGATGGATAAAATAGAGATGGAATTTTAGTTTCAAAGGTGGATTTTCATTGTATATTTCTTAGTGGAATGAAAAAAGTAACCAAAGGTTATGTTAGGTCAAATTGATTTAGTGGTAATGGAAAACTTCTGGGATAAGTGAGATTTAAATTGGGACAAGTAATCTAAATGGAAACTGGCAACAATTAAGATTTTGAACTGTGGCGCTTGTTTAGATGATCGCCAAAGGCAAAGACGCAGGAGAATTGTTTCCGCAAGTGGTCAAAAATGTAGTCTCCAAAAACGTAGAAGTGAAGAAACTAGTCTACGTGTATCTAGAGCGATACGCAGAGGAGCAGCAAGATCTAGCCCTTCTTTCCGTCGCCACATTCCAGAAGGCTCTCAAGGACCCCAATCAGTTGATCAGGGCATGTGCTCTGAGAGTGTTGAGCAGTATCAGAGTGTCTGTTATTACACCAATTATGTTGCTGGCTATCAAGGATGCATGTGCGGATATGTCTCCATTTGTGCGGAAGAGTGCGGCCAACGCCATTCCTAAATTATACAGGTTGGAAGCTTGATATATTTTTAGAAACAAAGTGTTGTAGTTAATTTGAGTAAGAAGTGTAATTTGAAATTGTGTAATTACTTGTACTTGAAATTGTGTTATTACTTGTAAGTAGTGTAATAATTGAGTAAAAAGTGTAATTACTTAACTAGTGTAATTTGAAATTGTTCTGTTAACCAAATCCCAACTTTCAGCCTTTGGTGGTTTGGAAACTTGGTCGTAAATATGGTATGAAAAATTGCCCTGAGCATGCTGAATGCCTTTTTAAAGTTTTTTTTATTAAATAGACATGTTTTTCAGAGGAGTATCCCATTTTTGCTTTGTTTTTCGAAATATTGCATTAGTACTGATCATTGTTCTGATATTTTCTCGTGTTTTTTTTTCAGCCTGGACGTGGATACGAAAGAAGAATTGATCTTGGCGATTGAGAAGCTGTTAGCTGACAAGACTACTCTAGTGGCAGGCAGTGCCATCTATGCATTCGAACAACTCTGTCCGGACAGAGTGGACTTGGTGCACAAGCACTACAGACGACTCTGCTCTCTCCTGGTGGACGTGGACGAGTGGGGACAGGTGGTGGTTGCCAACATGCTCATTAGATACGCAAAGACCCAGTTCTTGGATCCGAACGAGGTCAGTTGAAGCAAGTTCACCCCGGTTGCTCCAAAATCAAGCACAGATTGTTCCGACCATAGTAATCTTTGTTAGATTTATCGTGGTTGGAATAAATTGAATTAAAAAAAAATTGAAATAAATTTATTGAGGAAAACCACAGAAAATTAAAAGAAACAGTTCGAAATTCTTAATTTTCTGTGGTTTCCCTCGATAAATGGTAAGAAAAGTAAAAGGACATATGAATACAGGAAACATAGCAACAGTACCCCCCCCCCCCCTTTGCGTGGAAAAATCCCACCGTATGTTTTGCTTTTACCATGATTTCTTCAAGGTTCGGATGTTCAGTATTCGAAAACCTTAAAGAATTAAGATTGAAAATCATAGCTCGAAAATCGTACGCTGATTAGATTAAATTTTTGGTCCATTTGGAGCCTCAATAATCGAATAGCCCGCACTTTTTTCTTCAACTATTCAACACTATGTACTTTAAGCTATTTAATTTTATGGGTTTTTAAAGCGCAATCCATTCTGCCTTATTTTCATAAGTACAAATTGTGCAATTTAGTAGCAATGAGCCGTGAGAGTCTAAAAGGTAGAGTTTTTGCGGAAATAGTGAGTTCTCGTAAATCTCTCGCAGCTGTCGCAATTTTTTTGCAGGCTATTTTTCCCTGACCTATTCTCATGTTTTATTGAATTTCTCTTTCTTTGTGTTTTAAGACTCTTTCGTTTCGATGAAAGTATTTCAAACTCTTATACAGGCCGTGATGATTTTTTTTGGTTTTTTTTCATGAAAAGTCTGTCTCAAATTTACTTTTGATTTCTTTTTAAGTTCAGTTTATTTTCTTGGCTAAAAGGAAAGCAAACTCCACTTTTGAACAGCAAAATTAAAAAGGCTACAAGAAACGTGGTTGACTTCTAATTTCGAAATGGATTTTAATTATCAGATTTCTCACCGAAGTAAAACATTGATCCTTATCATCCAGTTTTCTCTAATTGGGTTACTTTTATGAAAAAAAGTTTAAATCATAATTGTTTCTGTAACTTTAAACAGCTCTAAGGCCATCTATTTTTGAAGTTCGAAAGTTTGAGATTGTTTTTAAAAAAACGAGTCTGTAGTTTTTCGTTTTCTTGCATTCATTGACTTTTTACAATTGTCTGTTGGCTATCTCTAAGAGTCGTGAACGTAGTGACTACTCTTGTATTGGTCTTGGTGATTTTTTTTCAGGAAAAAGTCTTTAAATTTGTTCACGCTAAAATTTGACTTGATTTTTTTTGTATAGTTAATTTTTTTGTTGAAAGGAACGCAAAGTGCACGATCGAACAGCGAAAGTATAAAGGTCACAAAAAATGTGATCCATTGCTAGTTTAGAAAGTGGATTTTGTTTTCAGATTTTCCACGCAGTGGAATACAAAATTTATCTATCGTTCAAATTTTAGCAAATCAAATTGGCTTATTTCTATCCAAAAATTGTCAGTCATTTGACAAGCAAAGCTTGTGTTATAGTATACACTATCATTTGATCCAACCTAAGTCGCAAATATTGTTGCGACAAAATGTGTTCATTTTGATCAATAACCATTATCAAGCTTTTAAATACAGCCTATTAAGTACAGCTTATTAAGCATTGTTTGTACTGAAACAAGCTATTAAGTACAGCCAATGCTAACGATTTTAACACAGACTATTATATTACAAATAGCACTTTAGCTTTCCGGTATCATGGTAAATTGAAATGCGTCCGCTAGAGTTGGTAAATTTCTTCTTTTTTCAAATTGACTGTTACTGCCAATGCGTCATAATAAGCTTGCGTCACTTAGCAATTATGTAGACTCATAATTGGCGTGCGTCACTTAAAAATTTTGTAGATTCAAAGTTCTACTCATTCAGTTTATCCCAGTCATGTTATCGGTCATCTTTTTGCTTGTGTATGCGAAGTCCGACTTCGCCTCTGTGTAAAATGTTCTTGAAGTTCACTGAGCTTCAAGTTCATATATATATTTTTTGGTAATTCGACAATTTAAGTTTTTCCAAAAAAATCTGTTTTTATTCTGTTTCATGCGTTCATGGCTCGTTTCCAATTGTCTTTTGGCTATGTTTTGTTAAAGTGTCAATGAACGAAGTGAAGACACTTATTTTTGTGGCGTTTTTTTGTCATGAAAATTTTTTGTCATGAAAATAAAATGTGTTTGAGCTCAACTTTGATCTTTCTCTTTTTTCAAACTGACTGTTACTGCCAATGCGTCTTAATAAGCTTGCGTCACTTAGCAGTTATGTAGACTCATAATTAGCGTGCGTCACGTAAAAAATGTTGTAGATTCAAAGTGTTACTCATTCAGTTTATCCCAGTCGCGTTATCGGTCATCATCTTTTTGCTTGTATATGCGAAGTCCAACTTCGCCTCTGTGTAAAATGCTCTTGAAGTTCATTGAGCTTTAAGGCCATATATTTTTTCTTTGTAGTTTGACAACTTAAGTTTTTCCAAAAAAATCAGTATTTTTTTCTATTTCATGCGTTCATGGCTCGTTTCCAATTGTCTTTTGACTATGTTTTGTTAAAGTGTCAATGAACGAAGTGAAGAAACTTATTTTTGTGGCGTTTTTGTCATGAAAAATTATAAAATGTGTTTAAGCTCTACTTGATCTTTCCCTGTTTGAATTTGCTGGAATGAAGGCAAATTACGCTATTAAACAAAGAACGTAAAAATGGCTCAATGAATTTAAGTTTCAAAGTAAATTTTAATTTTTAGATTTCTCAGCGGCATAAACAATTAACTGTTGACTCAATTTTACTGTAATTGGGTTTCGTTCTTTAATTGTGTACTCTAATTTCGAAAAATAATTTTTTTTTATCGTTTATATGCCTTAGGCTTTATTTTATCGGCTCAATCATTTCATGTCGCATCGTTTGAAGGGGAAACATCTTTATGCTTTTGTACGTGCAAGGAGGGTGTAAAAGCTCTAAAACTTGAGCTTCAAAACTAATTTTAAAAGTTGATAGTTCAAGCAACAATTTCTAAGTAAATTTTCTATTCGGCTTTTTCTACCCTAGTTTTGTCGGAAGAATAGCCGCTCTATAAGTGGCACTGGCTGCAAATTTAACAGTTGCGATATGTTTTTGGACTGTCTATTCGTGAAATTGGACATTAGTCGAGAGCAATGTAAAAAAAATTTTGTACAAGTGATTTTTTTTCAAATAATTTCAAAGTTTCAGTGACCGCAGCGAAAACATCTATATAGATCGAAATGGCTAAAAATTTGTTAAGGAAAAGGACTGAAAATTTATTCACGCCAAATTTGATCTTCTGCGATTTGAATTCTGATTTGTTCTAAAATTTCCTTAAAATTATTTGCTACTAAAACTCGAAAAGGCTGAAATTTATTTAGGAAAAAGGCTAAATTTTGATTCACGCCAAATTTGATTTTTTTGCCGTTTTTTCTTTCAAAGTTTTCTTCAAATCATTTGCTAAAATGAAAGCCAACCACGCTCTCCATTTAAGAACGCGATAGTGGCGCGAAAAAGCTTGAATGGCTTCTAGTTTCGAAATGGATTTAATTTAACTATTGGGCCATTTTTTTTTTCAAATTGGGTGATTGTAATTTGAAAAATTGATCATAAATTGTTCTTGGAAATCAAACTGCCTCAAGGCCATCTATTTTTTCTTTGAATAGCAAAAGCTGAAGTTTTTTCAGCAAACAAGTGGGCCATTTGTTTTCGGTTTCCTGTGTTAAATGACACTTTTTCAACTGTCTGTTTGCTATGTTTCTATTTTGTAAGTATAATTTCTTGAGGCATATACGTAATTGCAGAATCACAAACTAAAAATGTTTAAGAAAATTTCAAGCCCTACAGAAAAAGAGTTAATTGCCAATAAGTTAGCACTGGCATTCTTCGATACGGGAACAATTAGCGTGCTGATGTGGACTTGCAGTTGACGTTGAACTTCCCTCTACGGGCAAAGAACTGCTTGAGCTAGCTCCACTCGTCAATAAGCGGGCATCCATGTGAGAAAATTTGTATCTTGGCGGGGGAGTTCGTTGACTCATCTCGAAATCACTCAGAAATTTATCAACTTCTCCGACTAAAGGGTAGTCGTTTTGATTGGCCAGCACGTGTTCGTAAGATGGAGGCTTGAAATTAGAGCTTGATGGGGGTGTCCAGTAAAAATCTGTATTTTCATTCACCCGCTGTGATGATGATGATAAGCCGACTCCCTCATCGTTGGAAGTTATAGTGACCTAAAATAAAAATCAGTTTTGAGTTCTTCTTCTTAGTTTCTCATTTTGACCGCCTAATCTTGCTCACCTGGTTCTGCGTGTCCATAAAATGACCTTTGCCCTCTGACATTTATCTTAGTTCTTGGTATTAACAGAATATCAATTGAGCATAACTTGCTCTGTACACTCGACCATCATGAGCAGATGCATGTTTTATCTCTGAATTCTTAAGTTAAGCATTGAAGTCGAAGTTTCAATAAATTTCAAATATGAAGCTACTTTAGAACAGCGAGTATCTGGTTTATACTTTGAGGGTAGTTACTCAACCCTCGACATATTTTGTTTGAAGATGTAGAAGGTTCTTATTTACATTGAGCTCAGATGTTTGCTCAAATGTTAAGAACTGATTTGATATGTGTGATCTTAGCTAAGACAAACTAACCGCATGGGGAGCTGAATGCACGAAACTTCATAACCAATCAATGCACTTTAAGCTGGCCAAAACTGACTGATTTTATTACCCATTTCCTTTGAATTTATAAAAACAACGATTCTGATTGGCTGACTAAATTTCCGCGCATTCTGTCCTTCGGACATGTGAGATTCCTCGTGCCGAGATTGGAGGTTCTACATGGGGTACATGTGCATAAATTGTGACACTTAACATTCTGAGATATTAATAATTGATGAGAGGTCGATCAAAATTTTCTTCGTGCTCTCGATTTTCCTTAAGAGTTGTAGGACTGTATGTTTAAAATCTATGGTTTCTTAGGGTTGAATATATGTGTAAGCCCATTAAGCAAATGTTTCAAGTCGAATTCTATTGAAAGTTCGTTCTGAAAGCGCGTTCATCTTAAGAAAGTGCGATCAAGTTAAGATTGCGAGGGTTGAACAAACAGTATGATCCGCAAGTTAAACTGATGTGACACACTAACCGTGTCGGCTTCTTCCTCGAGGGCCCTGCTGGCCTCCTTGGCCACTTCCAGGGTGTACCAGTACCACACTATCCAGGGCAGAGCAGAGAGGGAGCTGGAAATGTGGTATGTCCAGGACAACTCGTGGCCCCTGGCCCTGTTGTGTTTCCCATAGTTTCCCAGCACGTAAATGATAAGAACGGAGTGAAGCATTAGAAGAGGTAGTTGTATGTAATTAGACACCTTCAAGCAGGGTGATCAATTTATTTGGAGGATATTGTTTAAAAGGCGTTTGCTTATATCACCGATTTTTTTTACACAATCGAAGCGTAGTGTTTTATTAAGAAATTTTCTAACCCATGTCGCAAATAAAACAAATTCATTTAATTGTTGGTACTTTTGCCGCGATAGCATTATATCTAGTTTACTTCTGTTCATAGCATTATATCTTTGTAAGTGGTTTATTGGTGGCTAGTGTTTGAATATTGTCACTCTGAATCTCGATGTCGGCGGTTTGTTTCCGGTACCTAGTTGATATTTTATTACTTTACCTTTTCCCCTTTTCTACATGAAAACCTGCAATCAATTCAAATATCAATTCTTTACCGATGTAAATGATGCGAGTTGAAAAAAATCCCTGTGGTTTTTTTAGCTTTGTTTTTTTTTGCTGTCCTCTCAGATTTTGGAGGAGTTGGTTTCTTATTATTTAACTAATAATTGGTAAGTGGCCACCCTGCCTTTATGCTGAACTGCATCTGGTAAATCACAATTGGAGAGACTGACAGAACAAGCAGGGTGTAGGAGGAGGCTATGAAGAGTGCCTTGAGGTGGCCAGTCTCTGGGAAGGAGTAGATGAAACACTTGCCCATGGGTAGTACAATTGTGATAGAGGGGGGTCCCAACAAACTGCAGACCTCTTGTATGTAATATACAGTGCATCATTGTTTTCAGTTTATTATTTCGAAGTTTAGTTTTTCTAGTGACCTCGATGTAAGGCGTAAACAAGGATAGGAGGTCGCTGTACGAATAGCAGAGAATTTAACAACCACAAAAAAACAAGAAATTAGGAAAATCGAAAAAAGAAACATTTCGATAGTTTCGATAGTTTTTTTTCTGCAGTAAAGGGTGAATAAATTTGGTAATAATATGCCAAATGTGAGGTACTTATAGCTAAGTTAACATGAAAATCACAGAATAATTTAATTGAGAGTTCAATCTCTAACGGTGTCATTTGCAAATTAGTGCAATTATTTATAATTAATGTGATGTGGGACCCTTCTCTCACAAATGGTTGTTAGAGGGACCATTCTATCACAATTGTACCTTGCCGATATCATGTCTACACACATGAAACAGTCCGAAGTAGTAAGTCACGCTAAATGTGTTGCGTCCAGCGGAGGGTTGGAAGTCATTGGAGTTACCTGAAAAAAAAAGTTTGTTGAGAGAATACTATACTAGTTTGCAATATTCAACATTTATAATCCAATGAAGTTAATTACACTAGTCTGCAGCGTAGTGTATTAGTGCGAACCACCTTTTTGTAAAGCTAATTCGTAAATATAAGTTCATTGAACGTGGAAAGTGTTCACTTATTTGGTGACCATTTGCTATAATCACGATCTGCAGGATTGGGAATTTCATTGCATCTGTTCTCTGCTTTATTTGTGGCGAATGTTTGTCGTTTATTAAGCGTCCATGAATCAGTGGATCGTGCGTGAGACTCTTAATCTCTAGGTCGCAGATTTGCCGAATTTTTTTTACTAATTCGAGCCCTATTTCTACTTTCTTATTGCACTTAATAGAGCTGCTTTTTGTCCTGTTCTCGCTAGTTTTTGCGAAGCGAAGCTTCGCCTCTTTGTAATTTTTTTATAGTAGCAGTGAAATACTCAATCGCTATACTCAACCGGAAGATAGGCGGTTCGAGGCCCAGCTTTGACCGATTACTTATTAAAGCAGCATTACCTTGCTCCGGTTCTCTGTAATTATCCAATCGAGTTCTAGTTAGGTTAAGCCTTTCATTTGTACTTAAGTCGTATTATCATAATTTTTATAAGTTCTTCGTGTCTGGTTCCTGATTATAAATGGTATCATTCTTTCAAACTGTAAAGGAACTTACTGGTTGGTTGATCATTGGTATGGATAAGAACGGTATGGAATATTTTGGTTTGGTTCATTTTGTCTACCACGCCTGTCACTGTGGTGTCAACTGTCAAATTGTGCAGCAACTCCCAACTCGATTCATTGCCGAAGTTCTTCGAAGAATGATAGAAACTGTTCGTCGCTTCTACACTAACTGACCGGTAGCTCCAACGGTCAGCGAAGGTGCAGTATATTGATATGTAAGCACAAAACAGATAAGCTGCGGGAGCTAAGAAACAGCCCTTAGAAACGCCACCGCACCTCCGAAAACGACGCATGTTTAGAGAAGGATCTTTAAATTTGAATAATTGACGATTATTGGTTTTAGCTCAGAGAAAAGACCCGTTCCTGCTTGTCGTGAAATACGAAGGCGCTGTTAATTTTAATTAGCCGGGCGATGATTGTTATTTTGCATGAACTTATTCAATAAATATTTAAAAATATCAAATCTGAGTTAACTTGGTAATTGGAAAACCACGCGCATTGCTAGCTGATAGAACTAAGTCTTGACTAATCGCATTTTGCTCTACTTAATTTGTTTGCCCTAATTAAACAATACTTCAGTATCTTAACTATGACATGGCCATGACATACCAGCTTTTGTCTTAGGTATCGACGTCCGTATCATGTGATTATAGGCCATTTCAACTGTCAAGAAATATGGTTATCATTGTCTAGATAGTTTAAATTTGAATGTAATAAGTTGCCGTGTTAATGTATGAATCTTAAGGTCATTATCAGCTTCGTCTTCTGTTTTCAAATTGAAAACATTGGTTGTAAAAGAACCCTGCAAAAGATTGTTGCGTAACGTTGGTAGCAGCTGTAGAATAAAATGTGGAATTAAATTACAATGTTTACCTGGAATATGGGTGTGCTTATTCTTAACGTTAAGCTAGTCTGCTCTCAGCAATTTGTATAGCTGATTGCCAACAGTAAATTCTGTTCAATAGCAAAAGAAAAATTGAGCGTGGTTGTGATTTAGGGCGATGTCTATATGGACGAAGAGGCGCCCAAGCAGACATCCGATGACCCGAGCAAGTTCTTCGCCGACTCCTCGGAAGAGGAAAGCGAAGACGAGAAGAACTCGGTGGCGTCCAGCGAGAAAGCTGCAAGGAACGTCATGGACCAAGACCACCGACTGCTGCTGCGAAATGCGAAGCCACTGCTGCAGAGCAGAAACAGTGCAGTGGTGATGACTGTGTGTCAGATGTACTACTATTTGGCCCCTAGATCAGAGATGAACTGCATCGTCAAACCCATGATTAGACTTCTCAAGTCTCACAGGTGAGTTTGTTTGTTTGCAATCATCAAAAGAAAGTGTGCTGAACGCGTGTGCTCAATCATACAAATAGGTATCATTGAGAAGAGTTATAAGGCTAATAAAGGGTTTTGGGTTGCACAAAGGAGGAAGTCACTAAGGGAAGAGCGACTGTTGAATGGCTCATATTTTGCTTCTTTCCTCGTTTCTAAAATGTGTTCACTTTATCGAATATTTTTGTTTCTGCTCCCTAATTACTGTATTTTTGACTGAAGGCAGACTGTTTAAATGGAGAACTATCGTTGAGTTTATGCTAGTTCTGTTTAATGGCTAATGCTCATACTCAAGTTAGATAATAATAACGAGACATGTAATTTACAGGGAAATTCAGGCTGTAGTTTTGAACTGGCTAGTGACCTTCTCCAAAAAGTACAAAGCCATAGTGGAGCCATACTTGAAGAGCTTCTACATCAGGGCAAGTGACCCCACACACGTGAAGCTGTTGAAGCTGGAGATACTGACCAACCTGGCCAGCGAGACCTCAATTAGCATCATTCTCAAAGAGTTCCAGGTATATGCACACGTTTTAAAGCTGAAAGAGCCAAAAGTTCAATCTGCATGTAATAATTTTCAAAAAATAGGGCTAATTAATGCCAATTGGTGGCAGTATCAGTGACTGTGAGCAACTTAATCGGTCAACAAAAGCTGCTCTAGGGTTAATTATATTCTTGAAAAGGTTTTAAAGTATATTTTTAACAAGGCTTTAACGTGCTGAAGGGAAAGAAAAATTGATTTCCGACGTGAAATGAGTTTTTTTGTTTTTCAACTTCGTTCAGATTCTTTGACCTGGGGATATCGGCAGCAATTTGACCTACACAGTATAATCCAAAGCCTGGAAAATCGTTTCAGAAAATGCGATTGATGTCATATTCAAGAATCAGGAAGTCCTTGATACTCTCATGGACTTATTTGCACGAATGCAAAAGTAAACCTTTTAAATGAAGCCTGTATTTGCTGTTACTCTTTCTGATATTTAGCGTTGACTTCAGCAAATATAATCGATAATGAAGTCAAAGTGAAAACGAACATTTTATGTAGTTGATAGTTCAACTAAATTTATGGTGTCATAAATTGTTTGAATTGCTTGTCTTTTTAGGCCTATGTTCACAGCAGTGATCCTAAATTCGTGGGCGCAACCATTTACGCCATTGGGAGATGTGCCACCACAATCAGCGAAGTGTCAGACCAGTGTCTTCATGGCCTCATGGGCTTGATGGCCAGCAAAAACGAAATAGTCGTGGCTGAAAGTGTCGTCGTCACCAAAAAGTTACTCCAACAGAAACCGGAGGAGAACTTAGCTGTGATTGTGCACATGGCAAAGATGATAGACAAGATCACCATACCCCAGGCACGTGCCAGCATTCTCTGGATGATCGGAGAGAACTGTGACAAGGTGCAGAAGTATGCACCCGACGTCCTCAGGAAGTTCGCAAAGTCATTTCCCAATGAGGTTCGTTTCCATTTGGGTTGTAGTTCTCAGTTACTGAGTGGTCTTTAAGTGCTCCTGAATGTTGAACCAGAAAATAGTCCTAGTATTAGAAATGTCAGAATGGCTATGTACTTACAATACGCTTCCTATGATTTTTTATTTGCTTCTAATATTGATGGTTAGTGAAATAGTACTGAAAGATCTGCCGTGACCAGAAAAATGTAGGGTTAATCGACGAAACGTAGGTTTCTAAAATAGAATGAAATGGGGAATTTTTGGGTGGGCGTTAGCCATGACCAGAAAAAATCTCAAGGGTCCCCCTCCCCCAAATCCGACACTAACTTGATCTTTAATCGCTAGAAATTGATTGGTTGTAAGACATTCTATATGTCTTATTTCGCTCTGGTATTGGAATGGTGTGTTTAGGAAGACATAGTTAAGTTGCAAGTGGTGAATTTGGCGGCTAAGATGCTAGTGACGAATTCGAAGCAGGTCAAACTTCTAGTGCAGTATGTGCTCACTCTGGCGAGATTTGACGAGAACTACGACATCAGAGACAGGTCCAGACTCATCAGGGCTCTGGTGCTGCCCACGAATGGAAAGAACAACCTTAATAAACACGCCAAGAAGATACTGTTCTGCGAGAAGCCAGCACCTGTGCTCTGCTCCAACTTCCAGTGTATGTACAAATATCAGTGTGACATTGATTACACAAGCAAACACTTGGGTTAGAATACGAGTTCGCTTTTTTCCAACCGAACTTTGTGCTTAACTTCTTGTCGAGAAATTTAGTATCATGTGTTATACCCGACATGGCGACTTTTCATCACAAGCGACAAGCGACAATTTTTATCTTTAAGAAAAAGCAACAATTCGCATTCAGCGAGGAGGAATATCAGGCGATAAATGATAGCTTTAAAGTTTTGATCGGATCAAAGGAAAATAAGATGAAAGATTTAATTTAAAGAACAGAAAAAATTCTAAACCAAAATTGAAAGAAAGCCCATTGACAAAGTTGCTCGACAATGTTAGTTTTGTTTTGACTGAACAGCTCAACCCTTTGTCTTTGGCATTTGTCATATATTGACATTTCGGCGTTGCTTTTTCCGGCGGTGATTAGAGCAAGCTTATTTTAGGACACGCTTTAATCTTTCATAAGGAACTGGATAATGTTGAAGACTTGATGAACGTAGCGAAGACTCTTATATAGGTCTTTTTTTTCTGAAAAAAAAACAGTCTTAAAATGCTCTATAATAACTACAGAAATGCATTTATGCATGTTAAAGCATTTCTGACTGCACTTAGGTATATATGCGTTTTTGAGTTCAATTCAAGTGCAAAGCTAGACAAAATACGCTCTGAAAATACAAAAGCGTAAATGGCGCAAAAAACGTGAAATTCTAAGAGCGTTAACTCGTATATTGTTTTCTTTGAATTTCGAAAGTTGAAATTATTTCTAATGCAATAACTTATGTAGCTCTTAAACAGGGGCACAACAGCGGTTCGCCGTGATGAGCTGTACAGCTCTTGTGTTGGTCCTTTCCCCCGTGGATAAATGGTCTTAATTAATTTCTGATTCCCATCTACAAGGCCCTGTGCCAGCTCTTGATTGACTTGTTTGTGTTTGCCTCACGTGCTTGCCTTCGTCACGTTGTTTTGCAAAAGGAACTAGAATAGGAGAAAAGTGAATAGTTCTTTGATTCCGCCCTGACGATAAGGATTGGAAACCGGTTTTTACCAGCTGTTTATTGCTGGTGAAGACCAGTTTTGAATCCTTCTCGTCAGGGTGGAATCAAAGAACTATTCTCTTTTGTTCCTGAAGGTCCAGTATAAGTCGAAAGCACTGCATTTTTTGCAATCTAGTGGGGCAGATGCGTAAGCTCCTTGTCGTTGATAATTGCAGGTTAAGAATTAGTACTTTGATAAATACACAAAGTTCTAAATATTGTTTCCTGAGTTTTCATCAAATTATTCGTGGGGAGCAAGAGTTGCTTTACCTTGTGCTTTATAGTACCTTGCATCCTAAAAGTACGGTTTTGCTACTCACGGGCAATTTTTGTTCTTTCAAAAATTTTTTGTTCCTTTTACTAAAGGTATTACATACTTGATGGCCCTTTCCTTGTGTGAAATATTCTCTTTACCATGTTCTTCAGTAATTTCTTGGTAGCTGTGTGGCATGGTGAAATCAGTAAGCTTAAGACTTGTGAGACGAAATTGAAAAACTGAATGAAACAAAATAAGTTAAAAGCAGTTTTAACAAAAAATTCAGTTTGCTGCTCATTGATGTTCAGTTCAAATAGTCTCTTGCTAACAATTATTGCTTTAATTTTTTGCTAGCTAAGAATTGTGGCCCTAGTTTTACCCTCCTTATTTGAGCTATTGGTATTTAGTACTAGTTGTTTTGTAATCTCTGCGAGGCAGCAATGACGTTTGCTTTAGCCAAGAAGACAGGGCTTCGAATCAATCAATTAGTTGGAAAATTCGTTTGTACTAATTTTTATAAGCGTTTGTACTTATTTTTGTGTTTTCTTTTATTTTAAAGCTCCGATTTGTCATTTTTTGTTGTGTTGAAAAAAGCTCATTCCTTCTTAAATAAATTGGAAATATCGTTTGTTTCAATGTGTGCAATACGTTAGAAGTTTGTGTGAAAGGAGTAATTTTTTTAGGTTTTGTATTTTTTCCTTATATTTTGGCGGCTTGATTTTCGATTTTTTCTTTGTTTGCTGCGAAATGGTTGGCCATATTGATCAATAGTAAACGTGGAAATTGTTTTTTTTTGCAAAAAGCATCATTCATAGAAATTTTTGTGAAAAAGAAGAAAGAAAACTTTTATTACTTTACTAAAAAAGCTAAAGCATTAATACAATGGCTACCAATTATTTGTTTCGTATGATTGCTTATTATATAACTAGCTTTTGGTAAACTTAATGCATTAAAGGTATGTAACAAACATCAGGTCAAGTCTGTTAGATTTCTACAGACGCCAATTCTACATGATATGTTTTTTTTTAATCGAAACGTTCTGTTATTTTTCGTTCCCTTCAGTCTGTTGGCTTTTGCCCATTTTGCTGAGTTTCAAATAAATTCATAGTTTAAATATTTGTGCAGACGTTAGTATCGTCTTTTTAAAATCCCAAGCTAATGCCAAACCAAATCACTTGGCTCATATAAATGAGCTTTTGGGAACAATAGCCAACCAAGTATTGAGACAATCGGATTACTTTCAGAGTTCATTGTGTAATTCATAGTTAAATCCGTCTGCATCCAATAACATTTGTTAAGATTCCAACTGCCCTGGTCGCATGAAAATTAAATTAATTCTTTGCAGCTCGGAACGAGTTCAGAATGAACACCTTGTCACACTATCTGAACCAGCGGTGTGAAGGCTACGAGGAGCTTCCGGATTGGCCGACAGAGAAACCAGATGCTTCGGTTAGGAATGTGGAACTACCCCCGGAACCAACGCCGACACCCTCGTTCTACGAGCGAGAGCCAGACACGAAGTCGTCTAAAACTGACAAGGGTGGCAAGACGAAGAAAAAGCCAAAGAGTTTCTACTCGGATGGTTAGATAACAGTTAATTTGTTTTCAATTTTGTTCAAACAAAAGAAACAATCAACTGAAGCAACCTTTATTGAGTTCACAAAGCATTAATAAATACCGGACTTTGTTTTCACAGACTAGTTTCACAGAGCGTTGATAAATAACGGACTTAGTTCATTTTGAGACTCTGGGATTATCTTTTGGCATACATTTTGTCATGATAATGACTTGACTTTTTCTTATTGTGACAAGAACAAAGATATACTTAGGTGAGAGTCTAAAAGTTGTAAGTTGCAGATGATGACGAGTCTGAAGATGGAAAAGAGAGTGAAGAAGAAGAGGAATCAGAGGAAGAAGACGAGTCATCTGAAGAAGAAGAAGAAGAAGAGGATGAAGACGACAGCGGAAGTGGAAGTGGAAGTGAGGAAGAAGACGCGAAGAGTACGAAGCCCGTAAAAGGAAAGTCCTCCTCTCTGGCCTCGAAGGAAAAAGGAAACGTGAAGACCAAAGTGGAAAAGAAGAAGAAAGACGAAAGCGAAGAGGAGGAAGACGGGGATGATGAGGAATCGGACGAGGACGACGATGATGAGTCTGAGGAGGAGTATTCGGGACGCAAATCGGACGATGACAGCGAGGACGAGAAGTCACCGAAGGTGAAAAACGATAAAGTCAAAGCGAAAGAGGCATCGAAAAACAAAAAGGTAGAGGACGATTCGGATGAAAATGAAGATGCAAGTGACGAAGACGAAGAGAGTTCAGATGAAGATGTGAGTTTTTTCCTTCTACTGAACCTATTGTATTTTTTAAGTGTAACCGTTAGAAAATGTATCAGAAGCTATTCTTTAATCTTTTCTAAATTGTTCATAATGTTCCAAAGAATTTCCTTTTGTTCACCGCTCCATTTATAGTTTTGTTCATAGATTAATGAATGGATGATTGTTTTTGAGTTTAAGTGTTTTTACTGAATCATCTATTTGTTCTGTCAAGTTATGGTTCTTTTGCAGGACTCCAAAGCAGTTCAAAGCAAAAAATCAGTTCCGAAAGGAAAGCAAAATGGAGGTCCAGCAAGCAAAGCTAGCACGCCCTCTCTAATTAGTTCCAACCGCAGTTCTCCTTCAAAAGCAGCCAAACCAAAGAAAACAGTGTCAGTATCGAAGTCAGACTCCGAGTCAGCAGAGAACTCTGAAGATTCGCAAAAAGACTCGAGGAAAGCTACCAAGAAACAGAATAAGAAAGAAGATCCGAAATCATCCAAAGGAAAGAACAAATCTGCTAAGAAAAAGGTAAATAAAATTGAAATCATTGTTTCATACATCAAATCAAGAACGTTGCATGCACAGGTATAGATGAGATAACTGTAAACTGCACTTAATGAAAAATTCTCTCATCTGAACACAAAAAGTGTCTTTGTTTTAGGAGGATGTTGAAATATCTGAAGAAGTGTCGAGTGTTGTGGAAGAAGCAACTTTGCTCACTTTCGACGATGAGCCGTCCTCCTCACTGCCTTCAGGTTACAAATTACTATTAATTTCCCCCCTAAATCCCTCTGCAATCTGAATTCTGTCCAAATTTTGTGGTATACTTTTTTCTTTTATACTTTGAAATCGTCTGTTTCTAAATTTATTTCTGGCCGTAGTAACTTATTTCACGTGGTTCAGGTGATGCGTCAAAAGCGTCTTCGCAGCCAATGAGAGGCAAACCAATGCTGCCGACTATGATCTCACAGACTTCAGAAGACCGCGGAATGGGCAATGTTCCCGGAACTCCGACATCTGTTGCTGGATCGGCATCGGGCTCGGGTGTAAGTAGACATGCGAAATCCGCAGCAGCTTCGTCGGCATCAGCGCGTACAGTTTCGAGCCAGTCTTCGGCCGGAGACAACGGTATAGAGTCAGTCGATAAAATCTTGTTCGGGGGTGCTGCCTCATCTAAGTCATCAAGCGTTGCAGCGGCTAAAGTAGATTACAAAGACTTCAGAACTATTTTTCAAGGGTCAGAACACATGGCCAATGGTGTTACATCCTCTAAAGGGTCAAACAGCAACGGTTCTCAAAAAGATGGGTCATCTTTGGACTCCTCGTTGTGGGGTTGATCGGATAGACCTTAATTAAGACTTAACGTGAACAGAATTTTGAAAACAAAAGTAGTCTTCAAAATATGCGAAGATCGATGAACAAGCATTACAATACATCAATCAAAATTTGCACGTTATGACTTGGTTTTAGTCTCAGACGATCATTTGCAATTTCATCAAAGTTAAGTTAATCAAATGCTAAAGCGAAACAATGTAGTCGATTAAGTGAATGGAAGGACGACGACATGCCATGACGACGCAGCTGCTGCGGAAAACCTTCACCTTTTAATTTGAAATTTACGCCTTTTAGTTCTAATATTCGGAGCTTGTATCCTTCAGCGGGAAAGTTATTTTTTGAGACTTAAATATACTTTGAATGGCGAGTAGTTTAGGTAGTTAGCTCCTTAGTTAATACTAGTTATCATTGAGTTATAGCTGGATGCAATAGTACTAGTAATCCTGTCAGTTTTCCCGGGTGCTCACTTGTCAAAAAGTGTGTTGGTACTTGCTTGATGCGTATCAGTTGGTTGATCCGCAGCACTGTGTTGTGAGCGTGTTTGTAGTCATCTCCATGACTCACTTGACCCTAAATGTACTCAAATTTACTCCCGTTTGCTTAGTAGTTTCATTCTGAAAATAGCGAAATGTTTGTTTAATTCATCTCTTAGAAGCATCACAATAGCAGCGTGCACAGTTTCTTTTTGCGTTTTTGTTGTCTTGTTTCAGACTGAAATATAACCACATATTTGGGCGAAATTCTCGTTTTACCCGGTGCTATAAATTGAATATTGTGTCTAGAAACAAAGAATCTGCACATATTGCATGTTTTTGCGAATAAAGGCATCCATGTCTCCTGTTATTTGTTTGAATTGGTTAATTACCAAATACGAAGCGTGTATTTATAAATTATTTAATTTAATATTTTTATCTTTAATTAAATGGAAGTATATTTTCAAATTGTATATTTTGGTTCGAATTTACGTCTGTTAGAATTATAACAACTTCATTGTCTTCTAGTTTTTGCATGTATTAGTGCACAGCAGTATCTGCTCGCGTTTAGAGGTTTAGAGTGTAGATTCGATACAGATTGTAAAAAATTCAACGAAAGAAGGAAACATCATTCCCTTTGTGGTAAAATTACCATGGCAAACTTGACTTTTATGTAAAGTTGTTTGGCACAGATTTCATCCCAATAAATTTTGTTGGCGGAGTTTTTCCTATAGCAGAAAAATTTCCCTTTCCAAAAGTTTACTCCAAGCTGCATGGCGGTGGGCACACGTATCAGCCGGATAATATTTATTGAATTGGAGTGAAAAATGGTAGTTGTTTTGATAAATGAGACGAAATCTGCTGTTTTGTTGAACAGTTGAACATTTTTCTAATTTTTTTTTAAATGATGAAAACTGCCATAGGACGAAATATCTTTGCACACAAACACATGTAGCGAATTGAAATAGCTTAAAATACGCTTTCCTTTTTTACTTCATCTTAAGAGGTTCCCGTTTTCGGCATAAGACTCCTTTTTTAGCTGATCTTCTTAAGAGTAGATGAACGTAGTTTAGACTCTTATAAAGGTCGTGATGATTTTTTTCAGAAGTCTCAAAAATTTTTTCAGGCTCAAATGTACTTTTCAGCGACTCAACTTGTGATTTATTTTCAAGTTCAGTTCCTTTCCTTTCTTTAAAGGAATGCAAACTCCTCTATCGAACAGCAAATTGTAAAGGTCATGAAAAACGCGATCAACTTCTAATTTCGAAAATGGAAATTATTTATCAGATTTGACAGCAAAATAAGTTTTACCTATTGATCCAGTCTCCTCAAATTGGGCTAATTTAATCAAAATTGTGTCAATCAAGAGCTTTAAAGCCAAGTTTTTTTCTTGGAAATTCGAAGTCAGTATTTGTTTTCTGTTTTCTTGCCTGCATTGTCTCTTTTTCAACTGTCTGTTGGCTATGTTTTATTTTTTGAGGGGCTTTCAATTTTAGACTCCTTCACTTTTACAATGTGGCGTGAGTAAAAGCTGCGTTTTTGGTTACCTTAAAGATCATTACTAAGAGTTAGATAATTATTTTGGGGTGGTTTTTCTCTCATATTTTGTCTATTTTTTGAAGCAGACCTTTTCTTAGTGTTCAAGCCCTCAGTGCGATGCACTCCTCACTTATTTGTTTTGACTTTCGAAGAAAATGGTGAAATATTTGGACTCGGTGTTTTTGTCTCCGGACAAATTTCGATATTTTAACTAACAATTTTTGACGGACTTTTTTGTTTTGATTTCTTATTTCATTTAACATTGAAACACATCTCAACGTAATTAACGCCTTGAGAGCAAAATTAAAAATCTACATAGTTAAGGGTGTTTTAAAATCACCACTTATCATAATATAATGCGCGCTCTACTTGTTTTCCATTAACGCGTAGCATAAGCAGCCTATTATTCCAGCTCTTAATTCAATTGCAATCCTTTTGAGGCACGCTAATTGGTCCAACTAACGCGTTGATGGATGTAAATAAAAAATCATTTTTTACCTAAAATTCCGTGTAGGGGTAAAATCTGCAAAAAAATGAATCTTTTAGAATCTTTTTTTTTGGATTTTTATGGTTTAACCAAAAAACTACCAGATTAGCCTGAAGGATATTCAGGGCTGCGCCCTTATACGAGCAGTCTTGTTTTGATTTCTTAATTCGTTTGATATTGAATAAAGATCATATCGGAGTAACAAAAGAAACAAAAATTGCACTGGCGTGCGCGAGAGGACGATATTTTGCATGCAATAGACTTGCGTTATTGAACTGCTCATGTTTCAAATCACTTCAATTTCTACGCGAAAATCCTAGACGAGGAAAAGGCATTTTTTCAAAGTTGAAATGAGCTATTAGTGTACAATTTTAACCGCTCGCGCGATATCTAGGCGCTAGTTTTCAGAGACCTTCTTGGTAAAAAAACTAGTGCATGTTTTGATTTGATTGTATCGCTCAACTCGTGATAAGCTGAAACCTCCTAATTAGTTTTTGTTTCTTGTGTTTGCGAAGTACATCTTTGCCGCTGCATTCAACCTAGGAGAATTTGGTTTGCTCTGACAATTGTTGGTGATATGTTACAATAGGTGGTAATTTTGAGTACAGTGCATGTAATAAGTTTGAGAACTATAATGCAGAATATAGTTATTTCATTTGCAATCAGTTGTACATGCTATAAGATAGTTTTTGCAATTATATTACTCTGGCAAATGAAATGCTCTTCAAAAGTTCAATTTTTACACTTCTTGCACCTAAAAATTTGGCTTTTGAAATAAATTATAAATAATGAGCGAAGTATAACAAATAGCGATCCAGCTACCACCTATTGTAATAAATCACCCATTTGTTATGTCATTTTCGCCAGCTAAAGTAAACCATGCTTCCCGAGACAGGCACCACAATATATACTCAGTGACAGCAGATTTTTTTTCTGACTAACGTTCAAACACAATAGGACACGATGTTAAGAATAAATCAACTCAACAGAGACTGGCAGTTAAGACCTTGTTGGGACATCATTTATTTGAATTTTTTTAACAGTAGTCGGCGCGGACCAATCATTTATCATTTTCGCAAAGGGGATGAGCGAAATTTCAAGGAACTCTCCTAAAACTGGTACAATATCTATATGATTGTGTTTTACTGCACTTCGTCTGTATGACTTTGCATCGTCCATCAGCAATAACTGGTTAAAGGTAGTTCATTACAGCCTATGAGTAAAGTAGTCTCTCAGATACCTTTTCTGTCATGTTATTCTATGAACTTAATTTTTCAACGTCTCGTTTCGACTCTAGATGAATATGAACTCATAAATACCGAAATATTTAAATTAAGCTTGCTGACTGAGTCACACGGTGCTAGGAAATAAAGGCGACAGAACATAAGACGACAAGCTATTAAGCATAAGTAAGTTTGCAGTCTTCTGATTGGTTACGTTTTTCTTAAAAACAAACACGCAAACTTTGAAACAACGAGAGAAAAAAAACAATCAGCTTTTTAATGAATTTTTAAAATTTTCTGAAAGACCACAGGGCAACAATTGTCTAAACAGCTATCGTCTTATTTGCCAGCCACCATAAAACTCATCAAGTTACTGCCAAGTTTGGTAGAAGCCGTTCATCTTTGCAAAATCTTCTGTTTGTTGCAACAACCAAATAAATGATTTAAGACTCGCTAACTGTAGAGAAATGGCTCAATTTGTTAATAGACAGTATTTCTTTTATTAGCCAGAGGGTTTGGAAGTGCTTGTCTCCTCCCCCTCCGCCCTGCACGTGACACATAAGGAGGTGGAGTTGCTGAACAGACTGTTGGGGCGGGGACTGTCAGTGAAGGCCAGGTTCACCCGCAAGCCATTCATATACAACGAGCACAAGGTGTCCGTGGAACTGATCTTCGCCAACACAGCCACTGACAACACTCACTTTTCAAACATTTCTATCACCGAAAAGGTTAAAACGCAAACATCTAACTAAAAAAATAACTGTCCAAAAATGTGATATCGAAATTTTCTCCTCACTTTTCAAAGATTTTTATCACTGACAATGTTAGACGCAGATATCGAAAGTTGAAATAAATCCAAGTGCTCAGGTATGAAGAATAATATGGACGTTATTTAAATACTAAAAACGTATCAGTCTTTAAAGAATTCTAGATCCTGAAATGTCAGTTTTTTGACAGTTTTTTGTCAGTTCAAAAACTACAAAAGTAATTTTTCTAAATATATTTTGGAAATAACTATTTTTAAAACATTCGAATATCTATTTCTTTTGGTTAAAACTTTGTTCGAACCGTCTATTCAAATGGCTGAGGCTTAAGTTGCTTTTTTTCAGGAAGTGTTAGGTATTAGTTCACTTAAAATTCAATTGTGCGCAGTTATTCTTGTTTTGTTTCTAAATTGAGGTTTGCGATTAGCAAGCGATACTTTAAATCATGTTTTTTTTTTGTAATTTCAGAAGTTGCCAGCTGGCATGTCTTTGGATGAGTTCCCCAAAATAGGACAGCTTCCTCCCGGTCAACAACAGAATGCCTACATCGGAATAGACTTCTGTGACTCACTCCAGCCGGCCCACTTCACCATTGCATGTACAGTGAATGACAGTGAGACCAAACAGTTCCCAGTCCAACTGAGCTGCACAGTTGGAGATCTGTTGAGGCCATGCACTTGTTCACACCACACTTTCTCCGCCATACAAAGTGAGTTTTCGACCATATTATGTGAGTTTTTGGCTATACAAAGTAAGTCTTAGGCCATACAAAGTGAGTCTTAGGCCATACAAAGTGAATATTAGGCCATACAAAGTGAATCTTAGGCCATAAAAAGTGAATCTTAGACCTTACAAAGTGAGTCTTAGGCTATACAAAGTAAGTTTATATGATCGGCGATAAGAGGTCAACTATGAAATTATATTATTTGTTTTTCAATTACAAGGATTTAATTGTCTTCAAGAGGAATAGATGCAGTGAAGACTCTTGTATAGGTCTTGGTTTTTTTCAAGAAAAAGCCTTAAAATTTGTTAACGCTCAATTTTGATTTTTTGCGGTTTGACTTCGAAGTTCAGTTTATTGAAAAAAAGGCAAACTTCACTATTGATCAGCAAAAGTGTAAAGGTCACGAAAAACGTGAACGACTTCTAGTTTCGAAAGTGGATTTTAAATGTTCAGATTTCCCAACGGAGTTAGAAAGTTACCTATTGATCCAGCTTTCTCAAATTGCCCCACCCAAGTTTTTCTTGAAAGTCAAAGAGCCGTAAGGCCATATATATATTTTTGGAAGTTTGAAATATTTATATTTATATATATATATATATATATATATATATATATATATATATATATATATATATCACCAGTTAAACATACACATACTGCTCCAACCAAATTTTTCTTGAAAGTCAAAGAGCCTTAGGGCCATATATATATTTTAGGAAATTCGAAAGTTGAAGTTTTTTAAAACAACTTCAATCGGCGTCCTCCAGCATTAAATATATATATTCGCTTTAGCGATTGCTGTCTCTTTTTCTATTCGCTAGCTTGCAGTGCTACGCTTGCGTTGTATCGCGAGAGATGTGAAGGTACTCTTCGCCTCTGAGTTTCATTTTGCGGTCAGAAATGTGTTAATTGTCCCGACCACTGGGAGAGGGGGTTTCGAAAGCTCTCATTTTACACCGGTTTTGTAGTGTTTTTGAATGAAAGAGTTAAAGTTGTTTGCTGATTCGTTTTAGCCAAGTTGTCTTATGGTATGCTTGCGAAAATTATGACAATATTTTTTGTTTATCGGTGTTATTCGGGCCATTTTCCAGTTTGAATTGTTTTATTTTGGCTTATCATCTGTGTGTATCTGTGGATGTATCAATTTTAAATATTGAGAAATTTTTATAAACTCAGTCCATAGACTTTAAAAAGTTGTGCATTTTAAGTAATTTCTGTTCCTTTTTTTGTTCTGTTCCTTGATGGTTTCTTTCGGCTTCTCTTGATTCATTTTTGTTCGTGATCAGTTACACTTCTTCTCGTTTTGCAGGCAGACTGACGGGCATGAATGAACACGAGTGCAAATTGGACACACTAACTGCAAACTTAGACGAGAGTGAACTCCTCAAGAGAGTGTATGCCGTCTGCAATGTCGGCTTAGTGCCCTGTAGTGTTCAAAGTGGACCACGTCTGTTGTACTCGTTCTCTGGAGTGACAACTTCAACCGGCACTCCAGTTCTGGTCAGTGTGGACTTGGAGAAGAAAAAACTGACTGTGAATTGTGAGAAGATGGTTGTGGGATCGAAGCTCATGAAAGAACTGAATCAGAGTCTGGCTCAGTAGTTTTTTATGGGCAAGTCTCTCACTCGTGCCCCTCTATATCATAGTGATCAAATGTGATTTTGAAAATGTATATTAGTTCCTACCACTCAGCTTTTGGCAGATAATCGACATCTTTCAAACTCCTTCCCTCTCCTAAAGTGCTGTGTTTTTGGTTCTCCAGGGCAAATAATTGATAAATTTACAGATAAGATTATTGGTACAAATCAAGTATGCGTAAACTACCTTTAACTATATAGTAGTCACACTTGATAATAAGATATCTGGGATCACGGTTGAAAGAGTAGCCCAAATATATTTATCAATACGTTTATTTAAGTCCCATTTCTGACTCAATTGTAATCGAAGTGTGATTTTGGAAACGTTTTACAAGCAAGTCTGCTGCTATTCGCGAATAATAAATAGCTTCTCCGTGCTGTATGAATGGTTCTAGAGGGTAGGTAATAGAAAAGTAGACTGACAGATTATGGCTTCATATGCATTAAAACGAAAAACATGGGTTTGATTTTGTTCCAAGTGGTCAAAAATAAGTTGCATTAATTTTGAAATCATTTCTTGTGAGTTTTAGTGTTGTCGATAAACAGTGCATTAATTCCTAATCCGCATATGTTGAAATACCAATAAAACAGCTTTAGTCAAACATTCAAAAAACTATTAATGAAGTAAACTGTATTTACCTTTGCATTATGAGTATATCTGTATATTTCGGTAGATCAAGTCTGTCATAACGATTATGTCAGAAACAGTCTAATTTAAAGTGTATCTATATCTATTGAATTCGAATTTAGATCAAACTTTTTTTAATAGTCAACTTCTTTGTCAAAATTAAGTGATCAGTCTCTGGGTATGGTGGGTGCTATCAATTTAGTTTTTTGGTGCTTGGGGTATTGCATGAAAATTGGTGGTGTTCATTTTTTATTTTTCTAACATCGCAATACCCACTTTCGTTTTCTTTTTTCATGCACTATCATTTTTAAAATCTCTCAATTTTGTTCTTATTGAGGAAAATAGACAAGAGGGAGCTTTAAAATGCTGTACATCCATCCAGAAGTGGATTTTTAGATTTTTTTCGACTACCCAACCAAAAATGGCGTTATTTTAGTAAAATCTTCCCAAAAATGCACAAAATTTTGTTATATGATCAAAAGTTTGTTATACATTGTCATCGTTATATGATCTGTCTGCCGTGGTCTTCAAAAAAAATGAAAAATAGGGGCTCAACTAAAGCTGAAGGCACATAATTGATAATTTTTAACCTTAGTTTCTCTAATAGTATAAGAGTGAAAATTTTCGTGAATTTGTAATTTTCCCAAAGATAACTTTTTGTGTACAATTTAAAAGGCATCGCTTATTTTGCTCGGAGGTTTCCCAAATGTTGCCTCGGTTAAACCCTTGGTATCAATTTCGGCCGAGTATTTTTTGAGAAGACTCAAAAATTTCAAAAAACAGACGAAATTATATTTTAACCTTTTCTTAGGACCATTACTTTTTTGTTAGAAAAATTGAAATTAAAGTAAAAAAAATCATAGTTTTCGAAGTGAAAAATTTGTCTAAAATCCTTTTGATTGTTCCGAGAGTCATTACAATAACGACCTTGCGAGCGTAGTGTACTAGTTTGAGCTTTCTTTTTTTTTCTAAGCTAACTATTAAATAAAAGTGTATCTAAAACTGATCAATTATTTGGTGCACTTTGGCTATAATCACGATCTAGGATCTGAGACTCATAATTTCCAGGTCGCATATCAAATCCGAGTCGTAGCCGCATTCTTACTAGTTCGAGGCTTATTTCTACTTTTTTAAAAATCTTTTTATAGAGCTGTTTTTGTCGTGTTCTGGCTAGTGTTTGCGAAACGAAGCTTCGCCTCTATGTTTAAGAGGAAAAACTTGGGAGTTTCCGCTTATGCAGATGAGCTTCAGACAATCAGATTTGGGTGCGTAGCTTTCCAGAAAAATGAATAAGTTTCGAAAAACTATCAAAGTCTGGAGTATGTCTTACGAGGGAAGAAAACATTTTTGCAATTTTGTTTTCGGCCTAGCCGCTAATGCAGAGGAGCTTCTTACTATGGACTCAGCTTTTTGTAAGCGAAAATTTTCGGAAGCTTCTGATGATTGAAACCAAAAACCTTTGATTTGGTAGGGTAGTTTTTTTGAGAAAAATGAAGTTAAAAAAAATTTAAAAATATTTTCACGGCCCTATATTATTGGGTGAAAAATGTGGTCTGAGTCGCTAAAGCAGAATAGCTCTCCACAAATCATTTTTTCCAATGAAACAAAATTTTTTGATATGGGATCTCGGTTTTGAGAAAAGAAAAAAAATCAATTAACGGTCAAAAATTATAGAATATGTTATTCTGAGGGAAAATGACTTCTTTGATAAAAGATTTGAAACATAGCCGCTAATGCAGGGTAGCTTCTTGCAGCGCATTTTCTCCTTTAGATCCAAAATATCAGACTTAAGGGGTAGTTTTTGAGAAAGTGGAAACAATCCAATGTTACCACTTTTATACAAATCGACAAAGCGGTTTTCGAGAAATATTGAATTCGAGAAAGTAAACAGATTTTTCAAAGCGTATCATACAATAAAACGAAAAAACCCAAATGCCTATATTTTCATAATACTTGTTTCCATCAAACGCTGACATTTTGGAACGCTGACATGAGTCCAAATGTGTTTTAGTCAGTTGAATAACTGTGGAATATGATTTAAATTTCTTAAACATTTTCGGTTTGTCTTAAATCATGCCTTCAACGACTCTACTACGCATTTTTTGAAACAAAGTGAAAAATCTGCATGTTTTTTTAGAAGTTTTTTAAATGCCTAATGGACTTCTTTTATTGGTTGATTTAATAGTAAAATTGCCAAACAATTTGTTCAAAACAGCGTTCGAACTGCTTTGAAGTCTGAAATATCAGTACTAAAACGAAAAATATATATTTTGTTTTTGACAAATTTTGCATTTTTTTGAAATTTGCATTTGAGAATAAGAAAAAAAAACATGTTTCACTAAATTTGATGGCCAATTACTTGTCTGCGTATCTGTTATCGGCTGAGTTGTTACATCTTGAAAGCGTTTTTTTTTCGCTGCGCGGATTCTTTAATTTTGCTTTTAGTGTTTGATTTACTCCTACAATTTGTAATTTTTTTACCTTGACTTCGTTCTTCATTTGTTTTTTTTTGTTTTGATTCGCTCAAAAAAATCCTCGGCCCAAATGAGTTTGGCCTATCTTTTATTGGCCTAATGACCTGGTTTTGGGTCGTTTCAAGGGGAAAATGTAAAATGTTTTGCTTTGATAAGTTTTTCTCAGAAACTTCATCTGATTTTCAAAAAGGGATATCAATTGAAAAACTGCCGGCTCTCCTGTATGCCTGCATACTCCCCTATAGTCTTCTTAGTTGACACCTTGTCTACAGCCTTCGAAAAAATCTGTGCGCGAATATTTGACCCATATTTTTTGGTTTTTTCATTTTCTCGAAAAATATCCCTCTCAAATCTGAGTTTTCGGTTTCAAAAAATAGAACGGTCTAGAAAAATTCCCTGAATATGCGGCTTCGCCCATACTTTTTACACAAAGTTATGGCCCTCGGAATAGTCAATATTTTAAATTTTGACCGTTTTTCAAACTTTTCGAATATTTTTGAACACTGCACTGCCATGTTTGAGATTTTGGGTTCAATTCAAAAAACGGGTTGTAAAAAGCTCATTCGTTTATGAGATTACTCTCAAATTTTTCTGACACCAAAAATCATGGCCGGCGGAAAAATAAAAGTTTGGATTTTTGATCGTTTTTTTTTAACAAAATTTTGACATTTCTCGAGAACTACCCTCACAAATCTGACGTTTTGGGCTCAATCAAAATTAAAGGATAGTAAACCTCTTCGGCATAAGCGACATAAGCGACTACACCCTATTTTTTCACACAAAAACCTGTCTCTGGGAAATTTCAAAGTCTTGATTAGTTGACCGCTTTTTGGACTTGTCTCGCTATCCTGCCAAATCTGATATCAAAGGTTTGATTGAAACAACACGTTGTTGAAAGCATACTTTTATAACCGGGTGTTCCTAGTTTATTTAAGAAAAAATTTATGGCCTTCTAACAAGTTGAAGTGTTAAAACTTTGACAGTTTTTTTACAAACTTTTTGACTTGAGGCGAAAACTGCCGTGATAATTTTGAGGTTGTGTTCAAACCAAGAATCCCGGTTTTGGATTCTCCACTGTTCGAGAGGCCACAACCTGCTTAGTGCAGGAAAATGTATGGTTTTTGGAAATCTTTTTGAGGGCTTTCTAGAACTTTTGAACGTTTTTAGAAACTTTTTGAATTCTCTTTAATTTTACAAAATCAAATCTAATGAAATGTTAACTCAAAAAACCGTTTGCGATAAACGTTACTGCAGAAGCAGCAGCTGCTGAGTTGTCTGCCAGAGAATTGTTATCTCTTTGGGAAAATTGATTAACCTAAGTTTTTTCTAGCTTCTCACTTATTTTAGTAGAGAAAAAAGTAAGGTTTTGGACAAACCCAGTTTTTGAAGCCACTTTCTTTACTCATACTGCATCAGTGTTTCAAATTCATTCAAAACCAAACACATATCTCCAGCTTTATTTGGGCCTTCAGTTGTTTTTAATCTGAACACACGAAAAGGTTGGTTTAATTAGTTTTTTTGACTTTTTTAAATGTTTTTGTTGTATCGCAAGTGGTGGAGAAAAACTGGAAGTTTCAAAATCTTTTTAAAATCGTTATGCATAAAAAAATGATGCAAAATATGTAGGTCGCTTCTGGACAAACCAATCGCTTCAAATTTTCAAAACGTTCAGTACATTTCAATATACTGACTGCAACTTGAGAATCACTCTTGCCATATCAATTTTTTGGTTTTCTTGACAGGTCAAGAAATATTTCCTTTTTCTACTCCATAACAGTTGCAATGCTATGAGAGTCCATTGATCGTTGCCATCTGTGTTTTTCTTCCTGAGCATTTTCTCAGTGAAATTTTCGGCAAGAAAACTTTTGGTCTCTGTAGTTTGGTTTTGTATGCAGAAAAGTCTTACAATAACTTCAGTTATACGTTTCAAATTTTTCTAACAAGAAACTTGAATAAATGTCAGAAAATAAATTGAATTTTACTCCAAGATAGTAAAAAGAAAATGAGCTCATGGCCTTAAATCGACTCTGATGTCTAAATGGTTGCATTAGTTTTTCTTTTTTTTCTATCGTAAGTATGACTTCAAGGCATCCTATTCAGAAAATAAGACGAAAAACCCAGAAACTTTTTTTCGAGTCGCGAAAAAAATCAACTTATCACTAAATGGTTTCATGAATGTTCGTAAATTTCACTGAGTTTTCACTTTCAAGCCACGGATGCATTTAATTCTCACTTGATTTTCCAAATTGACTGGCCATGTACGTTTTTGGTTAACTTGCTCAAGCTAGGGGGGCTTGCACTAAATCATGTTTCAAAACCAATTATTATTTAGAATTCCTTGAGCCAGCTTAAGTATAAGTTGAGATGTCGGAGAATGGGAATGGTTGAATCTGGAAAACGTTGTCTATCTTGTCTGACACTCGTTGATTTTGTTAACGGATCTATTATTTAAAAACTGAGGTTTTCGAAACGAAGTTCTGAGTTTTACGGAAAAAAATGGTTGAAAAAAATGCTTGCAATTTTCAAAAACTCTAAAATTGACAGGAAAACTAACCGAAGTTGAAAAATCTAGATAAGAGGAGGATCTACGACTTTCTCGAAGGGGTTGGTTTGGGGGTAGATTTTCAAAAAAACTTTTATCGAACTTTTTATTATATCAACTGAATTGTCTTTCGAAACTCTCCGGAATCCCAATACAGACACTATTTTAGCCAAACGTGTGCCCCAAAGACGTTTTAGGCATTTTTGGAAGAATTTGACCAAAAATTTGCGGCTTTTCGTTGTGCGCTCTCCCCAATAAAATTAATATATACTGGCGTCGAAGGCGCCTTCGAAAAATTTTAGGGTCAGTCAGCAAATGTCCTAACATACTAGCACAGGGGGTCCTTTTGGGCTGAAGTCCTGAAGAAAAAACGTCCCCTTCCCCTAAATCCGCCGCTGGTCTGGATCAATAGTTGATTTTTTGTACTTGTAAATAAAAAATTAAAACCAAATTTTGAATGTTAAAATCAATCACGTTTTTGCGCAATTGGCACATGCTATCAAAGAGCATGCTTGTGTTTCATTTGCCGAAATTTTTAGAGTAAATATTAAAAAACTGAAACATCAAATCAAACCGCAAAAAAAAAATTTTGATTTCACTCAAGCTTTTGATCGGTGTCGTAATGTCTCGCAAAAAAGCCAAAAAGTTTTTGAGCGCTGTTGCAATAATTGAAATATGATCTTTCAGAATCAGAATCAGAAATATGATTCGTATATTTTGAAGCTTTTATTCGAACCTAAATTGCTTCCTGGTTCTAAAATGAAAACATTTTTTTTAACTTGTTGTTTATACCACAAGTTTTTAAAATTTTATCGCCTTAGGCGTGAGATTTTGCATAATTTTATCCTTCAGTAATTACCGTTTAATTTTTTTTGTTTAACAAGAAAACAAGGTTATGATACATGCTTAATTGAGCGTTTGCCGACACCAACTGTTTTATATAACTAATAATCAAAATTTTATAACTCTTTTCAAGTAAAAGTTTTCCCTATTCTTTTGTGCGGACCAGCGATACATCGTAAGTATTTTCCTTGGTCGTGTTTCCGCTTTCTTCGTGTTTCTCTTCCAAAATCGGCTCAATTTCCGGGCGAAATCCGTTTCGATGCTTCTTCTTGTAAGAGTCTGAAAGCATAGAAGGTAAAAAACAGTGATGATTGCTTAAGAGTTCTTTTGGTTTTGATCCCGGCGACAGACTACAAAAGGACCTCCCTAAATCATCATTTTCGTCCCTAAAGATGCGGAACTAGCCGCCACTTGCCTGCTTGTACACTGGGGAAAGCGGTTCGAATCGCGACGCTGGCGCTGATACGACAGGACTGAAGGCGCAAAATGACGAATGATGGAAATGAGGTCCTAATGTAATCCGTCGCCGCAAAGCTCAAATTTCTCAATAAGTAGAAACCTTGCTCTCTCGTCTCTGTTGTCGTATGACTTGGCACAGCACTTGGAGCAGGCGAACAGCAGCAGAGCCAGGAAGGCGAAGGGGGGTGCACACCACAACACTATCAGCACCCACCTAAACCATCCACCCAACCAAAGTTAACTTACGGGCACGTGCAACTATATTAAGACCAACTAACGCTTATCCACTAACAAGCGATTTAATTTTAAAAACGTACATTAAATTATCTCGATTCTTTGAAAAAAAAAAATGTGACATGCATTGTATTTGGTCAGTTTTAATTAAACTTGGTCTTCATACATACATAACCTGGTTAAATCAACAGTTCACGCACAAACTTTACTTCCACGAGAATAAAAACCAACAAATAAGCTGAGCTAATACTATTATATCAGAAAAACAGTTGAAAAACTAGGTTAATTTTGAGAAATTAGATTAAAAGATAGAATTATCGAAACTGGAATTGCTTCGAAGCGATCATTTGTTTCCTCAAGACTCGAAAATGAAAAATAAAACATAACCAACGGACAGTTAGTTAGAAGTGTTAATGAACGCAATAAAACAGAAAAAATAACTGACATATTTTGCCAGAAAAAAATAGATGGCTTCAAAGTTTTTTGAATTTCTAGAACAATTTATAACTGACACTTTTTTGATAAAATTTACCCAATTTGCGAGAACTGGATCAATAAAACACACATTTTATTTCGCTGCAGAATCTGAAATTTAAAATACACTTTCAGAAGTCAATAATCACGATGATTGACACTTTTTTAAATAAAATTAAACAATTTTGGGAAAACTGGATCAAAAGGTTTTTTTTTGCCGGAAAATCTCTTGAATGTTAAATGCGACTTTTGAAACTACAACTCGGCGAAGTTTTTCCCAGCCTTCACACTTTTGCTGTTCGATACTGGAACTTGCCTTTCTTTTAGCAAAAGAAATAAACTGAAATTGTAACACTTTTTTTCTGGAAAAATTAACAAAAAAATACATCACGACTTGTATAAGAGTACATTCATCGATTCTTAAAAAAGGCGATCCTTTTTTAGGTTTCCTTGAGTTCATTGACACTTTTCCACCTGTCTCCTGGCAAAGATTTCTTCCTGTTGCTTAAAATTTTTTCAGATGACAATTGACATGATTTTTTGTCGCAAATTTTTGTCGCTTAAACTTTTGATTTAAGGGTCTGCGTTCAAATCTGAGTTCAAGTTTCATTTTTTTAAAATTTTTTGAGCATAAGCAACTCACTGGATCTTTGTATATTGTCTTTCGCCAACTTTTCCCGACCAATCACAGATAAATTGATGAAAGTTGATATCATATTTAAGAAATCATATTCCTAAAACAAAAATTCAAAAAAATTTAATCAGTGTAAAGAAAAATTGGTTTGCATTTTTTGTTTTTGTTTCACAACAAATCAGAAAAAAAAATTGATGAAAGCTGACCTCCCACTACAATTTCCGTTTTTTTTGTATTATGATTTTAACATCAATTTAACTATATCAGTTCTCATTGTTGGAGTTTATCGATTAATTCATCAAAGAAAAATAACCAAAAACTTATAAAAAAGACGGCAAATTGAGAAAAATTGATTTTTTTTCGTTGCTTTTATGATTTAAAAAAAAAATTATTATTTTTTCAAATCAGCGTGGTCGGAACATTCTGTGATACATGTGCAGCAACTGGCTATTCTTGTTTTTTTTTCTGAAACCTGTCATTTTATAGGCATCAATTTAAAGGTGTAACGAGTGATTTTACAAGGTTAATTATGAAGACAAGATATATTTGCCATGACATAATTAGTCAGTATGCCAATTTTCATAACAATCAATAAATGTGAACAAAATTTTTATTAAAAACATTTTGCAGAGGGAGGGAAAAGGAAAAAGAGCCCATATTTGCTTTGAGACTCACCCGATGTCAATCTGTAGAGTCTCATTCTGAAGGTCCTTCAGCATCTGTTTTCGGTTTTCTGCGAACAGGTGTTGGTCGGTGGAGTTGGCGACTGCGAACAGACAGTTGTAGTAGAAGGACTGGTTGCGACTGTTCACGTGGTTGAACTCCTTCTTCTCCGAGTAGTAGTCGCCGGTGGGGATGGCCGGCGTCGCCACTGTGAAAATCACTGCAACCGAGAACATTTTTTCGGTCATTTTTTGGTTTATAGCCCTTTCTCTTATCCATAATACAACAAATAAATTGAAATGGTGTCAAATTTTGTTATGAGGCTCGATGGGATATTAGGCGGAATCAGTCAGAGAATTTTGTTTCTTCATTTTTTTGCGTCAATCTGAGAAGTTTTTTCTTAATGGCTATTATCTAAGAGACTTAGATTTAAATCATGAGAGCAGAAAATCTAAGAATTTAGATCCGTTTTCGGCTTTTTTGCTTTCCTCCCCACGGAGGAGAAGAAAAATTGCCTCCTTTTGATTCAATAAAAACTTAAGATACGAGTGAATGCGAGTTAGGAGAAGACTGTAACGTCTTCCAGTTGCCAATTCTAGACCGGTGTGTTCAATTTTGGGTCTAAAATTGGCTTTCGGTGGGTCTAAATTTGGATGGGAGATAAACTAACATAGGAGTACAGCCAGCACCAGCAAAGAGCAGTATGCGACTCCCTTTTCCAGCTGGATGATTCGACAGCAGTCCAGGAAGCCTAGGATCACAATCAGACCAGAGATGCCTATGCCAGTGAACACAAACACCAGCGTGCACGTCGTCCTGTCTCGGAACCCCTGGCTGTCCTTCACTGACAACAGCGGCTCTTCTAAATTGATTAGACGAGGTTACGTTTGCTTTCTTTGTGTGAAAACTTTTTTGAAAGTCAAGTTTTTTTAGTTTATAATAAAAGCTACCCAGCCTGTCTAACAGTACAAACCATAGTAGTGTGGTAAAATAGATCGGCACAGTGGAACCTGATCTAAACTATATTTTATGATTGGATAAATTGGATATTTTACCACTGTAAAGCATTTAATATTAACCAATCATGATCCATCTAACTAACAACCCACTTATTTGTACTTGTAATTTCAGCACCAGAGAGATTTGAATTTAACTTAGAAATTCGTTGTCTCTCCAAGAGAACTTCAGCAGCCGCAACAAACCAGTATACCCTAGATCTATTGAGCCTAGCAGAGATTAGTTAAACACCCTGAGACTAGAAAGTATAAGAGTAAGATTAGGATCGGTATTAGACTAAGAAGTTGCACGAATCTATCCGGCCGAAAATAAGATAGCGTGACGAGCAGACGGTGTACCCTACCCGAAATTACTCTATGAGTTATACCACATCGGTCCTAACTCATCTGGTGCGACCATAAGTCTCGAATAAGACCTTAATAGCTTAGAACTAACCAAAAATAGATTAGAATTTAGACAAAACATTTTCAAAATGTTATACGATAATAATTTAATCGAAATGTCTCTACGAGTCAATAGATCAGAGCCGATATTCCGAACAATAATAGAACTACCCGGAATTGGAAGAAGACCTCGAACAAGAGACGACTACGACAAAGTAGAAATTTACCATATTGTTTTATAATTGTACGGCAAAAACCAACACAAACTTTTAAATTTAGAATCTTATTAGCAATGAATTTAGATTTTCATCTGCAAACATAAAATTTTGAAGTAAACCTTCATGATCATTTCAGGCGCTAAACAGAATTACTAATGTACAATAACGGTTGATAAAAAGATCTCAGATCGTTTTCTTAATTTCTGCAGTCTTATATAAAACATATTTGAAACATATTTATTGAAAATAAAAATAAAAATTAGTAGCATGACAATAAAGTGTTAGTAATCATAAATATTTTGTTGTCCCAGCTTCATCACCTAAACATAACATCAATCATAAGCTCACTAATATCATTAAAATACTAAATCTTTTCTTAAATAAATTTAAACCATTTTAATTTTAAATTCACTTAATTTTAAAATCAGATCATCAAGGCTTATCCTTGGATCTTAATTAATTTTCTATTTCACTAAATTTAAAACCTGATCATCAAGGCCTATCCTTGGATCAAAAAGAACAATTTTGTTCTCCCCCACCCACTTAGCAAGTGTCTAACGACCTCAAACGTCGATTCACTATCCAATCCTTCCAAAAGACCCAAGATTAATAGAAATTTTTAAATAAAACTAACCATTCAAATTAAGATAAACAGTGAAGAACTTCGGCTATTCGTCCTTCACTTGAACCCTCTTTTTACCAGACCCAGGATAGATCTTAGACTTAGTAAGTTTAAAATAGTACCTAACGAACTATTTGCGTTCTAATTATACCTGAACCTTGTGGATCGTTTTACTATTCTCCAACCCTTGAACACAATCACTACCCCTAAGTAAGATTAAGTAAGTTAACACCTTAGCTTATACTAGCCACGAGAAAGTAAAAAATCATTCATCGGAATCGATATACTTTTCTCTCCAACCCTCAACAAATAGACCCAGGTTAAGCTAACCAAAAAATCGTAAGGACTAACAGTTTAAGAAAGTAAAAATCATCTAACAACTTTCTGCATCCCTCATCCTAAACCTTATGTCATTCAAAAATCTAGGAAATAAGCAAACAATCGTTTTACACAACTGTGAGATAGATAAAAAAAAAACGATCTTGTAATCACAACCCATACACAAACAGTTGAATACATTAGAACAAAACGACAAACAATAAAAAGAAAAATTATAAACAAACAAAGACAAATCACACGAAAAAGATTTTCAAAAAATAGAAACGCATTTTCCGAATCAGAAACCAGCAGTTTAGATGAACTCCACAAATTAAAAGAATCAATTGATAAAAATTGTCCCATTCACGATCAATTATATTTTTGCGATTCAGAAACAACTTCAAATTCATCAAAAAGAGGAAAAAGAAGAATAAAAAAGCAATACAAACACAAACCAGTACACCTGTATAATTGGAATCAAACAATTAGACACATTGATAGCTATATATTAACAGTCATCAAACAAAAAATTGAGCCACACTCAAAGTGACGATAGTCCAGATGATGAAGAGGTTTACCCCTTCCTCATAGATGCACCCGATAATAGAGGGCAACATGATTTTTGCAAGAATTTACTCGTAAATTTGTTTGAACCCGGAATCAGTCCATGCAAAGCAGAATTCTCAGATGTAAAAATCAAAAGACTAATTATTGAACATTGTTTGAAAGACATATGTAACTTAACACAACAATATGGAATCTACACCATAGAATTCAGCACACAAAATACAAATCATCGTAAATATGTAATTCAAACAGACGATCTTGAATTAGAATTTTCAAAAGTATTCCTAGAATATATCAAAAGCATACAATATCGTAATTCACAAAGATCAAACTCTAAATTCACCAATGAAGTTTTTGCAATAATATATACCTATATCTCTATATTAGAAAAATCAGAATTTCAAAGTATTTCACCAACTGAAACATCCAAACATACAAATGTACGAAAAGAAATTACATTATCTACATTTTCTACATATAATAAAAGAAAATTTCACTAAAGATGATGTTTCACAACACACTAAACATGATTTACAAAAAATTTTGGCATGGTTTATAATAGAGTATTTCACACATAATTTAGACTTAATTTCACAAGCAAGAAAAAATTTCAGACATCAAAATTCAAATGATGACACTGCCATTACAGAACAATCAGATTACGTTTGCGACCCTGAATGGTCTCATCCTACATTTATAAATATCCCACAATCGATCTCAAGTCAAGCAATAAGTACCAAATCTTATCACAGAGATTATGTAAAAGTAATACCACTAACCATTGATGCAACACCATTAAACTACAATACATTTTCACCTGATACACGAAATAACAGTTTAAATTCAGCCGTCATACACAATGAAAACCTTAATGGAACTAGAAATCTTACACAACAAGATATTCAAACACCATCACACTTCATAAATGAAGAAATTGTCCAAACAACAACAACTACACAACAAAGTATTTCACCATTACACCCAAATTTAACAACACCAAGAAATACAAATAGTTCACTGGCACAAGTAACCTTACAACCAACCGTTAAACCTTCGGTTGCTCCAAAATATTCACATATGGATTATCAAACATATAGACCAATGACAAAACCATCAAAATCAGGAAAAACGTTCACAAGAAATAATTTTGCAGAACACAATTATAATTATGCACATTCGCCAAATGCAAACTACCCCCCACGAAAAAAAAATAATCATGTATGTTCTCACTATTGGGATAACCCAATGACAACAACCAACTCAGTTAATTTTCCAGCTAATTCACATCCTCCACAGGATCATAGTGAAAATTACCCATTCTTTCAACAAAAAAAAAATATAAAAAAAACACCTCATCATACGGATTATTTATCATCTGATGATGATTATTTACAACCAGACATTTTTGCACCATATACCCAGGAATATCGCACACAAGGATCGCGACGACCTCATACATATAATAGAATTTTTTCTCCAAACCCAACAGATACACGAAATCAACAACCAATACATTTGCCAAATCCAACTAATACACAATCTTTTCAACCGATTCAACCACAAAACCCGATGACTATGCACTCGTATGAACCAATTCAAATGAAAAATGAAATACTGCTTCCATATTACCTTCAGCAACACGAAATAACAAAAAATCAATTTTCAAATTTTTCGCAAATGCCAAATGCCGCAGAATCACTACAGATGACAATGAATCCATACCTCATGGGTGGATCATCAATAACATCCAATAAACCACTGATGGTATTTACAGGAACAGATCCTGAATATTCTGTAAAAGATTATTTAAATGCAGTAACAGCAAATTTGATTTTAAATATAGGACCTGAACCAATTAATACGCCACTACATCAAAATTGGATACATAGACGCACAGCATTGATACAAACAACCTTAGATGGCGCAGCCCAAAAACAGTTTTCAGTATTACCTATAGAAATAAAATCAGACTGGAAAAGATTTACACAAGAATTTTCAAAAATGTTTTACTCCGAAAGAAATAAACAACACCAAAGTGTTTTATGTAATGAAATTCGCAGATTACCAAATGAAACCATCAAACACATTAGCAGTACGCATTGAAACACTAGTTCGAAAAGCATATTTACTTAATACACATGACTATTAAAACACAAAAATGACAGAAATTTTAATGATGACCTTAACACCTCAATTAAGGAAAATAGCAATAAAAAAAGAGAGCATCTCACCCTTCCTCAATTCGAGAGCCAGATTTAGAGTTTCGAAAACTAGTAGATAAACTAGAGCAAGCGAAAATCACAATGAAACTTGAAGAAACAGAAAATCTAAAACTACAATGTGTTAATCGAATTGAAACAAACACTACACATATAAATAACATACAGGAATCAGATACAGACCTAATTGAAAAAATCACTGAAATACTAAACATCTATGAAAAACATCCAAATTTTAAAGGCAAACCAACCTTCAAAAAATGGTGTAATTATTGCCGACGATACGGACACAGTATTTCCGAATGTAGACAAAAACAACAAGATAATCAGTATAAACCTCAAAAGCATAAAGAACCAAATAAATCGTTCTATCAATATATGAAAAAAGATCAAAATCTATCAAACAAACATTTTTATAGTAATAACAGTTCAAGAAAACCACTTCCAAACAACACCAATTACACAAGGAATCAATCACCATAAAACTCAAGTTATAGAGGAAGATCACCAGAACGAAGAAACACACAAAATTCTTCACAAAATAACTATAATCGATCAAATAGTCAAAATAACTATTCGAGATCAAATTCTTATGCAACACAATTTTTTTCTAGATCCAATTCCCAATCAAGCCCAAGGAATAAATACTATTCCAATAATTAATCACGAAACTCACCATACAACAGAAATAAAAACTATTCAAATAATCGAAATAGAAGTTATTCGAACAATGGAAATCAGAATTACTCGAACAATCGATCGAGAAATAACTCGTATAATAGATCAAACTATCACAGATCAAATGACAATTATCAAAACAGATCACGGAACAATTCACAAAATCGAAATTCAAGTTATAATAATCAATATAGAAATTATTCCCAGTCACCACATAGGAATAATAACCATGATAATAATTCTAAACATCGATACAGAAGTAGTACACCAAAACATCAAAGGCATATTAATCAATTACAGTCAAATGAAGAAACAACATCAGACCCCCCAGGTTTTGATGACACAGGAAGTAACGAACTACAACTAAATCAAATAAACTGTGGATCATCAGATACAGAAAGTGATACAGAAAATTTTATCTCCGTAAATATGATAACAGTCGAAAACGACTATGAACCTATCATTTATGAACAACCTTTTACATCACATATATATGAAAATCAATTGGAACTCCTTCACAATTATTATATTGAACCCATCGATACTACACAAACTGCACAAGAAGTAAACGAAATTAACACGGTAGTTAAACCCGATGAAAATGACAAAACAAAATGTTCAAACACAAATCATATTTATCAAAATATACAAAAAGGACAACCCAGATAAAAAATTTGGACAATACCATTTCTCTTAGAAAGTCCAAGAAACAAAGAATTTCAACCACCAGATCTTGAAATTGATTTTTTAATTGATTCAGGAGCAGAATCAAACATAATTAATATTCCCACATGGAATGAAATCAAAACATTACACCCAAAATTAACGCCTCTTGCAACTTGTAGTAAAATAGCAACAGCACAAGGATCAACATCAGTAAATTATGGAAAAATCCAGTTATTCCTTCTCCCCACAAGAACAATGGAACAAAATAAATTCTAAACAAACCATTTAAACAAATATTTCATTTTACTGATATTGAGCGCAATACCATTGGCAACCATTTATATCAAAATATATACCAGCAATCAACATCTTAGATAGTAAAATACTAATCAAAGATAAATACACAAAAACAAAAAATACAGCTCTAACATTTCTTCTCAAAATTTTATCCAAATTATAACCAACAACGGAAACACCTGAAACCATTATCAGGAAATATATATAATTTTTCAGTAAAACAAGTTCACCAGTTTGATAAAAGTCAAAATAAACAACAACTTTTTATGTCAGACTTTGAATTTAAACCTATTCACAAATTTTTTAAAATCACGATCTCATCTATAAAGTATTTGAAAAACACGAATTCCGACATCATTTCGTTACACGTTTATAACAATATACCGTATCAAGTAACATTACCCTTAGAATTTTTAGGATATTGCGAAACAAACGCTACAATATCACCCGTACATGAAAAAGCATACCGCGTAAATAATATACTCCAATTGTTAGATATTTGTCAATCCACAACTCTTAACAAAGAACTATCCATAAATAACATAATAAGCAATGAAAAGAGAAACACAGATTATTTCACAAAAACACCATATTTTAAACCAACATTCAATATAACAAATTACACAAAAGAACAACAACAATTTTTAACGATGTTTAACTTTGAACACGCAAATTACACAAATCGAATTTGACAAGCTAGCAAAACAACTGCTAAAATATTCAAAAGTCTACGCAACATCAAAATTTGAAGGCAGCCCCCGATAAATCACACTTCTTTTTGACACGAGTTAAATTTTTAGGACATAATGTAGAAAGAAACACAATCACTCCATTAAAATCACGCAAGGATGCTATTCAAAAACTTCAACCACCAACAAACAAAAAGAAAATCCAAGAATTCCTTGGAATGTTAAATTTCTTAAGCAAGTACATTTACAAAATGCAATTATATTTAAGACCGTTCTATAGTATCCTCAGACAACAAAATAATTTTGAATGGACCACTGAACATCAAACACGATTTGAAGAAATTAAAAAACTTTTAACTGAACAAATTTCAAACACAATTCCAGATCCAAAGCAACCATTCTATGCAATGTGCGATGCTTCAAAATTTGCTTCATTACTACAACTACTACGATGCTTCATTACTACAATCACATAGTGGAACAAATAAAATGAGCCTCATATCAGCAAATTCCCGATTATTCACACAAGCAGAGCTAAGACTCTCAACTCTAATGAGAGAATGTACAGCTATAATTTATACACTTACAGAATATAAATTTCTGATGCTTGGATCAAAACATCCAACAGTTCTATTCACAAATCATACACCAATCATTTTTCTCGTTACACAAAATACAAACCCCAATCAGCGAGTTTATAAATTTCAATTAATTCTAATGAAATTTCCCAACTTATTTATAGTTTGGACAGCAGGAAAGAATCTTGCATTACCAGATACATTAAGTCGAAAAACACCACCTGAATTACTTACACGAAAAACTACAGTTGAAATACCAAAAAATATAAAATTTTACCTTGCAAAAACGAAACATCACCCCGACTAGAATGCAAATATGCAGTAAAAACTGACATTGACCAATCACAAATAAATTACCTACAACATTTCCCACTTTAATTAGATTGCCAAAATAATCACTACAAAGTTGATCTACTAGGAACATCAACTTTCAAACCAATTCCATACTCACAATGGATAAAAAATAACACCCAACAAAAACGAATAAAACAACACTCGCATAAAAAAGACTTTTTTCCATTAATTAAAAAAAAAAAATTTAACTGATAAACTAAATTTATCAGGACCACAAACAAGTGATTCAAAATACACATTAAATCAAGTTTTTGACCTCCATGACCCACTTGACACAATTCCCCTATCTAAATTAGAAATTGGAAATATTTTTCTCCCTCCAACAGGTAAGATTACACTTGAACTCTTGAAACAATATCAAAATCTTGACCCAGTAATTAGACAACTAAAATCATGGCACAAGTACAAAACTAAGCCCGTAAAAGCAGATACCATAATTTTAGGAAATAAAACACTCCTCCGATATTTCCGAAAATTTAATAATACAACAATTAATGAAAACACAGACCTTCTAGAATATCAATTAATTGATTCTACAGTTCCCTGTCTCCCTTTAAGTAAGATACTAATAGCTTTTAACATTTCACATACCCAAAATACTAAAGGACACTCTGGATCAGAGAAAACATATTCAAACTTTACACAAAATTTTTATTTCCCAAATGCACCAATAGGGATAAAAGTACAATGCAATGATTGTATAGTATGTCAGCTAAATAAACCTTATCCAAATCAAAAACAAATAGCACAAAAACAAGATTTTAAAGGACAAAGTTTATATTTTAACCATCGTATTTCATTCGACACAAAAGGACCAATTTCACCATCCTCTGAAGGAAACTCCTACATTATGGTAAATGTTGATGCATTTACACATTATGTAGCACTCAACTCAGTACCACATTGTAATGCTTATTATGCTTACACAACGCATTATGAACACTGGATAGCTAATTTTGGATTACCCGAAATCTTAGTTACAGGTAACGGTACAGAATTCATAAATAATGAAATCATCACACTATGTCACCTACATAACATCAAACAAAAACCACGTACATCTCATGCACCTTGGACAAACGATTTAGTCGAAGGTATGAACCGTTCACTACAAGAGTATCTTTGATGTATCATAAATGGAAATGATACAAGATACACAGAATGGTCAGCAGATGTAAAATTATTTCCCTTAGCATATAATTCACAGATTAGGACAACTTTAGGAATGTCACCATACGAAATGGTTTTTAACCAAAAGCCACGTAAACCAATTATGTTACAGCAAACTCTCATAAAAATGCACAAGATTATTGCCAACCAAATAAAGACTCAGTTTGTTATAACCTACCTTTACACACGTATGATGAAGATCATTTTCATCACCCACAAATCCTAAAATTAGCCTCCGGCACACACACGGAATGGATTTTAAATAGAGATAAAAAACACAATGAAATTTACCAAAAAGTAAAAAAAAAAATTGTTACAAAGGCAAAACATTAACGAACAAATTATTTCACGCTTTACACTAGCCTCAGATTTTAAAATTGGAACATTTGTCTTAATACCTAATTTTAATACACAAAAAGGACTTTCTAAAAAATTAGAACCCCTTCGCAAAGGACCATACCAAATAATAGACAAACCCACTGACGTAACATATAAAATCACCGATTCAGATCAAAAAGAAATTGTTCAACATCGGAACAATCTATTGCCTTACTACCCAAAAGAGTACGCACTACGCGAATTAAATCAATTATATTCTTTCACAAGTTTAAAAGTTATTCAAAATTCCCACATACGAAAAAAAAAATAAATGAACAAAACGACATTCACCATGAAAAACAAAATAAAAAACCAACTACAACTCAAAACAGTACAAGAAAGCTAGATCAAAAAATACCTCAAAAAGAAAGGAAAAATAGGAAAATGACAGAAAAAATTTTACCACAAGAACAAATCGAGAAATCAGAACATAGAGAGTCATCACCACTTAGAAATCAACCACGTAAAAACTACAAAACATTCATCCCACAACCTAAAATATTAAAGAAAGTTGAATTTCAAAAACAACTTTAATTTTAAAATCCTCGCACCTCTCAATCATATTGAATTTTCATTTTTCAAAATAACATGCTGACAAAAGCGCAACAATTCTAGTTCAAATTTAGCCAATAGGATTCATTCAATCCGTCACCTTTTATAACTATAACACCAACCAATTAGACGAAAGATATTAAACGCCAGGCATATCTATAACTATAACTTTACAATCTCCAGGTCAAAAATAAGCAAACCACTCAGACTTGACAACTAAAATAAATACCACCATTATATCATAACCCTCCCTTATCTAATAACCCAAAGATCAACAATATTTTCCCAACTTAGACCTCAAAAACCCCCCAACCAAAAATGATAAAATAGCCTAAAATAAAAATACGACCGTATTAACTTAGCCTAAAGTACAAAAATGTCAACAATACCTCAGATCACCTGACAAATAAAAATAAAGCAAAGATGACCTCCCGAACAACATAAAATTAGCCCCCAACAACTTTTCACAAAACTCGACCCACTTGTCAAAAAATCAATAAATAACTCGACCACACTTGAAAATCGCCCCAAACAACAAAAAATATTCGACCAAGAAATCATTTCTTAAATGCTCTTCTCTCGATCAGTCAATATCTTTAAAAATACAATTTTCAACATTTTCATAAACTTTTTCACAATACTTAAACTTTTATTCATATTTCTCTTTGATACGTTTGAAGCTTTTATAATAATTTTAATCATTTTTGCAAAATTTTTAAAATTTTCTACTCCCTATTTGAAGTTTGAAGTATATCTCCAACTTTCCCAAATCATTGACCATTTTCACAGGTACGATAACGCAGAGTTTATTTAAATGATACGAACAATTTTAGTAGAACAGATATATTTTTTTTATTTGTAATTTTTATAACATTTTTATCATCCCTAAAATTGACAATGTGCAAATGTATAAAAAAGGCAATAATGACATTCGCCTTAGCAACAATTCTTTCAATTCTTTTCCTTGAAGAATACTACAATAAACATAAACTATTTCACTAGGAAAAATCAATCAGAATATTTTCAAAAATTGCTAACCAACAATCACACAATCAGTCTTCACCGACATCATCCCAAGAAAACCCGATCATACCTACAACTACCCAAAACCCCCACACATCCACACGAATTTCTTTCCAAGATAACCCATACACTTTTGAAGAACGACACGCTCGCTTATCTGAACCATTAGAACCAGTTCAGCGACAGGCTCCCCTAAGTGAACCAACATATAACTTGTACCCAACATTACCACAAGAATTAAGTAGAATAACAAACATTAGTCAAAACCAAAATACAGTTGAAATAAATAGACAAATTATACATCCACGACGAAATAGAAAATTTCAAACCCCGCGAGTCCATTTTGATATACCTCAATCTCCATCACAAAATACTCCAGAAAACCCCATTGGTATATTACCAGAAACCCCTACGCTTCTCTCACAACGTAGCACCTCTAGCATACCCTCAAATTACTTAGGTTCAACACCAACATCTGAACAAATACGTGACAATCCCTTTAACCCCCAACCAAACATCACGACTACCATATTGGACAACACACTCATTCACACAAGGTGAACCAAATTTAATAAATGACCCAATAGATATTTCTACGGACACAACAACATCCTCAACGGTACCAGAAACATTATCGCTAGCATCAACACCATCATTAAGCCAAACTTCACCGACACCTTTCCCTTTAAATTTTCCAAATAACCTCGACGCTAGATATCGAGAACAATCATCAACAAATATCCCTTTAAGATTAGATTGGAATACATTCACAGCACCCCCACCATTATTTGGACAACATCAAGAAAGTAACCGACTCCACAGCTGGGCACTCAATAGACTACATTATAGACAAGATATTCACGAAGACGTTCGTGAACATTACATCCAAATACTCCAACAAAATAGTCTCCAATTAAAATTCGAAATCACAAGTAAATTAAATAATATTGTTCACATATATTCACATATTGTTCTCATAATATTGCTCTGTCGCTACCACCACCATTTATAAGAACTCAAGTGATATATAAGTGCGACAGATATACCAAAAAAACAATTGGTTACATCAAACTTTATAACCCATACTCAGGATTATCATACACATGTATATTCTAAAAATATTAATATTTCAACAAGTCTTTTTTGAAATATTTTCCGATCAGATCACAAATCCTTCTCCTCGCACAGGACCCCAGGATTTATTAGTAACACACTACGATTGTGAAGAAAACGTACAAAAAACACTACACAAATATGGTATAACTCAAGTATCACAATGCGAAACAGAACCACAAGCTATAGAAACTTCAAATGTAATAGCGACACTGTATTCAAAAGCCCGAGCAACAACAGTCGCAGGATATAAATTTACAGCAACATTTTCCGAAAAGAAAGTACATTGTTCACAAGTTTCAAACGCAAATAAAAACCGACTTGACCACGAATCATTCTACCACAGTAATATAGAATGACTTCTACATCTAAATTCCGGCGATTGTAAAAACGAGCTACTCAGATTAAATATCAAAAAAAAATAAAAACACCGACAGAAAACTAGTAAATTTTCGAGTCTTTGCCGACTCTGTACATCAAGCAGAACTTGAAAGGTATCAAGGACATATAAAACTAGATGAAAAATACCCATACAATGGCGCACACGGAAGATTAACTTATGGCATACACGATAAGCACTGGATACCACACATTGGTATAAATAATCCATCAAACTGCAAAGCAGACACAAAAAATAAAGGATATCAAAAAATACTGTTTTTCGATTGGAAAATACAACTCGAAAAAATACAACTCACAACGAGATTTATCCGACAACACAATGATCTATCAAGGAATTAGATTACCTTGTAAAAACGATCAAGGTTATTGTGATCCTACAACACGGACACACGCAACAATTGTTTGGTTTCCCGAAGATACATGCACAACATTTCAAGTAGCAAAAATACACGCTCGAATGATAAAATTTCACGAAAAATATATTATAGATTCAATTCCATATGAACAAGTCCATCCATCACGAAAACAAAGTACTGATTTTTGAAATATCCATAATATAAAAACTAAATTAAAACTTTTCCAAATAAATCAAGAAAAAGAAATCGCATGCAAATACAGGAACCCACTTTACAAAACACAATATTCTGAAATACGAAAAAGGTTTCGACATGATCACTGGAAAAATGATCACTTATGCCACAGGTCACCCTCTAAACGAAGGAACATCATATATACTAGTTGACTTTCAAAAAAGTAATGGTCAACCTGGTGGACATCTAAAGCCACATGACACTAGAAGCACACGTTTACAAGAACTATCACTAATGAATAATTCTTATGTTGGTAATATCCACTATGATATCCACTTAGATATGAAGTTAGACTACACGATTAATCGAATTTTTCAAGAAATGTCACTCTCCGAATTAGAAACACTTCACCAACTATGCGAATTAGAAAAGACACAAATCCTACAATCACTCGCGCTAGCAGTATTAAAAATACCCTACGCAGGATATTTATTGTCAGGAAATAGATCAAATTTCCTAGACTACGAAGGAAACATTTTACTGTTTTATACTTGTACCAAAAAAGTATCACCACTATATGTTTTTGAAGATAAACGCTGCTATAAAAGAATCCCTATATTTTATAAAAAAAAGGTACATTTTGTTGACACACATTCAAGACGAACCTGATTTTGGGTTACCGCAGTCCCATGTGGATCAGAAAATAGCCACAATGTAGTACAAATGAACCCTAATGAAGATAAATATTATCTTCTTACTCCATACCCTACAATGATGCAATCGCTCAAAAAATTTTCACCCGAAAGCATCAGCGCTATTGCTCGTAATCCAAACATTGATATACAATCAATTGGAATATATTCAAAATCAGATATCCAACACCACATTAGAACACAACAATTCCAAGAGTTTTTAACATAAGTGGACACTATACAAAGACAATCAATTGATCAAAATTTACGAAAACTTACCGAAACCGCAGGATTTGCAGATATTTATACACAAGATTATAGCGGATATTTTAAAGACATTAAAGACTATATATATCTAAACGGTGAAAAATACAGACCACAAGATATTTCACCTATAAATATTTTTTAGCTTTCTTACCCTAAAAAATGAAATTCTCGATTTTCTAGGATGACCCTATTACATCTTAGAAAAATTAACTACCCGATACGCAATGTTTAACTTTATAGGATTTCTTTTTTCACTTTTAAAAGGAATCTATAACACATGCGCTATACACACACAAGTAAATAGACAAGCAAGTGTAGCATGCATACTATTTGCAGGATTTTTTGGAATTTTTTCTTCATCAATAAACAAAATTCTTCTAGACGCACAAATAAAAGAATATAATACAAAAATAGCGACAAGACAGAACACGTACGACGAAGAACATAATAACATAGAAGTAACACCTACCGCACCACAGTTGCCACCCCTACCACATAACCATCCATTATCCTTAGTCCCACTTAATTTCCGAAACCTAGCAATAACACATAACACAAATTTTTGACCAAATATATCGCAAAGTCCCATACAACATATAATGACACATCATTCACAAGATGATAATACATATGAACAAATTATAGAACAACCCCATATCACCGCTTTTCAGTCTCAAAATAATCAATTTTTTAGCCCACGATGAGCCGATAACTTGGATTCCTACACCGCTCAAATTCCCACCCAACCAACCTCCACACTCCAATCCCAATAATCCCACTTTTTGCTTTCCCACCACCCGATTTCCCAGCTATTAATATATCATCAAGCACGAATTCGGATACTAATTCAGATATGTCAGTTTTATACTCCATCTCACAACTTAATAACTCTAATATAGAAACCCCTGACGAATTTGCAGACTCCGATCTATCTCCATCCAGTAATTTTCAAACCAACTCCTCAGTTTTTTCAAAACCCCCTTTTCAACCAATCCCACCAAATAATTCACTCCCATCCGTTTCCACTCCTTCTTATGCTTCGCAAGTAACCCCAACCTATTCTCCATTTCATTCCGACCGATCATCTAATAATTCTCCAGATACCCCCCAAATCTCCCAGGAACTCGATAATTTTATCACCCTACAACAACAATTAATACACCCTAACACCCTCATCATACATCAAAATTCATCCACAATAGAATCCTCAAACCCACCTACTCCTACACCCTCCTCAGCTTACACTGCATCATTTGCACAATCATCCACATCCAACGAAACACATAGTAGCACTAACCGAGCTTATCGCACTCTTAAACAAAAATTCCCGAATCACCCATTCCCGACCAAACCCGGAACAGCCTGCGAATATATTAATCACCCACAACATACTAACACGAAAGATTTTCTAGCAATCACCTTACCTTCATTCCCACAATTTACTTTAAGCACACCTAACGACACTAACGACACACGTAGTTTTGTAGATGAACGTGTTTTAATGCCTACACTTTATTGGACAACATACTACCATTTTACTAATCCCCTTTGCCTGCCATTATCTAATACTTATATAGGATATAAAAAATCACTAAAAACATTCACTGCACCCCGAGCTAACGAATTTACAATAGAATATTACGACCATAATATCATCCGAACTAATCAAGACCAATTTTTAGATGACGACCGCTTCGCTAACCCACAACTAACAGAAAAAATTTTCATCAAAACGTCATATGTATTCCTACTTAATATTTTTGATAGAAAATATGATCACATCATTTCTGAAGCACTAAATGATATTCAAGCTTACGAAAGTTTTAAAGACAAATTTCAGTTATTTTCACTAAACTTTCACTTCCTTGCACCACATGAACGCGATTTGCACTGTTCACACGACATTATGTTACGCACTAAACAGACTCATACATATACATACTATCGCTTCATACGAAATCATTTTGATTTACATACTCCATCAAGACAACCACACCATCGTTTTCAGTTTCTTAACTCGAAGTACACTTCACCATTTTTTCTTAATTTCACCTATTGCATCAAGGATACTAACCTCCACGGCATCCTCCGCAATTATGACCCAGAAACACAAATGTATATATTTTGTCCCATCATGAAAACCTTTAACGCCGAAGAATCCAGACCCTTCCTTATCCCACATGAATTTATCCAGCCTATAGAAATCCCAATATTAGAATTTATTCACAATACTAAATATAATCACATAATATTAACCTCATTCAAAACACACTTTATGAGTTTGCAGTAGGCACCGAAGAACTAAAAACCATTAAAACACTTCAATTGCTTTGGCCACTGCTCCAAACTTAAAACATCATTCGCATACTAACAAAATTACTAACAACATCGTACATGATACACGACATCTTCCCCCACGGCTTTTTCCCAGACGATTAACAGGTAAGTATAATTTAAAAATATTCTTAACTAATAAATTAAAATTAGTACTAACCATTTTTTATTCAAGTTTCTTTCACAATTCTAGTCTTCATACCACGATTATCTGCAAAAAAACAAAAAAGAAAAAAGAATAAACTTGTTAAAATTCTTCTCAACTTCATTAATATTTTGCACAAGATAATATGATAAAACTCATACCAAATGTAGTAAATTAATTTATAAATTATTTCCCCATAAAGCAGTAAATTTAATTACGATGAAAATTTATAACTTTAAATTTCCCCCAAAATAAGCAGTAAAATTGAAATTCTATGTAATAAATTGATCAAATGAAAATGCAGTACTAACCTTTTGATTTTTTCATTCACTCGCACAAGAATTCTATCAAACTCGCACAGCTCGCCCACGAAGAATTGTTTAAATAATGATTTTAAGTTTCAAGTTTTCACACTCAACAACTCTAACACACGATAACAAGTTTCAAACTTTCCTTTAAACCGGTTGGAAAGGAATTATATACTAAACCAAACTAACCAACGCAGCTTACTAAACACCATAAATCATAAAATAACAGCATGAGTAAGAAAAGAACACCAACGGTACCCAAACCGAATTAACCCAGTTTAAAACTGGATAAATTATTCTTTTCAAGACTATTATAAAGTCTAAGAAAGAAATAATAAAACACAAAAAAGTCGCAAGACAAACACATAACAAAAACAATTCGATTTTTGAAAAAAGGACACAACCAAAGAAACATAAGAAAGACCAACATAAACCCAATATAAAACGTTATCACATAACAGGACTTCTCACAGAAACCGCACGAAATCATACTCCCACTCCTGGCCTAACCCACCAGAGAGGACGTCCTGAGCATGCTCTATAGCCGGCCTAACCCACCGCGCTACATCCACGCTTTGTGACCACACTTCTATTTTTAATAAGAAGTACTCAAGGGTGAGTAACTCTTCAAAATAACTGAACTAAAACAAAATGCTTTTGTGAAAACAACTAACTAAATTCATAATTAAAAAACTGAACTAATAAAAATTTTTTAAAATGTAAATCATACCTTGCAGTATATAGATCAACACACAACAACAAAGATGAACATCCAAAGACAAAATGACCCCACTACACTCGAACAAGAATGGCTAACCGCAACCGATATGCCGTCCACAATCACAATTCAAAGGATTTAGAGTACGACTTGACTTCGCAGAAAAGGACTTCATTGAACTAGACCAATGACCACCTCGATGTTCAAGTATACGTACAGATCCGAGTTACGAGGCATCTCTTCCACACACGATCTCCACGCCATTCCCAGACGAGGTTGAACACAAAACAAGTTCTCTACATAATACAGAAAAAACCGTCATAGCAAACCATTTTGAAATCAGAATGATTTCATTGGGGAACACAGTCGTTGTCACAATACGACACAACGATTGATGTCCCAAACTCCAGCATCCTGGAACTTCTTTAACAAGAGGAACCGGACAAGAATATGATGTTCGCCAAAGACCAACGTTCATCATCCATCCTTTGAATTGCAGAAAGATAATTCTAGAAACTCTGTAAAACCCGGATGGGTGGAACCTGATCTAAACTATATTTTATGATTGGATAAATTGGATATTTTACCACTGTAAAGAATTTAATAAAAAACAATCTTGATCCATCTAACTAACAACCCACTTATTTGTAAGTGCTGAAATTACTTGTAATTTCAGCACCAGAGAGATTTGAATTTAACTTAGAAATTAGTTGTCTCTCCAAGAGAACTTCAGCAGCCGCAACAAACCAGTATACCATAGATCTATTGAGCCTAGCAGAGACTAGTTAAACACCCTGAGACTAGAAAGTATAAGAGTAAGATTAGGATCGGTATTAGACTAAGAAGTTGCACGAATCTATCCGGCCGAAAAGAAGATAGCGTGACGAGCAGACGGTGTACCCTATCCGAAATTTTTCTATGAGTTATACCACATCGGTCCTAACTCAACAGTTTTGTGCTAATAAACCTATAGATTATAGCAACAAAGCCTTAAACATGCTCTGAAACTGGAGTACAATAGCAGTGGCAATGGTTTTTACATCAATCTCGGGTTGACCAAAAGTCGCTATGTTTTTCTTATACGAAAGTTGTAAGATAGTAACATTTTTCCAAGTTTTTTTTGCACGTTGTTTTTTAAAATCTTTTTACGACGAGTTCAGAAGCTCTCCACTGTTGCATAGTACGTAACAGAAACTTGTATAGCAATCTTTCGTTTCGCCGCAGAAGTTTACTGAACAGCGCACTAACTTTACAGAGTTAGTTTTTTTTTTGCTGATAACTGGAAATCATTGGACATACCTGAGCCCAAATGTACAATACGTCCGCAGCTATATGACATGACCCTGCAAAATTGATTTTTTGTTGTCCTCAAAATAATTTCGAGCCGCGTATTAAGTATAACTAGCAGACTCATCAAAAAACATTAAAATTTTGGGTTTTGAAATTTCTTGTTTAAAATGCATTCATTATAATCACAATAAAAAAAATTTTACACGCTTAAATATGAGAAAAAAAAGTTTTTTGTTTGTTTGTTATCAAGGTCAATTGTAGTTTAGTTCAATACAATTTTTAGGTGATGGTGCCGCGGATACCAGGCGTCATCGCAAAAATCAATAAGAGGTCATATGAGTTTTTTGTCTACGTTCAAAAACTCAAGTCTAGTCATTTTATTTAAGTCTTCTTGAAAAATGCAATGAGTGAGTTAACTTTTTTCACTTACATATGAGCTTCGAACGATAGCTGACTATCAATGATTACTCCCAGATTTTTTTTCTTCCTCTACTTTTTTTTTTACTTTTTTTCCGTAGAGTCTGGAATTTTTTTTAAATAAAATTTTCAGCCCTTGAATTTGCAATCATCATCTGTACACATATGTCGTCATTGAAAAACAAAAAGCTGTTTCTTGACCATTTTCCAGCAGTTTCAGATCTTCTTGAAGGATAACAAAGTCTATTTGATCATTCATCTTGCTGTATAATATCGCATCGTCATCAAATAGGTATAAATTTGAAACTATCAAATCTGGCTTTAAGTGATGTACGTTAGAAGTGACACTGGACCGAGGGCAGAACCTTGGGGGATACCACTATGAATTTTTTTCCAACTTGACTTGCTATCGCTGATTATCATTTTTTGTAAAGAAACACATTGAAAATTTGATTGGCAATTTGGCTCTTTTTCCTTTTCCCCCCACCTCACATATACATCAATTTTATGTTGTAACGAGGGGTTTTACAAGGTTAAGTATGAAGACAAATATGTTTGTCATAACCTAGTGAGTTATCATACCAATTTTTGTAACAATCCGATGATGTGAACAAAATTTAACAATTAAAAATTCGCTGGTGGGGGGAAAGGAAAAAGAGCCGGCAATTTTTTGAATTTTGGGAAAGAGTTCCTATCCTAGAATTTTTCTTATAATAAAGTTGTAAGTTAGCGGAAGTTTCCTAAAATGCTTACAAGAAGTTCTAAGATAGGGAAATTTTTCATAGGATGGTCAACCCGAGAGAGTTTTGAGTTCAATTCCAAATGATAGCTACGTATTCGTCTGTTTTTGTTAATCTTATTGTGTTCACAATATTTAATTTGATCTGTTACAAAATTTATTTCGATCCTTATACAAAATTTATTGCATTTTGACAACCTCAAAATAATTTCTCAATACTTGATTTTGAATTTTGGGAGGGGGAGTGGAGAAGTTTTTTTTGCGTCAAGAACTTTTTTTGCGTCGGTCAAGGGTGAACGGGTCCTTACAAAACACAGAATGCGCATTATCAATATTATGACAGCAATCAAATCACGTGTCATTTTTTTGGCAATGAAATTGGTTAAACAAAAATTCTAGTGAGTGGGGTAAACAAAAAATGGTTTTTACCAGTCAGAACTTTAATCCAAATTGTTCTAACTTAACTAAGCCATTGCTAGTTTACAAAATCTACCTCAAAAACTGTTTTGCTATCTTTGAAACATAGTCAACAAGCAGAAAATGGGAATAGAAAAAGTTCAGACTTGGTTCTTGAAAAAAGTTCAAAAAATTCCTGAACATTAAAAACAACTTACGATTAAAATTTTTGCAATTAACACAACTGAAAAAAATTGGACCAATAGGTAAATATTTTGCTCCGGTGAAGTCTGAAAACTAAGTTCCAATCAAAACTAGAAGTCAATCAATTTTTTGTAACCTTAACAATTTTTTGCTGTTCGATAGTGGTGATTGCATTCCTTTTAACAAATAAAAAAATGAGCTCAAAAATTGGCTCATTTGAATATTTTTAGAATTTTGTCATAGCTCAATATTTTTCTTAAATTTTACAGTGTAACAATCGGCCAAATTAACACGAAAACAACAATGGAAATAGCAATTTTCAAACGTGAGCAGAGGATGAAATCAAAAAAAAATTCGAAAGTCAAACCATTATTGAATGTGAACAAATTTGAAGAATTTTCCTCAAAAATTCAAAAAAAGCATCACTAATTAAATAAGAGTCTTCGCTACGCTCATTGACTTTTTATTATAGTCCAGTTTGAAAGTCTGCATTTTTGATACTTCTTTTTCGGTTTGTTAATGGAAAGCATCATTTATGCTGCACTTCAAAAAGCAATGTAGTTTAGCCTGTTTTTTTTGTTTAAAATTTTGCCTCCACCAAAATTTAGAAAGGTCGACCGAAATTTGACTCGACAAAATCAAAGAAATTTTTTGAAATTTTTATGAGAATTAACCCCTGAAAAATTTAGATCGGCTTGTTTTGCTTTTCCCCACCTGAAAATTTTTCCATTTGATTATTATGAAAATTGACATGCGCACTAATTAGGCCATGACAAACTTATTTTGTCATCAAAATCAACCTTGTAAAATCACTCACTACACAACAAAACAAATGCTCATAAGAATGGCTCTTTTCCAGATCCCCCCTTCAAATTCAATTTTGAAAAATCTATTTAATGTTGTCACAATGCAATGAAATTTGGCGTGATGAACAAATAGACAATTCTGAACAAATTTCTTCTTCATACTTTACAGCGTAACATCACGCATTTAGCCGTAATAACACGTAAAAGAAATATAAAACTCGGTACTTTGAAAGGTGGGGGGGGAAACTGGAAAAGAGCCATAAGAAGTGGGAGGGGGAAGGAAAAAAGAACCTTTAGATCCGCCTCTGATTTGAAAATTTCAATGATGGGGCTCAAAATTTTTGTATTGAAGAATCCAAAAGAAAATTAATTACTTCAATTATGTTTTTGCAAAGCTCACTGATATCAAAACATTTTGCGCATCTTGCTCAGCAATCAAGTAATCATTTTCACTCCGGCTCTTTTCCAATTTTCCCACCTACCTTGTAAAATAGCAAAATGAAGCCGTTCAAAAATTTTTCACACGGCTTTTTGCTTTTAAGAAATGTTGTAAAAACTTGTTCACCTGTTCACGCTGACACGTTTTGATACAGTTTATAGCAATAAAACTGATTTTACGTAGACTTTCATATAATGAATTTCAGAAAAAAAATCAAAAGGGGGGGTTGCGGGGCGAGAGAACTGGAAGAACCCACTCCCCCTCACATTTGAATTTCAGTTTTAAAAAAACTATTTTGACGTTGTTAAAATGTAATGAAACTTTGGCTTTTTTCTACCGCCCCCCCCATATTTCAAGTTTTCCATTTTTAAATTGTTTTACGTGCTATTATGGCTAAACGCGTGATATTACGAAGTAAGGTATGAAGAGCAAATATGCCCCCTTTTTTCTCCCCCCTCACCTCACATTAGCATTATTTTTATGCTGTAACGTAAGTGTTTTAAAAGGTTAAGTATGAAGACCAAATATGTTTTTCTCAGCCAATTAGTCCGCAAATCAACTTTTGTAAGAATCCGATTATGTGAACAAAATTTTATTACTAAAATTTTTTGCTGGTGGGGTGGGGCTCTTTTTCCTTTTCCCCCACCTGCAAATTTTTACAAATTTTGTTGACCACATTGTCCAATTGTTATGAAAAGTTACATACAGACTAATAAGGCCACGACAAACATATTTGGTCCTCATACTCAACCTCGTAAAACCACTCGTTACACTAATATTGAAGCTAGTGTGGGGGGGGGGGGGGGGGGTGGTTGGACGAAAAAGAGCCGCTGGTGGGGGGAAAAGGAAAAAGAGCCATCAGTTTGTTCACCATGCAAAGTTTCTTTAAGACAACGTAAATGACAACTTAAAATTGGTTTTTCAAAACTGAACTTCAGTTATGGGGGGGGGGGGGGGGGAGAGGGGATTTCTGGAAATGAACCAAAATTTTGCATGGTGAAAAAACTAGCTTATGTGAACACAATTGGGCTCTTTTTCCTTTCCCCCCACCTCACACGAGCTTCAATATATTAGTGTAACGAGTGGTTTTACGAGGTTGAATATGAAGACCAAATATGTTTGTCGTGGCCTTATTAGTCTGTATGTAAGTTTTCATAACAATCGGACAATGTGGCCAACAAGTTTACATGTAAAAATTTGCAGGTGGGGGGGGAAGGAAAAAGAACCCACAATTGGTCTTCATATATTACATCGTAACATCATGCATTCAGCCATAAAAATACGAAAGACGACTGAAAAAAATTGAAAATTTGAAACATGGGGGAGGTGGAAAAGAGCTCAATCAACCACTCTTCTTCAAGATGCTCTTTTTTGGCACTTACCATTGAACGTCATTTTCCGATGGTGATCTTTGTAAGAAAAAGACGGTCCCCATATACTGTAGGTCATCTTGGTGCCGACCTTGTCACCCTCTATCTTATAGATAGGATCCCACACACCCAAAATCATGAGCACCAGGACTATGTCCACTAAAAACAGACCTATGGCAATCACCACACCCGCACAAGTCATGACTATGGCACTAGTTTAGTTTCTCTTCCTCAAAGACAGTATAAAGACACTTCAGATCTTTATCGGTTGCTTGATAAGAATCGCTGGCCCAACTTTGAGACTTCGAAATTAAAATTGAAGTAGGTAATTAACGTTAGCGCTTCACCCAATTAGATGAGAAATGATCACTGTATGATTTACCGAAATACTGTATTAGATCAATTTGTAAACTTGGAAAGAAGTGAGCTTGACTTTGTAGCTGTGGTTTTGTATTAGTTCTCATGGCGCGGGCACTTTTGGTCTGTTGCGATTCAAATTTTCAGCTGTTTTACCGCAATTTCGCAATCTGAATTTGACCTAAATTCGAACCAAATTTTGTCAGGGAGCTCAAAAATTGTGTGCCATTGAAAAAGTAGCTATATTCCAGTCGTCATGTAGCAAGGTTAATAAAACAAGATACAACAGCTCTTTTTCCTTTAGCATATTTGGTCTTCATACTCAACCTCGTAAAATCACTCGTTACACTTATATATTGAAGCTGGGTGAGGTGGGGGGGGGGGGGGGGAGAGCCAAAATTGCAAGTGGGGGGAAAAGGAAAAAGAGCCCAAGATACTTTTATGCACAAAATTTAGACATTGGAACCTGATCTAAACTACATTTTATTATTTATAATTTAGAAATTTAACCACTGTAAAGTATTTAATATTAACCAATCACAATCCATCTAAATAACTACCCACTTATTTGTAAGTGCTGAAATTACTTGTAATTTCAGCACCAGAGAGATTTGAATTTAACTTAGAAAATAGTTGCCTCTCCCGAGTACTTCAGCTGCCGCAACAATACGAGTATACTCTAGATCTATTGAGCCTAGCAGAGACTAGTTAAACACTCTGAGACTATTAGTTATAAGAGTAAGATTAGGATCGGTATTAGACTAAGAAGTTGCACGAATCTATCCGGCCGAAAATAAGATAGCGTGACGAGCAGACGGTGTACCCTATCCGAAATCACTCTATGAGTTAGACCCCCATATCGAAACGCATCTGGTGCGACCATAAGTCTCGAAAAAGACCTTAAAAAACAAATTAGCTTATAACTAACAAAAATTAGATTAGAAATAGACAAAAATATTTTCAAAATGTTATACGATAATAATTTAATTGAATGGTCTCTACGACTCAATAGATCAAAACCGCTATTCCGTACAATACGAGAACAACCACGTATTGGAAACAGACCTCGAACAAGAGACGACATACGACTACAGAGAAACTTACCGAATAGTTTCATGATCGTACGGCAAAAGCCACAACAAACTTTTATATTTAGAATTTTTATGGCAATGAATTTAGATTTTCATTCGCAAACATAAAGTTCTTGAAGAAAAATCTTCAATGCATCTATCAGGCGCTAAATAAATTATTAATGTTCAATAACGATTGATAAAAACACCACTAATCGTTTCTTCAACTGCAGTACTATATAAAACACATTTAAAAAATAATTTATTCGAAACAAAAATAAAAATTAGTAGCATGACATTAAATCGTTAGTAAAAATCAATCATCTTGTTGTTCCAGCTTCATCACCTAAACATAACGGCAATCATAAATCAACTAACTTCATCAAAACTAAAATTCACAAATTGTTTTTTCAAAATCTTAAACTTTATATTTCTTAACCCTAAAACTTTTTAATCTTAAGCCAGATCATCAAGGCTTATCCTTGGATCTAATTTAATTTTCTTTTCTTAATTTTAATCTGATCATCAAGGCTTATCCTTGGATCAAACAGAACAATTTTGTTCTCCCCAAGCCACTTATTAAGTGTCTAACGACCTCAAACGTCGATTCACTCTCCAACCTTTTCAAAAGACCCAGGACTAATAGAAATTTTCCAAATACTAACCATTTAAATTAGGCTAAACAGTGAAGCACTTCGGTTATTCATCCTTCACTTGACCCCTCCTCTTATACGACCCAGGATAATCATAGACATAGTAAGTTTAAAATAGTATCTTACGAACTACTTGCGTTCTAATTATACGTGAACCTTGTGGATTGATTTACTATTCTCCAACCCTTGAACACAATCACTACCCCTAAGTAAGATTAATTAAGTTAACAACTTAGCTTATACTAGCCACGAGAAAGTAAAAATCATTCTTCGGAATCAATATTTTTCTCTCCAACCCTATATAAAAAGACCCAGGCTAAGCTAACCAAAAAATCGTAAGGACTAACAGTCTAGGATATTAAAATCACTTACAAACAACATTGCATCCATCATCCTAAACCTTATGTCATTAAAAAATCTAGGAAATAAACAAACAATCGTCATACACAATTTTCAAATTGAAAATCAAAAATACTATCTTTTTATAACCCCGCATACACAAACAATTGAATACATTCACACAAAACGGCAAACACTAAAAACAACAATCCTTAGAAAGCAAAGACAAATAACACGAAAAAGATTTTCAAAACACCGAAATGCATTTTCCGAATCAGAAGTCAGTAGTCTCGATGCACTATACAAAGTAGAAGGATCAATAAATCAAACTTATCCAATCCAGGACCCAGTATATTTTTCCGATTCAGAAACAAACACAATTTCATCGAAAAAAGGAAAAAAACAGAATAAAAAAGAAACACAAACACAAACCAGTACATCTATACAATTGGAGTCAACCAATTAAACACATTAATAATTATCTATAAACAGTCATCAAATGAAAAGATGAGCAACACTCAAAGTGAAGAAAGTCTCGATTACGAACACGCTTTCCCCTTCATCATAGATTCAGAAAATGATAGAGGACAAATAAAATTTTGTAAAAATTTTTTCATAAATTTATTTGAACCAGGAATCAGTCCATATAAAACAGAATTTCCAGATGTAAAATCAAACGACAAATAATAGATCATTACCTCAAAGATATCTCTAAAATAACACAACAATATGGAATCTACACTATAGGAATCTGTACACCAAGAAATGATAAATATGTTATTCAAACAGACGATGTTGATCCAGAATTTTCAAAAGTATTCACAGAATATATCAAAAATATCCAATACCATAACTCACAAAGAGCAAATTCAATATTCACAAATGAAGTTTTTGCTATAATATATACATATATAACTATATTAGAAACAACAGAAGTTCAAAGTACATCACCGATCCAGACATCTAAACACACAAAAGTCAGAAATGAAATCACTGCATTTTCTACTTTTTTAAACGCAATACGTGAAAATTTTTACAACAATGATGTTTAAAAAATACCAAACATGGTTTACAAAAAATACTAGCATGGTTTACAATCGATTATTTCACACATAATTTAGATTTAATTAGCCAAGCAAGAAAAAACTTTAGACCTCAAAGTAACAATGACGACACTGTCATTGCAGAACAATAAGATTATGTTTGGGACCCTGATTGGTCTCATCCGTTATTTATAAACATCCCAGCTGATATCTCAAGTCAAGCGATAGATACAATATCTATTCAACCAGATTTTATAAAAATAATACCATTAATAATTGACGCTACAACTTTAAATTAAAATACTTTTTTACCCGATACACAAAACAACAGTTTAAACTGAACGGTAATACATAATGAAAACCTCAATGGAACTCGAAATCTTACACAGCAAGATATTCAAACACAATCACACTACATAAAGGAAGAAATTTTCCACACAAAAGTAACAACTACGCAACAAAGTATCTCACCAATACATCCCTTTTAACAACACCAAAAAATAATAAAGCAACATCACCACAAATAACATTACAATCAACCGTAAAACTCTCAGCCACTTTTGCTCCTAAATATTCACATATGGATTATCAAACATTTAGACCAATGACAAGACCGCCAAAACCAAGAAAGTTATTCAAAAGAAGTAATTTTGCAGAACACAATTATAATTATACACACCCATCAAAGACAAACCACTCTCCACGAAAAACTAATAATAATCATGTATGTTCTCACTATTGGGATAAACCAATGACGACAAACAATTCATTAAATTTTCAATCTAATCAGTAAACTCCACAGGATCATAGTGAAAATTATCCATTTTTTCAACAAAACAAAAATAGAAAGCAAACACCTCACCATATGGATCATCTATCATCTGACGATGATTATTTACAACCAGATATTTTTGCACCATACACACAAGAGTATCGTACACAAAAACCACCACGACCTCAATATAAGAAAATTTTTCCTGAAAACCCACTAGTTATTCAAAACCAACAACCACCACAAATGCCAAATTCATATAATACACAATCTTTTCAACCGATACAATCACAAAACGCAATGACTATGCATTCGTATCAACCGAACCAAATGCAAAATGAAATCCGATTACCATAATATCTACAACAACATGAATTTACAAAAAATCAATTGACAAATCTTTCACAAATACCAAATGCCGCAGAATCACTACAAATGACGATGAATCCATACCTCATGGGAGGATCGTCAATAACATCAAACAAACCACTCATGGTATTCACAGGAACAGACTCTGAATATTCAGTAGAAGGTTACGTAAACGCAGTTACAGCAAATTTAATTTTGAACCAATTTTGATTAAATGACCTGAACCAATAAAAACACTACTCCATCAAAATTGGATACATCAACGCACAGCGTTGATACAAACAACACTAGATGGCGCAGCACAAAAATGGTTTTCAGTACTACCTATAGAAATAAAATCAGATTGGAAAAGGTTTACACAAGAATTTTTAAAAATGTTTGATTCTGAAAGAAACAAACAACATCAAAGAGTTTTGTGTAATGAAATTCGCAGATTACCAAACGAAACTATAAAACAATTAGAATCGAAACACTAGTTTGAAAAGCATATTCACTTAATACGCATGACTATAAGAATACAAAAATGACAGAAATTTTAATGATGACCTTAACACCACAACTAAGGAAAATTGCTATAAAGAAAAGAGCATCTCATCCTTCCTCAATTCGAGAACCAGATCTAGATTTCAGAAAACTAGTCGATAAACTAGAATAAGCAGAAATCACAATGAAACTCGAAGAAACCAAGAATTTAAAGTTACAATATGTTAATCGTATTGAAACAAAAACTACGCATATTAACAATATACAGGAATTAGATGTAGACCTATCTGAAAAAATCACTGAAATTTTAAACATCTATGAAAGAAACCCAAATTATAAAGGCAAACCATCTTTCAAGAAATGGTATAATTATTGTGGACGATACGGACACATTATTTCTGAATGTAGACAAAAACAGCAAGACAACCAAAATAAACCTCCAAAACACAAAGAACCAAATAAATCATTTTATCAATACATGAAAAAGATCAAAATCTACCAAACAAAAACGTATATAGTAGAAATAGCTCTAGAAAACCACTTCCAAGCAATCAAAACTATTCTAGAAATCAATCACCATATAACTCTAGTTATAGAGGTAGATCACCCGAACAAAGAAATTCACGAAATTTCTCACAAAATAGATATAGCCGATCGAATAGTCGAAACAACTACCCACGATCAAATTCGAATTCAACACAATTTGTTTCACCATCCAGTTCACAATCAATCGGAAAAAGAAATTATTCCAACAATCAATCACGAAATTCATCATATAATAGAAGTAGAAACTATTCAAATAATAGAAATAGAAACTATTCAAACAATAGAAATAGAAGTTACTCCAACAACCGTAATAATAGTTATCCAAACAACAGATCACGGAATAACTAATACAACAGATCAAACTATCAAAGATCAAATGACAATCACCAGAACAGATCAAGAAATAACTCACAAAATCGAAATTCAACTGATAACAATCGATATAGAAATTATTCCCAATCACCTCATAGGAATATTAATCGTTATCCCGATTCTCAGTATCGACATAGAAGTAATACACCAAAATACCAAAGACATATTAATCAAGTACAAACAAATGAAGAAATAACTTCAGACCCCCCAGGTATCGATAACACAGAAAATATCGAATTACAAGTAAATCACATAAATTGCGAATCAACAGACAGTGAAAGTGATACCGATAATAACATTTTAATTAATATGATATCTGTCAAAAACGACTATGAATCAATCACATATGAAGAACCCTTTAGTTCACACATATATGAAAACCAATTAGAACTTCTCAATAACTACTATTTAGGACCAAATAGTAATGATAGACAAACAACCCAGGAAGTAAACAAAATTAACACGGAAAATCTACCTGACAAAGACAACGTACAAAACTCAACTACAAATCACATATACCAAAATATACAAAAAGAACAGCCACGAGAAAAAATTTGGACAATCCAATTTCTCTTAGAAAACCACAAAAACAAAGAATTTCAACCACCAGATCTTGAAATTGATTTTTTAATCGACTCAGGCGCAGAATCAAACATCATTAATATCCCTACATGGAATGAAATCAGATTATTACACCCAAATTTAAAACCTGTAGAAACATCGAGTAAATTAGCAACAGCACAAGGATCAATGTTAACAAATTATGGAAAAATTCAATTATTCCTTGTTCCCACAAGAACAATGGAACAAAACAAAATTCTGAAAAAACCATTCAAATAAACATTTCACATTACCGATATTAAACACAATATTATTGGCATACCATGTATTACTAAATATATACTAACAATAATTATATTAAATAGTAAATTACACATAAAGGACAAATATACAAAAATGAAGAACACAGCTTTAACATTTTTTCAAAGATTAAACAAACAACCACCATTCTTCTCCAAACTCTACCCCATTTATAATGAAGAACAAAGACACCTGAAACCACTATCAGGAACTATATATAATTTCTCCATAAACACAAGTTCATCAATACAGCAAAAGTCAAAATAGACAACAATTCTTTATGTCAGATTTTGAATTTAGACCAATTCACAAATTTTTCAAAATCACAATCTCATCATTCAAATACGAAAGGAACAAAAATTCAGATTTTATTTCACTAGACGTATATAATAATACACCAAATAAAGTAACATTACCCCTAGGATTATTAGGATATTGTGAAACAAACGCAACAACTTCACCTGTGAAATAGCATACAGAGTTAATAATATATTACAACTACTCGATATCTGTCAATCCACAACTCTTAATGAAGAATTATCTATAAATAGTATAATAAGTAATGAAAAAAGAAATACAGGCTTTTTTACAAAAATTCTATATTTCAAACCTACTTTTGATATAACAAATTATACAAAAGACCAACAGAAATTTTTAACCATGTTTAATTTCAACATTCAAAAATAACACAAAATGAATTTGAGATGTTAGCACAAAATATTCATTAGTCAACGCAACATCAAAATTTGACGGAGGAAAAGTCAGTTCATCCCTACACCTTCCATTGAAACCAGACGCAGTCTTCAAAAAACAAAGAGCAAGCAAAGTACCAATTAACTTACACGACAAAGTCAACAGATTACTAAACATTTTAGAACAATACGAAATTATATCACCAGTTAATAAAGAAGAACAACCAAAAGGTAACACATTTATCAACCCTGTTATCATTCTAGCAAAAGGCGAATCACTTAAAATAGTTCTAGACGCTAGATATCTCAATTCACTAATTGATGAATCTAAATGCAATTGGCCTATTGAATCAATACAAGTAATCTCAACAAAAATTAATGGAAAATACTTCACAACCGCAGACATGAACAGTGCTTATAACCAAATGCCATTAGACGAACAGTCACGACGTCTAACGCATTTCGTTATTGGAAATCAACAATACGAATTTAATAGATTATTCTATGGAATATCCATAGGACCAGCAGCTTTTTCAGCTTTCATGAGTAAAATTTTTCGACCACTAATACTAAAGAAAAACGCAATCACATATTTAGACGATGTGTTTATGCAATCAAAAACTAAAGACGAAATGTTCACAGTTTTAGAACAATATCATGAAATCCTTCAAAACGAAAATCTCAAAACAGCTCCAGATAAATCACTTTTTTTTTAACACGAGTAAATTTTTTAGGACATAACATCGAACGAAACACTATTACTCCACTAAAATCACGCATTGACGCAATTCAAAAACTTCAGCCACCAACAAACAAAAAGAAAATTCAAGAATTCCCTGGAATGTTAAATTTCTTAAGTATATATGTTTACAAAACGCAATTATACTTAAGACCCTTTTATAACATCCTTAGACAACAGAATAATTTTGAATGGACCACTTAACATCAAAAAGATTTGAAGAAAAAAAAAACTCTCAATAGAACAAACATCAAATACAATTCCAGACACAAATCAACCAATTTACACTATGTGCGATGCTTCAAATTTCGGCATCGACGCAGCATTATTACAATCACATAGTGGAACGAATAAAATGAATCTAATATCAGCAAATTCACAACTTTTTACACAAGCTGAATTACGATTCTCCACACTAATGAGAGAGTGTACAGCTATAACTTATAAACTTACAGAATACGAATTTCTGATACTTGGATCAAAACATCCAACAGTTTTATTCACAGATCATAAAACTAATATTTTTCTTTTTACACAAAAATTAAATCCAAATCATGGAGTTTATAGATTTCAATTAAGTCTAATGAAATTCCCGAACCTTCTCATAGTTTGGACAGCAGGAAAAAACCTTGCATTACCAGACACGTTAAGTAGAAATACACCACCAGAATTACTTACACGAAAAACTACAGTCGAAATACCAAAAAATATTAAATTCTATCTCGCAAAAGACGAAACATCACCCCGACTAGAATGTAAATATGCAGTAAAAACTGATATTAATCAATCACAAATAAAAAATTTACAACTTTTCCCACTCTATCTAGATTGTCAAAATAATCACTATGAAGTTGATTTATTAGGCACATCAACATTTAAACCAATCCCACACTCACAATGGATAAAAATCAACACTCAACAAAAAAAAGTCAAACAACATTCACAGATTCACAGAAAAAAGACCGTTTTCCACTCATTGAAAAATAAAATTTAACCGATAAAATAAATTTATCAGGACCACAAACAAAAGACACAAAATATACGATAAACCAAGTTTTTAACCTTCATGACCCACTTGACACAATTCTCCTATCAAAACTAGAAACTGACAATATTTTTTTCTCCCACCAACAGAAAAAATCGCACTTGAACTTTTGAAACGATATCAAAATTTAGACCCAGTAATACGACAACTCAAATCATGGCACAAATATAAAACAAAACCAACAAAAGCTGATACCACAATTTTAGGAAATAAAACACTTCTCCGATATTTTTGAAAATTTAATAATACAACAATCAACGAAAACACAGATCTTTTAGAATATCAATTAGATGATTCTAAAGTCCCCTGTCTTCCCTTAAGTATGATATTAATAGCATTTAACATTTCTCATACACAAAATGCAAACGGACACTCCGGATCAGAAAAAACATATTCAAATTTTTCACAAAAAATTTATGTTTTCCAAACGCACCAATGTATTTTGCAATGATTGTATAATATGTCAATTAAACAAACCTTACCCAAATCAGAAACAAATAGCACAAAAACAAGATTTTAAAGGACAAAGTCTATACTTCAATCACAGAATAACATTTGACACAAAAGGACCAATTTCTCTATCTTCAGAAGGAAACTCCTACATTATGGTCATTGTTGACGCATTTACACATTATGTAGCACTAAACCCAGTACCACATTGTAACCCTTATTACGCTTACACAACACTCTACGAACACTGGATAAAAAAATTTGGGCTACCAGAAATTCTAGAAACGGATAATGGTACAGAATTCATTAACAATGAAATCATTACATTATGTCACCTATACAATATTAAACATAAACCACGTACATCTCATGCACCTTGGACAAATGGATTAGTCGAAGGTATGAACCGTTCATTACAAGAATACCTTAGATGTATCATAAATGGAAAAGATACACGATACACAGAATGGTCAACAGATGTAAAATTATTCCCATTATCATGCAATTCACAAATAACGACAATTTTAGGAATGTCACCATATGAAATGGTTTTTAACCAAAAACAAGAAAACCAATTATGTTCACCGCAAATGCACATAAAAATGCACAAGGACATTGCAAACCAAATAAAGATTCAATATGCTATAATCTACCATTACACACACATGATAAAGATCATTTTCATCACCCACAAATTCTCAAACTAGCCTCCGGTACACACACCGAATGGATTTTAAACAGAGATAAAAAGCATAATGAAATCTACCGAAAAGTTACAAAGAAATTGTTACAACGAAAAAAAATCAATACCCAAATTAATCAGCGATTTACGCCAGCCACCGATTTAAAAATAGGAACATTTGTTTTAGTACCGAATTTCCAAACACAAAAAAGAATCTCTAAAAAATTACAACCTCTTCGAAAAGGACCCTACCAAATAATTGCTAAGCCAACTGAAGTAACATATATACCTATAGACACCAAAAAAAGGAAATTGTTCAACACAGAAACAATTTATTACCTTATTACCCGAAAGAATACGCTTTACGCGAAATAACCCAACTATAATTCTTCACCGGTTTAAAATTCATTCAAAATAGCACACAAATAGAACCAGAAATAAATGAAACTAATAAAAATCAACATACATAAATTCAAAAACAAGACAGAATTCACAAAGACGCAAACACACTAAATTCAGATAATTTAGAAAAAGAAAGAAAAAATAGAAAAATGATAGAAAAAATCTTGCCACAAGAACAGAAAGAAAAATCTACGCATAGAGAATCATCCAGACGTAGAAATCAACCACGTAAAGATTATAAAACATTCATCCGACAATCTAAAATATTAAAGAAAGTTGAATTTCAAAAATGAAACCTTTCTTTCCTCTTCACAAAATTCATATTTCAAATACATCTCAAATAATTTGAACTTCCATGTTTTCAAAATAACATGCTGCAATAAAAGCAATAATTTTAGTTCAAATTCAACCAATGAGATTCATTCAAACTCAACCGCCTTCCATATCTCTAACACCAACCTTTTAGCCGACAGACATTAATTTCCAGGCATATTTATAACTATAACTTTAGAACCTCCAGGTCAAAAATAAGCACCTAGCTAAATCGTGACACCTAAAATAAACACCAAAATAATGTTCCAACCCTCCCTTATCTAATAACCCAAAGATCAACAATATTTTCCCAAACTTGCCCTCAAAAACCCCCCAACCAAAAATGGCAAATTAGCCTAAAGTAAAAATGAACCATGATCATTTGGCCTAAAGTACAATTCTATCAAAATATCCCAGTTTAACCACCAAATAAAAATAAAGTAAAGAAGACCTCCCGAGCACCATAAAATAAGCCCCCAACAATTTTTCAAGAAACTCAACCCACTTGTCAAAAAATCAATAAATAATCAGACCACAATTGAATTTAGCCCCAGAAAATCAAAAAATATTCGACAAACGATTCATTTTCTTGAATGCTTCTCTTCTCTTCAGTCACCATTATAAAAAATTTAATCTTAAACTTTCTCATAAAACTTTTTCTAATTTCTAAACTTTTGATAAAATTTTTCATTGACGTTTTTGAACTTTTCATAAAAATCTTAATAATTTTTTGTAACCTAGCTTTAATTTTTTACAACCTATTTGCACTATTTTCCCATCTTTCCCTACTCATTGACCACATCTACAGGTACGAAAATTTACAACCTCTTAAAATGATACGAACATTTTTTAGTAGATTAGATTTTTTTCTACTCACCATATTTTTTCTCACATTTTTATCATCTCTGATCATGACAATATGCAAATGTGTAAAAAAAGCAATAGTCACATTCGCTCTAGCTACAACTCTTTTAATTTTATTCATTGAAGAATATTATAACAAACATAAACCCTCTCACTAAAATCCTTAATTTTTCCAAAACACATTTCCAAAATTGCTAACCAACCACCACAAAACCCGTCTTCACCGACATCTCCCCAAGAAAACCCAACAGTACCTACAACTACCCAAAATCCCCAAACATCCACACGAATTTCATTTCAAGATAACCCATACACTTTTGAACGACACGCACGCTTATCTGAACCCCTAGAACCAGTTCAAAGACAAGCATCACTAAGTGAACCAACATATAACTTATACCCTACACTACAACAAGACCTGAATCGAATCCGACACATTAGTCAAAATCAGAATACAATCGAAGTAAATAGACAAATAATACATTCAAGAAGAAATAGAAATTTTCAAACTCCTAGAATCACCTTTAGCATACTTCAATCTCCAACTCCATCAACTTCAGAAAATTCTAGTATAACACTATCAGATACACCAACGCTAACTCCTAATATTCAATCAGAACATCTAGGATCAACACCAACGTCAGCACAAATACGTGAAAATCCTTTTAACCCACCTAACCCGAACGAACGTTTACCCTATTGGACAACACAATCCTACTCACAAGGAGAACCAAACTTAGTAAACGACCCAATAGATACTTCATCAGATACAACATTATCATCGTTTACCAGAAACATTATCACTTCCATTTCCATCGACACCATCCATAAGTCAAATTTCACCATCCTTTTTTCCTTTGAATATTTCACACGACATTGACACTCGATACAGCGAACAATCTACAAATATACCCCTAACATTAGACTGGAATACATTTGTAGCACCTCCTCCATTGTTAGGACAACATAACGAAAGCCACCGATTACACAGTTGGGCACTTAACAGACTACAATACAGACAAGATATCCACGAAGATATCCGAGAATATAACGTTCAAATATTAAATCAAAACAGCCTTCAACTAAAGTTTGAAATTACAGTTAAACTTAATAAAATCGTACAACATCCTTATCCACTAAGCCCCTCAAATATTACAGCTCAAGCACTACCACCACCATTTATCACAACAGAAGTAATATATAAATACGATAGATATACAAAAACCACAATTGGATATAAAACCTTTTATAACCCATACTCTGGTTTATCATACACATGTATCTTTTAAAGATATTGATTTTTCAACACATGTTTTTCCTTATATTTTCCGAACAGAATACAAATCCATCTCCTCGCACACGACCTCAAGACTTACTAGTAACACACTATGATTGTGAAGAAAATGAACAAAAAACACTAAAAAAATATGCAATAAATCAAGTAACACAATGCGAATCAGAACCACAAGCTATAGAAACCACAAACGTAATAGCAACACTATATTCAAAAGCCCGAGCAACTACAGTAATAGGATATAAACTTACAGCCACATTTTCCAAAAAGAAAGTACGTTGCTCACAAGTTTCTAGCGGAAATAAAAATAGACTTGATCACGAATCATTTTACCAAAGCAATGTAGAAAGACTTTTACATCTCAACCCCGATAATTGTAAAACCGAGCTACACAGGTTAAAACTCACAAGAAACAAACACGCAGAAAGAAAAACAGTAAATTTCCAAGTCTTCAGCGATTCAGTACATCAAGCAGAACTTGAACGCTATCAAGGACATATACAATTAGACGAAAAATACCCATACAATGGCGCACACGGACGCTTAACTTATGATACCAAAGATAAACATTGGATACCACACATTGGAATAAATAACCCCTCAAATGGTAAAGCAGATACAAAAAATAGAGGATATCAAGAAATAATGTTTTTTGATTGGAAAATACAACTTGAATAAATTCAAATCACACGAGATTTAGCAGATAACACAATGATCTATCAAGGAATCCGATTACCTTGTAAAATTGATCAAGGATATTGTGACCCTATAACAAGGACCCAAGCAACAATTGTTTGGTTTCCCGAGGATACATGCACAACATTTCAAGTAGCAAAAATACAGGCTCGAATGATAAAATTTCATGAAAAATATTTCATCGAATCAATACCATACGAACAAGTGAACCCATCTCACAAACTAAGTAACGATTTCAGAAATCTACACAATATAGAAAACAAACTAACACGTTTTCAAATCTACCACGAAACAGAATTTGCATGTAAGTATGCAAACCCACTCTACAAAACTCAATACTCCGAAATACTTGTCGAATACTATCAAGGTTTCGGCATGACCACTGGAAAAATCAAAGTTAATCCACACGCAACAGCCATTTATAAAAACGACGGAAAACCCTATACCCCTGTTAATTTTCGTAAATAATATAATCAACCCGGTGGAAAATTAACTTATGAATACAACATACTTTGGAAACATACATTATGATATTCATTTAGACATGAAATTAGACTACCCAATTAGTAGAATTTTTCAAGAAATGTCACTTTCTGAATTAGAAAGACTACATCAACTATGCGAATTAGAAAGAACACAAATCTTACAATCACTCGCATTAGCAGTATTAAAAATACCCTACGCAGGATATTTCTTATCAAGAAATAGATCAAATTTTCTTGATTACTAAGGAAACATTTTTTGGTTTTATACTTGCACCAAAAAAGTATCACCCTTATACGTTTTTGAAGATAAACGTTGTTACAAAAGAATACCCATATTCTACAAAAACAAAGTACATTTTGTTGATACACTCTCAAGAAGAACATATTTTTGGGATACCGCAGTCCCATGTGGATCAGAAAATAGCCACAAGGTAGTACAACTAAACCCTGACGAAGATAAATACTACCTATTAACACCATACCCTACATTAATGCAATCACTAAAAAAATTTTCACCAGAAAGCATTAGAGCCATTGGGCGAAATCCAAACATAGACTTACAATCAATTGGAATTTATTCTAAATCTGATATACAACACCATATTAGAACACAACAATTCCAAGAATTACTTACACAAATGGATACCATACAACGACAATCAATTGATCAAAATTTAAGAAAATTTGCAGAAACCGCAGGATTTGCAGACATATACACACAAGATTACAGCTGATATTTTAAAGACATTAAAGATTATATATATTTAAACGGCGAAAAAGACAGACCACAGGATATTTCATCTATCAACATTTTTAGTTTTGTAACCTTGAAAAACGAAATACTCGCTTTTCTAGGATGGCCCTACTACATCTTAGAAAAATTGACTATCTTATACGCTATGTTTAACTTTATTGGATTTCTTTTCTCACTACGAAAAGGAATCTATAATACATGCGCTATACACAAACAAGTAAGCCGCCAAGCAAGTGTAGCACGTATAATATTTGCAGAGTTTTTTGGAATATTTTCATCATCAATAATAAAAAAATAACAAAATTAGCCACAAGACCAAATACATACGACGAAGAACACAATAATGTAGACACGGTACCTACAGCACCACAAGTACCAGCCCTACCATATAATCATCCCTTATCTTTAGTTCCCAGAAATTTTCGAAATTTAGCGATCACAAATAACCCAAATTTTCGACCAAATTCAGTACACAGCCCTATTCAGCATATAACAACAAATCACTCTGAAAAAGATAATACATATGAACAAATTATAGAAAAACCCCACACCACCACTTTTCAATCCCAAAATAATCGTTTTTTTAGCCCACGATGAGCCGACAAGTTGGAACCCTCCACCGCTCAAATTCCCACTCAGCAAATTTCCAAAATCCAGTCCCAATTATACCACTTTTCGCTTTCCCCCCACCTGATTTTGCAGTTATTAACATACCATCTAGCACGAGTTCAGACACTAACTCAGATATTTCAGTTTTTCATACTATTTCACAATTTAATAACTCAGACCTCGAAACTCCCGACAAATTTGCCAACTCTGAACCCTCTCCTTCCACCAATTCCCAAACCAACCCTTCACATTTTTCACAACCCCCTTTTCAACCCATCAATGCCAGTCAACCAGTATCATCCCTTTCCACTCCCTCTCATGCATCTCAAGTCACCCCAACATATACCCCATCCCTTTCAGAAAGATCAACCAACAATTCCCCAAATATTCCACAAGTTTCCCCAGAATTAGATAATTATATTACCCTTCAACAGCAAATTATCCATCCCCATACTCTTACCATACATCACCTATCATCAATAACAACATCTTCCGGCCCACCCACACCTACACCGCTATCAGATTATAATCCATCATTAAACCAATCCTCCACTTCAACAGACACATCCACTAGCACTAACCGAGCTTATCGCACTTTTAAACGAAAACTTCCAAATCACCCATTCACAACCAAATCAGGCACAGCTAAGAATATATTGATTATCCACAACATAAAAACACTAAAACCTTTCTCCAAACTAACTTACCATCATTTCCTCAATACACCTTGAATACCCCTACTACTAATGACGACACCAGAAATTTTGTTGACGAACACGTCTTATTGCCAACACTACATTGGACATCATACTATCACTACACTAACCCTCTTTACCTACCACTTTATAACACCATAACGGATAATGAACAATGCAGAAATATGTTATACAGACTAACAACAGCACTCACACCACGTCAATTCACATACGTTGGATTTAAAAAACTACTAAAAACATTCACCGCACCCCGCGCTGAAGAATTCACTATCGAATATTATGATCACAACATCATACGCCCTAACCAAGATCAATTTTTAGACGACGACCGCTTTGCTAACCCACAACTAACAGAGAAATTTTTCATCACAACACGATATTTATTTACACTTAACATTTTTGATAAAAAACACGATCACATCATTTCCGTAGCCCTTATTGACACACAAGTCTACCAAAGTTTCCAATATAAATTTAATTTATTTACACTAACCTTCCTTTTTCTTACACCACAAGAACGAGATCTGCACTGCTCCCACGATATTATGTTACGCACTAAACAGACACATAATTAAACATATTATCGCTTTATACAAAATCAATTTGACTTACATACACCCTCACGACAACCCCACCATCGTTTTCAATTTATCAACTCAAATTACACATCACCATTTTTTCTTAATTTCACTTATTGTATCAAGAATACTAAACTCCACGGCATCCTCCGTAACTACGACCCTGTCCACCAAATGTATATATTTTGCCCCATCACAAAGACTTTCCAGGACGAAGAATCCAGACCCTTCCTCATCATGCATGAATTCCTACAACCCATTGAAATTCCCATTCTAGAATTCATCCATAACACTGAATATAATCATAAACTTTACAACCTAATCCAGAACACACATCATGAATTCGCAGTAGGCACCGAAGAACTAAACATCATCAAAGCACTTCAATTGCTTTGGCCACTGCTAGAAACTAAAAACATCATTCGCAGATTAGCTAAATTTTTAACATCATCTGACCTAATCCAAGACCTCTTCCCACATGGCTTCTTTCCCGAAAATTAAGGTAAATATATTTCAATTACATTCACTAAAAAATTTATATTTAACTAACCATTCTTTATAATGTTACACTTCATTTTTCTAGTCTTCTCACCACCATCATCTACAAAACGAAAAAAGATAAACAAAAATATGAATTCATTAATTAAAAACTACAAATCATTTAAAAGTTATTTGCTAAAACAATTTCAATATACTAAAACTTTTGCACTATATAATGTCATAAAATTCGTACAAATGTAATAAATTAATTTATAAGTTCTTCCCCCCAAAAGCAGTAAAATTACATACAATGAAAATTTATAATTTCAAATTTCCCCAAAATGTAGTAAGAATTCAGATTCAAGCAGTAAATTTGTAAGTTGATAAAGTAGTACTAACCTTTTCATTCCTTCGCACAAGACTTCTATCCATACTCGCACAGCTTGCCCACGAAGTGTTGTTTAAAATAATGATTTTATGTTCCAAGATTTCAATAACAATAATTCTCACTAACGATAAAAATTTGCCAACTTTTCTTTAACCCGGTTGGAATGGATTTATACACTATACTAAACTAACCAATACAAATGACTAAACACCACAAATCATAAAATAACAGCATGAGTAAGAAAAGAACACCAACGGTACCCAAACCGGATTAACCCAGCTTAAAACTGGATAATTTATTCTTTTGAAGACTATTATAAAGTCAACGAAAGAAATAATAAAACGTAAAAAAGTCGAAAGACAAACCCAAACCAAAAACAATTTGATTTTTGAAAAAAGGACACAGCCATAAGCAACATAAGAAAGCCCAGAAAAAACTACCATATAATGTTAACACAAAACAGGACCCCTCAACGAAACCGCACGATATCACACTCCCACTCCTGGCCTAACCCACCAGAGAGGACGTCCTGAGCATGCTCTATAGCCGGCCTAACCCACCGCGCTACAGCCATGCTTTGTGACCACACTTTGTTTTTATTAAGTGGTACTCACGGGTGAGTAACTCTTCAAAATAACTGAACTAAAATAAAAAGGCTTTTGTGAAAACAATTAACCAAGATCATAACTAAAAAACAATTAACTAAAATCTATAAAATGTAAATCATAATATGCAGTATATAGATCACACACAACAGCAAAGACGAACATCCAAAGACTAGATGATCCCATCACAACCTGAACAAAGAATGGCTACCAACTACAACCGACATGCCGCACACAATCTCAACTCAAAGGATTTAGAGTACGACTTGACTTCGCAGCAAAGGACTTCATTGAACCAGACCAATGACCACCTCGATGTTCAAGTATACGTACAGATCCGAGTAACAAGGCATCCCTTCCAAACACGAGCTTCACGCCATTCCTAGACGAGGTTGATCACAAACAACTTTCCACAAACGCAAGCAAAACTGACATAGCAAAGCATTTTGGATTCTGAAATCTAAACGATTTCATTAAGGATCACATTCGTTGACAAACGACAAGAAGATAACTTCCTATCCCTAATTCCAGCGTTCTGGAACTTTTCTCTTAAAGAGAAATCAGGTCGACGGTTCTAGTCAAGGACCTCTCTTCTCCAGGGAACAGGAAAACGAAAATGATGTTCGCCACATACCAACGTTCATCATCCATCCTTCAATTGCAGAAGAAAAGAGATAGAACTCAAAAACTCTTTAAACCCCGGATGGGTGGAACTTGATCTAAACTACATTTTATTATTTATATTTTAGACATTTAACCACTGTAAAGTATTTAATATTAACCAATCACAATCCATCTAACTAACTACCCACTTATTTGTAAGTGCTGAAATTACTTGTAATTTCAGCACCAGAGAGATTTGAATTTAACTTAGAAAATAGTTGCCTCTCACGAGTACTTCAGCTGCCGCAACAATACGAGTATACTCTAGATCTATTGAGCCTAGCAGAGACTAGTTAAACACTCTGAGACTATTAGTTATAAGAGTAAGATTAGGATCGGTATTAGATTAAGAAGTTGCACGAATCTATCCGGCCGAAAATAAGATAGCGTGACGAGCAGACGGTGTACCCTATCCGAAATTACTCTATGAGTTAGACCCCCATATCTAAACTCAACATGTTCCACAAGTTTTTAAAGCTACTTTAAGACATTGGTTATAAAACTAATGTCATTACACAAACTTACAAGTATGTTTCAAAATTAGGAGTTTTGATCATATGAAACGTGTAATCAAACGAATCAGTCCATAGCTCAGCCAAATCATCTATTCCCCCATATTTGGTTTTCCTTTTTTTAGTGTGTTGCGTGATTGTTCATTGAAACAGAATATATGGGTTCTTTTTCTCCCCTCCCCCCCCCCCCCACCTGCAAATTTTTATTCCGACTTTCGATACGAAAGTAACGGAATATTTGTGCTCGGGTTGGGTTTTTTTTCTTCAGACAAATTTCGACTTTTTAACTAGCCATTTTTGACGGAATTTTTTTGTATCAGTTTAAAAGTATTGTTGTCCGGAGCTCAAATTTGAAAAGATATTTCACCTGTGATCATTTTTCGTAAAGTTACGGCGGTTTAATGATTGCCATTTTAGCCAATTTGGGACAATTAACGCGCGATGTATTTTGCGCTATTAACGCGTAAGCTGAGAGTTATTCCGTCCTAGAAATAGTTCCAAATTGGTTGAAAGAAACTTATTTGCCATAGTTGATTTGTTACAAGGAGCAAAATCAATCCTTTTGTACTTTAAATGGCGTGTGGGGCGATGATTTTTATAAAAAAATTTCAAATTTTAGAAAAAAAAACATTTTCATTTTGTTTTATTTCATTTAATTTTTGAATGTTATTACTGCTCCAGAAACCTTAAAAGGCAGTCGGGCTCTTTTTCCTCCCCCCTCCTGCAAATTTTAATATTTGAAGTTAGTGTCCACTTTGTCCGATTGTCATGAAAATTGACATGCAGACTAATTAGGCCGTGACAAACATATTTGATTTTCATAACTAACCTTGTAAAACCACTCGGTAGACCATAAAGTTCATGTTTGAGTGAGGTGGGGGGGGGGGGGAAGGAAAAAGAGCCGGCAGTCGGAACATTCAGAGCTTCGCCTTGATACGAGAAGTCTTGATATATTTGAAGTTACTGTTCAGTTTGTCCGATTGTCGTGAAAATTGACATGCAGACTGATTACAAGCATATTTGGTCTTCATAATTAACCTTGTAAAACCGCTCGTTTAGACCATAAAATTCATGTTTGAGTGAGGTGGGGGGGGGGGGGGAAGGAAAAAGAGCCCAAATGTGTCCTGACTAGTTAGTATTATTACTATGCAAAAACTAAATTAAAAAATTTGCAGAGTATGTCAGCAAAAACAGAGTAAAATTAAAAAATTTGTAGAGTATGAAGAGTATGAACTCAACCGAGAACAGAAGAGTTTTCAGCGCTTCTACTGCCCCCATAAAACTGCAATTTTATAAAACTCAAAGAATTTCTCTCATGTGATCCATTGTCAAATAAATTTTCATGTGCATGTTTGTCTAATAAAAAAGTTGTTTCATATGCAAGAAGGATGTTCATTTCTGTTGGGGGAGAAACGGTAGAAGAAACGGCTCTTTTCTTGTTCCCCCATTTCAAATTGAACTTCGAAAAGCTTATTTAACATTAATATAATGAAATGAAATTTGGCGTGTTGAACGAATTCACAATTGTGAACAGATTTCTTCTTCATACTTTATACATCGGAGCACTACGCATTTAGCCGTAATACACGTAAAACAAACATAAAAACGATATTTGGAAAGCTGGGATGGAAAGTAGAAAAGAGCCGAAGAAACAATTAGATCTACTTAATAAACCCCCTCCCCCTTAAAGAAAAAGGGTTTTGTTAATTCGATAAAATTAATCGCGTTTTCGACTCATCAGAATGCAGCAAAATAGGAAAATTCTAGTGCTAAGTTACTGTACCTAGTGGTGGAGAATCTTTAGTAGATACCATCGGGGGCAAATTGTTAAGTAGTGCCAGCCAATTTCCCAGTCCAGGCAGTAAGAAGGCAGATAGATGTGCCCGCAAAAACAAATGAATGGCAGTATTTTAAGCTGTTTTTCCTTGTCCCCCACGTGCAATTTTTCTAGAGTAATTTTTCTTTTCATATTATCGGAGCATTGTAAAAAAATTGGCAGGCTCTTTTTCCTTTTCCCCCCCACCTGCAAATTTTTATATTTGAAGTTAGTGTCCACTTAGTCCGATTGTCATGAAAATTGACATGCAGACTAATTAGGCCATGACAAACATATTTGATCTTCATAACTAACCTTGTAAAACCACTCGGTAGACCATAAAACTCATGTTTGAGTGAGGTGGGGGGGGGGGGGGGGGGGAGGAAAAAGAGCCAATTGGCATTTGGGCTCTTTCCAGTCCCGCCTTTCAAAATGCCGAGTTTTATGTTTGTTTTACGTGTTATTAAGGCTAAATGCGTGATGTTCCGCCGTAAAGTATGAAGAGCAAATCTGTTCACAGTTGTCGATTTGTTTACCGCGCCAAAATTTTTTGCACTATGGCAACGTTAAATAAGCTTTTCAAAACTGAATTTGAAAGGGGGAAACTGGAAAAGAGCCGTTAAACTATGAATTCAATGCTTACAAGAGGCGTGGGGTGGGAGGAAAAAGAGCCGTTTTTTGTGGCTGTCGGGGATACTTAATTGTTACATATTTGAAAGTGGGGTTCTTTTCTGGTTCCCCATTTGAAGTTTTTTGAAACTCAATAATTAAAAGTCCATTTTAAATGACTTTTCAAGTAATCATTTTCATTAAACCGTGTCAGTGTGACCAGGTGATCAAAATTCTACAACATTTCTTAGATGCGAAATGCCCTATGAAAAATTTTTGAACAGCTTTGTTTTGTTATATGACGAGGTGAGTAGGAAATTGAAAAAGAGCCGAAATTTCTTAAGCAAAACCATGTGGATGGCGGGATATAAATGGTTAATCATCACCGTCATTAACAGTTATTGTTCCGACCATTTGAAAAAAGGGGAAGAACTTTGAGTTCAGGTGTGTCTTAGTTTTTTTGCTTTTTGTTTTCCTCACAAAATCAGGTAACACAGTTAAATAATTTGATTTTAAGCAAGTAAACTAGTTTTTGGAGTTTTTTAGCCTCATTTTGGTAACCAAAATTCCAAAAAAATTCAAAAAAATTTTCTGAATTTCGTTTTCTTTTTTTTAAAGTTTTTTTTAACTTTTTTTGTAATTTTTCTTCAAAATTTTTGTCCAATTTACCTATATTACCATGACTGTCTAATATGTTTAAAGTATTTTTTTCTACGTCAGATCCTTTTATCCCACCAAGTACAAAAAATTACAGTAATTTTGAAAAAAAAACTTTCTAAATCCTAGTTTTCTAAAGATCAGGGTCGGTACATTCTGTGTTACTTGCACAGTAACCAGCTATCCCTGTTTTAAATATTTTTTTTAAGATTGCGAAAGTACTATTTCTCGCTTCAACCGCATCGCCCAAAATTATCACATACTCTCGTTAAAAATCAAAATTTTTAAAGTGAGCATAGATTTCTTTTAATTTTTTGAGAATTTGTTTTTGAGAGTAAACTTGGAATTTGCAGTAAAATATGCCTTATCATTCTCAAAACTTCTCAAAATTCTAATGAACATCGCGTACCAATATATTATCCTCAATTTCGTCGGTGAAATCTGATTTTGAACTTGAGGTTTCCTGCCTCTCGAAATGCTTTCGATTTTGAAGGCTAGAATTCCAACATCATAAAGCTCAAGGCTCTAAAGAGAGGTTCAGTATTACTGAAAACAGTTGCAGAATCCTGTAAACACTTACGATAAAGCTTTAGGTTCAGCAGGGGCGGAGCTAGGATTTTCTCGAGGGGGAATTTCAAAAAATGTTCCAAACTTTGACGACCAAAATGATTTTCCGACTTTAATCACTTTTTTAGAACATCTAGTGCAAGTTAGCAAATTTGACCACCAAGACAAAAGATTGTTTTTTCACTTTTATCTAAGATCATTGTCTGTTTTAGTTTTTTTATTATATAAAATGGTTGGTTCACTTAAAGAATAAGAGCGCAATCGATTTAGGACCATTTACTCATGGGTAATGGAACCTGATCTAAACTACATTTTATGATTGGATAAATTAGATATTTTACCAATGTAAAGTATTTAATATTAACCAATCATGATCCATCTGACTAACAATCCACTTATTTGTAAGTGCTGAAATTACTTGTAATTTCAGCACCAGAGAGATTTGAATTTAACTTAGAAATTAGTTGGACTCTCCAAGAAGACTTCAGCAGCCGCAATAAACCAGTATACCCTAGATCTATTGAGCCTAGCAGAGACTAGTTAAACAACCTGAGACTAGATAGTATAAGAGTAAGATTAGGATCGGTATTAGACTAAGAAGTTGCACGAATCTATCCGGCCGAAAATAAGATAGCGTGACGAGCAGACGGTGTACCCTATCCGAAATTACTCTATGAGTTAACCACATCGGTCCTAACTCACCTTCGAGAAAATCGTAGATCCTCCTTTCATCTACATTTTTCAATTTCGGTTAGTTTTCCTGTCAATTTTAGAGTTTTTGAAATTGAAAAAACTGTCAAGCATTTTTTTCCGTAAAACTCAGAACTTTTTTTTCAAAAACCTCAGTTTTTAAATAATAAATCCGTTAACAAAATCAATGAGTGTCAGACAAGATGGAAAACGCTTTCCAGATTCAACCATTCCTATTCTCCGACATCTCAGCTAAACAAAACTATTAATATACAATAACGATTGATAAAAAGATCTCAGATCGTTTTCCTAAATTCTGCAGTAATATACAAAACATGTTTGAAAAATATTTATTGAAAAATCAAAATAAAAATTAGTCGCATGACAATAAACGGTTAGTAATCATAAATAATCCTGTTGTTCCAGCTTCATCACCTAAACATAACAGCTTTCACAAGCTCACTAATATCATTAAAACACTAAATCTTTTCCTTAAACAAATTTAAATCATTTTAAACTTAAATTCACTTAATTTTAAAATCAGATCATCAAGGCTTCTCCTTGGACCTTAATTCATTTTCTATTTCATTAAATATAAAACTTGATCATCAAGGCCTATCCTTTATCCTTGGATCAAAAAGAACAATTTTGTTCTCCCCCACCCACTTAACTCGTGTCTAACGACCTCAAACGTCGATTCACTATCCAACCTTTTCTAAAAACCCAAGACTAATAGAAATTTTTGAACAAAACTAACCATTCAAATTAGGATAAACAGTGAAGAACTTCGGTTATTCATCCTTCACTTGATCCCCCCTCTTACCAGACCCAGGATAAATCTTAGACTTAGTAAGTTTAAAATAGTATCTAACGAACTACTCGCGTTCTAATTATACCTGAACCTTGTAGATCGATTTACTATTCTCCAACCCTTGAACACAATCGCTACCCCTAAGTAAGATTAAGTAAGTTAACACCTTAGCTTATACTAGCCACGAGAAAGTAAGAAATCTTTTCTCTCCAACCCTAAACAAATAGACCCAGGTTAAACTAACCAAAAAATCGTAAGGACTAACAGTCTAAGAAAGTAGAAATCATTTAACAACCTTTTGCATCCGTCATCCTAAACCTTATGTCATTTAAAAACCTAGGAAAAAAAAATCGTTTTACACAATTGTGAAATAGATAACAAAAAATACGACCTTGTAATCACACCTCATACACAAACAGTTGGATATAATAGAAAAAAACGACAAACACTAAAAAGAAAAATAATAACCAAACAAAGACAAATAACACGAAAAAGATTTTCCAAAAACAGAAACGCATTTTCAGAATCAGAAACCAGCAGTTTAGACGATCTTTATAAATTAAAAGAATCAATAGTTAAAAATTGCCCAATTCACGATCAATTATATTTTTCCGACTCAGAAACAACTTCAAATTCATCAAAAAGAGGAAAAAGAAGAATAAAAAAACAATATAAACACAAACCAGTACACTTATACAATTGGAATCAACCAATTACACACATCGATAATTACATATTAACAGTCATCAAACGAAAAAATGAGCTCAACACACACCCCAGGTGAAGAAAGTCCAGATGATGACGATATCTACCCCTTCATCGTAGATGCACCCGATAATAGAGGACAGCATGATTTTTGCAAAAATTTACTCTTAAAGTTGTTTGAACCCGGAATCAGCCCATGTAAAACAGAGTTTCCAGATGTAAAAATCAAAAGAACAATTATCGATCACTATCTGAAAGATATATGTAACTTAAAACAACAATACGGAATCTACTCCATAGAATTCAGCTCACCAAACCAGAATCACAGCAAATATGTAATTCAAACAGACGACCTTGATTTAGAATTTTCAAAAGTATTCTCAGAATATATAAAAAGCATACAATATCATAACTCACAAAGAGCAAACTCCATATTCTCCAATGAAGTTTTTGCAATAATATATAGTTATATTTCGATATTAGAAAACGAAATCCCAATCCCAAATGTCTCACCGACAGATACATCTAAACATATAAGAGTACGACATGAAATCACACTACTCTCTAGTTTTCTAAATATAATTAAAGAAAATTTCTCCAACGATGAAGTTTCACCACATACAAAACATGATTTACAAAAAATTTTGGCATGGTTTATAATAGATTATTTCACACATAATATAGATTTAATTTCACAAGCAAGAAAAAATTTTAGACCTCAAAACTCAAACGATGATACTGCCATCACAGAACAATCAGACTATGTTTGGGACCCCGAATGGTCTCATTATGCATTCATAAACTTCCCACAATCAATCTCAAGTCAAGCAAAAAGTACGATATCTTATGTAAGAGATTATGTAAGAGTAATACCATTAACCATTGATGCAACACCATTAAACTATAATACATTTTTACCTGATACGCGAAATAATAGTTTAAACTCGACAGTCATACACAATGAAAACCTCAATGGAACTAGGAATCTCACTCAACAAGATATTCAGACACCATCACACTTTATAAATGAAGAAATCGCTCAACCAATAACAACTGCACAACAAAGTATCTCACCAATACGTCCAAATTTAACAACACCAAGAAATACAAACCCTTCACTAGCACAGGTAACCTTACAATCAACCGTTAAACGTTCGGTTGCCCCAAAATATTCACAAATGGATTATCAAACATACAGACCCATGACAATACCGTCAAAAACACGCAGAACGTTCACTAGGAACAATTTTGCAGAACATAATTATAATTACACACATCCATCAAAAACAAACTATCCCCCACAAAAAAATATTAATAATCACATAAGATCTCGATACTGGGATAACCCAATGGCACCAACCAATTCAGTAAATTTTCAAACAAATTCACATCCTCCACAGGATCGTAGTGAAAATTACCCATTCTTTCAACAGAATAAAAATGAAAAACAAACATCTCATCAAATGGATTACTTATCCTCAGATGATGATTATTTACAACCAGATATATTTGCACCATATACCCAAGAATATCGTGGACAAGGAGTACAGAAACCACATACATATCATAAAATTTTTTCTCCACACCAGATAGATACACACACAAAATCAACAACCAATACAAATGCAAGACCCAATTAATACACAATCTTTTCAATCAATTCAGCAACAAAACCCAATGATTACACACTCGTATCAACCAACACAAATGCAAAATGAAATACCACTTCCATATTATCTTCAACAACACGAAATAACAAAAAATCAACTTTCAAATTTTTCCCAAATGCCAAATGCAGCAGAATCATTACAAATGACAATAAATCTATACCTTATGGGTGGATCATCAATAACATAAAACAAACCTTTAATGGTATTCACAGGAACAGACTCTGAATATTCTGTAGAAGATTATTTAAATGCAGTAACAGCAAATTTGATTTTAAATATAGGACCTGAACCAATTAATACGCCACTACATCAAAACTGGTTACATCGACGCACAGCGTTGATACAGACAACCTTAGACGGCGCAGCCCAAAAATGGTTTTCAGTATTGCCTATAGAAATAAAATCAAATTGGAAAAGGTTTACACAAGAATTTTCAAAAATGTTTGACTCCGAAAAAAACAAACAACAACAAAGTGTTTTATGTAATGAAATTCGCAGATTACCAAAAGAAACCATCAAGCAATTAGCAGTACGCATCGAAACACTAGTTCGAAAAGCATATTCATTAAATACACACGACTATAAAAATACAAAAATGACAGAAATCTTAATGATGACCTTAACACCGCAATTAAGGAAAATAGCAATAAAAAAGAGAGCATCCCATTCTTCCTCAATTCGAGAACCCGTTTTAGATTTTCGAAAACTAGTAGACAAACTAGAACAAGCAGAAATCACAATGGAACTTGAAGAAACAGAAAATCTGAAATTACAATATGTTAACCGAATTGAAACAAATCCCACAAATATCAACAATATACAGGAATCAGATACAGACCTCGTTGAAAAAATCACTGAAATACTCAATATTTATGAAAAACATACAAACTTTAAAGGCAAACCATCTTTCAAAAAATGGTGTAATTATTGCCGACAATACGGACATAGTATTTCTGAATGTAGACAAAAACAGCAAGACAATCAAAACAAACCTCAAAAATATAAAGAACCAAATAAATCATTCTATCAATACATGAAGAAAGATCAAAATTTACCGAACAAAAATGTATACAGCAACAACAGTTCAGGAAAACCACTCCCGAACAATACAAACTATATAAGAACTCAATCACCACATAACTCAAGTTATAGAGGAAGATCGCCAGAACGAAGACATACACAAAATTCGTCACAAAATCACTACAATAGACCAAATAGTCGAAATAACTACTCCAGATCTAATTCAAACACAACACAATTTGTTTCTAGATCTAACTCCCAATCAAGGAATAAATACTATCCAAACAATCAGTCACGAAACTCATCATATAATAGGAATAGAAACTATTCCAATAATCGAAATAGAAGCTATTCATACAACTGAAATCAGTATTACCCAAACAATCGATCAAGAAATAACTCATATATTAGATCAAACGGTAATTATCAAAATAGATCACGAAATAATTCACAAAATCGACATTCAAGTTATAATAATCGTTATAGAAATTATTCCCAATCACCACACAGGAATATTAATCATTATAATAATTCTAATAATCGCCACAGAAGTAGTACACCTAAATATCAAAGACATATTAATCAAGTACAATCAAATCCAGAAACAACATCAGACCCCCCAGGTATTGATGACACAGTAAATCTCAATCAAATAAACTGTGGATCATCAGACTCAGAAAGTGATACAGAAAACACTCTCTCCATCAATATGATAGCAGTCGAAAATGACTATGAACCTATTATATATGAACAACCTTTTTTATCACACATATATGAAAATCAATCAGAACTCCTTCGCAATTATTATATTGAACCCATCCATTCCACACAAACGACGCAAGAAACTAACGAAATCAACATTACAAATCAATCCATTGAAAATGACAAAACAAAATGCTTGAATACAAACCACATCTATCAAAATATACAAAAAGAACAACCTAAAGAAAAAATTTGGGCAATACCATTTCTTTTAGAAAGTCCAAGAAACAAAGAATTTCAACCACCAGATCTTGAAATTGACTTTCTAATTGATTCAGGAGCAGAATCAAATATAATAAACATTCCCACATGGAATGAAATAAAAACCTTACACCCAAAGCTAACACCTCTTGAAACCTCCAGTAAGCTAGCAACAGCACAAGGATCAACATTGGTAAACTACGGAAAAATTCAATTAATTCTTCTCCCCACAAGAACAATAGAACAAAATAAAATTTTAAATAAACCATTTAAACAAATATTCCATATCACTGATATTAAACACAATATCATTGGAATACCATTTATCTCTAAATATATACCAACAATCAACATCTTGAACAGTAAAATACTAATCAAAGATAAATATACAAAAACAAAAGACACATCCCTAACATTTTTCAAAGATTAAATAAGCAACCACCATTCTTTTCAAAATTTTATCCAATAAATAACCAACAAAGAAAACACTTGAAACCACTATCAGGAAACATATACAATTTTTCAATAAAACAAGTTCACCAATAAGATAAAAAACAAAACAAACAACAATTTTATATGTCAGATTTTGAATTCAAACCTAATCCATAAATTTTTCAAAATCACAATCTCATCAATAAAATATTTGAAAAATTCGAATTCAGAATTATTTCTTTACATGTATACGACAATACACCTTACCAAGTAACATTACCTTTAGGACTTTTAGGCTACTGCGAAACCAACGCTACAATATCACCAATACACGAAAAAGCATATCGCGTAAATAATATACTCCAATTATTAGATATTTGTCAATCCACAATTCTTAATGAAGAATTATCAATAAATAATATAATAAGTAATGAAAAGAGAAATACAGATTATTTCACAAAAACCCCATATTTCAAACCTACATTCAACATAAGTAACTGCACAGAGAATCAACAGAAATTTTTAACAATGTTTAACTTCCAACATTCACAAATAATACAAGACGAATTTGATAAATTAGCCAAACAGCTAATAAAATGTTCATCAGTCTATGCAACATCCAAATTTGATGTTGGCAAAATCAGCTCATCACTACATCTCCCATTAAAACCAGACGCAGTTTTCAAAAAACAAAGAGCAAGTAAAGTACCAATTCACTTACACGATAAAGTGAACAGATTACTCGACATTTTAGAACAATACAACATTATATCACCAGTAAATAAAGAAGAACAACCAAAAGGTAAAACATTTATCAACCCTGTTATCATCCTAGCCAAAGGAGAATCATTAAAAATCGTTCTCGACGCTAGATACTTCAACTCACTCATAGACGAATCAAAGTGCTATTGGCCTATTGAACCAATACAAGTTATTCTAACAAAAATAAACGGAAAATACTTTACAACCGCAGATATGAATAGTGCATACAATCAAATGCCATTAGATGAACAATCGCGACGTTTAACACAATTTGTTATTGGAAACCAACAGTATGAATTCAACCGCCTATTCTATGGAATATCCATAGGACCAGCAGCATTTTCAGCTTTTATGAGCAAAATTTTTAGACCACTAAGACTCAAGAAAAACGCAATCACCTATTTAGACGATGTTTTTATGCAATCACAGACTAAAGAAGAAATGTTCAATGTTTTAGAACATTATCACAAAATACTTCAGAACAAAAATCTGAAGGCCGCCCCCGATAAATCACACTTCTTTTTGACAAGAGTTAAATTCTTAGGACATAATATAGAAAGAAAAACAATCACTCCATTAAAATCACGCATTGATGCTATTCAGAAACTCCAACCACCAACAAATAAAAAGAAAATCCAAGAATTCCTTGGAATGTTAAACTTTTTAAGCAAATATGTTTATAAAATGCAATATACCTAAGACCATTCTATAATATACTTAGACAACAAAATAATTTTGAATGGAATACAGAACATCAAGCACGATTTGAAGAAATCAAAAAACTCTTAACTGAACAAATTTCAAATACAATTCCAGATCCAAATCAACCATTCTATGCAATGTGCGATGCTTCGAACTTTGGCATCGGCGCAGCATCATTACAATCACATAATGGTACAAATAAAATGAACCTTATATCAGCAAATTCTCGATTATTCACTCAAGCAGATTTACGACTCTCAACTCTAATGAGAGAATGTACAGCCATAATATATACACTAACAGAATATGAATTTCTGATACTTGGATCAAAACATCCAACAGTTCTATTCACAGACCATAAACCAATCATCTTTCTCTTTACACAAAAGTCTAATCCAAACCACCGAGTTTATAGATTTCAACTAATTTTAATGAAATTCCCAAACTTACATATAGTTTGGACCGCAGGAAAAAATCTTGCATTACCAGACACTTTAAGTCGAAATACACCACCTGAATTACTTACACGTAAAACTACAGTTGAAATACCCAAAAATATAAAAAACTACCTGGCAGAAAACGAAACATCACCCCGATTGGAATGCAAATATGCAGTAAAAACTGACGTTGAACAATCACAGATAAATAGTTTACAACATTTCCCACTTTACTTAGATTGCCAAAATAACCACTATGAAGTTGATCTACTTGGAACATCAACTTTTAAACCAATTCCATATTCACAATGGATAAAAAATAACACCCAACAAAAAAGAATAAAACAACACCCGCCTAAAAAAGACCTTTTTCCACTAATTGAAAAAGAAAATTTAACTGATAAAATAAATCTATCAGGACCACAAACAAACGATTCAAAATACACAATAAATCAAGTTTTTGACCTCCATGACCCAAACTTGATACAATACCCTTATCTAAATTAGAAATTGAAAACATTTTTCTCCCTCCAACAGAAACAATTACAATTCCAACCTTGAAACAATATCAAAATCTTGACCCAGTAATTAGACAACTAAAATCATGGCACAAATATAAAACTAAACCCGTCAAGGCAGATACAACTATTTTAGGAAACAAAACACTCCTCCGATACTTTCGAAATTTTAATAATACAACAATTAACGAAAATACAGACCTTTTAGAATATAAATTAAATGAATCTACAGTTCCCTGTCTCCCTTTAAGTATGATTCTCATAGCTTTTAATATTTCACATACACAAAATATTAAAGGACACTCTGGATCAGAAAAAACATATTCAAATTTCATACAAAATTTTTATTTGCCAAATGCACCAATTTGGATAAAAGTACTATGCAATGATTGTATAGTATGTCAACTAAATAAACCTTATCCAAATCAAAAACAAATAGCACAAAAACAAGATTTTAAAGGACATAGTTTGTACTTTAACCACCGTATCTCATTTGATACAAAAGGACCAATTTCACCCTCATCTGAAGGAAACTCCTACATTATGGTAATTGTTGACGCATTTACACATTATGTAGCACTTAACCCAGTACCACATTGTAACGCTTATTACGCTTACACAACGCTTTATGAACACTGGATAGCCAAATTTGGACTACCAGAAGTTTTAGTTACAGACAACGGTACAGAATTCATAAATAATGAAATCATCACACTATGTCATTTATATAACATCAAACACAAACCACGTACATCTCACGCACCTTGGACAAACGGCTTAGTCGAAGGTATGAACCGTTCATTACAAGAATATCTTAGATGTATCATCAATGGAAATGATACAAGATACACCGAATGGTCAGCAGATGTAAAAGTATTTCCCTTAGCATATAATTCACAAATCACGACAACTCTAGGAATGTCACCATATGAAATGGTTTTTAACCAAAAGCCACGCAAACCAATAATGTTTACAGCAAACTCTCATAAAAATGCACAAAATTATTGTCAACCAAACAAAGACTCAATTTGTTATAACCTACCTTTACATACACACGATGAAGATCATTTTCATCACCCACAAATTCTTAAATTAGCCTCCGGTACACACACCGAATGGATTTTAAACAGAGATAAAAAACACAATGAAATTTACCAAAAAGTAACAAAAAAGTTGTTACAAAGGCAAAACATTAATGAACAAATAAACTCACGCTTTACACCAGCCTCTGATTTGAAAATTGGAACATTTGTTTTAATACCCAATTTTAACACTCAAAAAGGAATTTCTAAAAAATTACAACCCCTTCGTAAAGGACCATACCAAATAATTGCAAAACCCACTGATGTCACATATAAAATCACCGACTCAGACCAAAAAGAAATTGTTCAACATCGAAATAACCTATTACCTTATTACCCAAAAGAATACGCACTACGCGAACTAACTCAATTATATTCTTTTACAGGTTTAAAAGTTATTCAAAATAACCCACATATGGAAAAAACAACAAAGGAACAAAATGACAATCACCTCGAAAAACAAAGTACAAAATCAATTACAACAAAAAACATTACAAAAAAGCCAGATCAAAATACATCTCAAAAAGAAAGAAAAAATAGAAAAATGACAGAACAAATAATACCCCAAGAGCAAATCGACAAATCAGAACATAGAGAGTCATCACGACTTAGAAATCAACCACGTAAAAATTATAAAATATTCATCCCACAATCTAAAATATTAAAGAAAGTCGAATTTCAAAAACAGCTTTATTTTTATATTTCACAGTCTTGAAACCTCTGAAACATTTTGAATTTTCATTTTTCAAAATAACATGCTGACAAACACGCAATGATTCTAGTTCAAAATTGAGCCAATAGGATTCATCCAATCCGTCACCTTCTCTAACTTAAACTCAGATCAACTAGACGAACCATATAAAACTCCAGGCATATCTATAACTATAACTTTACGACCTCCAGGTCAAAAATAAGCAAACCACTCCAACTTGACAACTAAAATAAATATCACCATAATATCATAACCCTCCCTTATCTAATAACCCAAAGATCAACAATATTTCCCCAACTCAGACCTCAAATACCCCCCAAACAAATCTGTTAACTTAGCCTAAAGTAACAGAACGAACATTTTAATTAGCCTAAAGTACAAAAATCTCACCATACCCCGGATCATTTGACAAATAAAAATAAAGAAAAAGACGACCTCCCTATCACCATAAAAATTGCCCCCAACAATTTTTCACAAAACTCAACCCACTTGTCAAAAAACCAATAAATAATCCGACCACACTTGAAAATTGCCTCAAACAACAAAAAATATTCGATTAAGAAGTCATTTCTTAAATGCTCTTCTCTCAATCAGTCAACATAATTCTAACAAATCTCAAACAATTTTTTACGATATTTAAAACTTTCATAATATTTCTTTTTGATATCTTTGAATCTTTTGTAATAATCTTAATCATTTTTTGCAATATTTTTTTAATTTTCTATTCCATATTTGAACTATTCCTCCAAGTTTCAAAAGCCCTTGATTATATCCACAGGTACGATTCATAAAACTTGTCTAAATGATACGAACCATTTTCAGTAGAACTGATATTTTTTTACTATTTGTAATTTTCATAACATTTCTATCATCCCTCATTTTGACAATATGCAAATGTATAAAGAAAGCAATCATCACATTCGCCCTAGCAACAATCCTCCTAATTCTTTTTTTAGAAGAATACTATAATAAACATAAACTTTTTCACTAAAAGAATAGACCAAAAAACTATCAAAAATTGCTCACCAACAGTCACAAAGCCAGTCTTCACCGACATCATCCCAAGATAACCCAACAACACCTTCAACTACCCAAAATCCCCAAACATCTACACGAATTTCCTTTCAAGATAACCCATATACTTTTGAAGAACGACACGCACGCTTATCTGAACCCCTAGAACCCGTTCAACGGCAAGCACCTTTAAGTGAACCAACATATAACGTATACCCAACACTACCACCAGAACTAAGTAGAATACGACATCCTTAGTCAAAACCAAAACACAACCGAAATAAATAGACAAAATATACATCCTCGACGAAATAGAAATCTTCAAACTCCCCGAGTTCATTTTGATATACCTCAATCTCCATCACAAAATACTCCAGAAAACCCCATTGGTATATTACCAGAAACCCCTACGCTTCTTTCACAACGTAGCACCTCAAGCCTACCCTCAGATTACTTAGGTTCAACACCAACATCTGAACAAATACGTGAAAATCCCTTTAATCCCCCAAACCAAACATCACGACTACCATATTGGACAACACATTCATTCACACAAGGTGAACCAAACTTAACCAATGACCCAATAGATATTTCTTCAGATACAACAACATCCTTATCACTACCAGAAACATTATCACTACCATCAACACCATCAATTAGTCAAATTTCACCGACGCCTTTTAACTTAAATTTTCCAAATAACCTCGACGCAAGATATCGAGAACAATCATCAACAACTATTCCCTTAAGACTAGATTGGAATACCTTTACAGCACCCCCACCACTATTTGGATAACACCTAGAAACTAATCGCCTTCACAACTGGGCACTCAATAGACTACAATATCGACAAGACATCCACGACGATTTTCGTGATCACAACATCCAACTACTCCAACAAAATAGTCTACAATTAAAGTTTGAAATTACAGTTAAATTGAACAATATTACTCAACATCCCTACCCATTCAACCCATCAAACATAACAGCTCAATCATTACCACCACCATTTATAACAACTGAAGTAATATATAAATACGACAGATATACCAAAAAGACAATTGGTTACATCACAATTTATAACCCATACTCAGGATTATCATATACATGTATATTCTAAAATTATTAATTTTTCTCCAACTCTTTTTTCTAGTAATCTCCAATCAAAACATCAACCCTTCCCCCCGCACAGGACCCCATGATTTATTAGTAACACATTACGATTGTGAAGAAAACGAACAAAAAACACTACACAAATATGCAATAAATCAAGTATCACAATGTGAAACAGAACCACAAGCCGTAGAAACAACAAATGTAATAGCAACACTTTATTCAAAAGCCCGAGCAACAACAGTTATAGGATATAAATTCACAGCAACATTCTCTGAGAAGAAAGTACATTGTTCACAAGTCTCTAATTGAAAGAAAAACCGACTTGACCACGAATCATTCTACCAAAGTAATATCGAACGACTTTTACACCTACATCCCGAAGATTGTAAAAACGAGTTACTTAGACTAAATATCACACGAAATAAAAACTCAGATAGAAAGTTAGTATACTTCCAAGTTTTTTCAGACTCTGTACATCAAGCAGAACTTGAAAGATATCAAGGACTTATAAAATTAGATGAAAAATACCCATATAACGGCGCACACGGACGATTAACCTATGACATACACGATAAACACTGGATACCACACATTGGTATAAATAACCCATCAAACTGCAAAGCAGACACAAAACATAAAGGATACCAAGAGAAAATGTTTTTCGTTTGGAAAATACAACTCGAAAAAATACAACTCACACGCGATTTATCAGACAACACAATGATCTATCAAGGAATTAGATTACCTTGTAAAAACGATCAAGGCTATTGTGACCCTACAACACGAACACGGTTCCCCGAAGACACATGTACAACATTTCAAGTAGCAAAAATACACGCTCGTATGATAAAATTTCACGAAAAATATTTTATACAATCAATAACATATGAATAAGTAAATCCATCACGAAAACTAAGTTTTAATTTTAGAAACATTCACAATATAGAAAATAAATTAACACGTTTTCAAGTATATCAAGAAACAGAACTTGCATGTAAATAAAAAAACCCACTTTACAAAACACAATACTCCGAAATATTAGTTGAATACGAAAAAGGATTCGACATGACCACTGGAAAAATAAAAATCGACCCATATGCCACAGGTCATCCTCCAAATGAAGGAACATCATATATACCAGTTAATTTTCAAAAAAATACAGGTCAACCTGGTGGACATCTAAAGCCCCATGACGCTCGAAGCACACGTTTACAAGAACTATCACTAATGAATAGTACATATTTCGGTAATATCCACTATGATATTCACTTAGATATGAAATTAGACTACACGATTAGCCGAATTTTTCAAGAAATGTCACTCTCCGAATTAGAAACACTTCACCAATTATGCGAATTAGAAAGAACACAAATATTACATCCACTTGCACTAGCAGTATTAAAAATACCCTACGCAGGATATTTACTATCAGGAAATAGATCAAATTTTTTTGACTACGAAGGAAACATTTTATGGTTTTATACCTGTACCAAAAAAGTATCACCACTATACATTTTTGAAGATAAACGATGCTATAAAAGAATTCCCATCTTTTATAAGAATAAAGTACATTTTGTTGATACACTTTCCAGAAGAACCTATTTCTGGGATACCGCAGTCCCATGTGGATCAGAAAATAGCCACAATGTAGTACAACTAAACCCTGATGAAGATAAATATTACCTTCTTACCCCATACCCCACATTGATGCAATCACTCAAAAAATTTTCACCCGAGAGTATTAGAACTATCGCTCAAAACCCAAATATTGACTTACAATCAATTGGAATATATTCAAAATCAGATATTCAACATCACATTAGAACACAACAATTCCAAGAACTATTAACACAAATGGACACTATACAAAAACAATCAATTGACCAAAACTTACGCAAACTTGCCGAAACCGCAGGATTTGCAGACATCTATACACAAGACTATAGCGGATATTTTAAAGACATTAAAGATTATATATATCTAAATGGTGAAAAATACCGTCCCCAAGATATATCACCTATCAATATTTTTAGCTTTGTTACACTCAAAAATGAAATTCTTGATTTTCTAGGATGGCCCTACTACATCTTAGAAAAATTAACCATTTTATACGCAATGTTTAACTTTTTAGGATTTCTTTTTTCCCTTTTAAAAGGAATCTACAACACATGTGCTATACACACACAAGTAAACAGACAAGCAAGTGTAGCACGCATATTATTTGCAGGATTTTTCGGAATTTTTTATTCATCAATAAACAAAATTCTTCTAGACGCACAAATAAAAGAATACAACACAAAAATAGCAACAAGACAGAACACATACGACGAAGAACAAAACAATGTAGACACAACGCCTACAGCACCACAGTTACCACCCCTACCACATAACCATCCACTATCCCTAGTCCCACGAAATTTTCGAAATTTAGCAATAACACATAACCAAAATTTTAGACCAACCATATCACAAAGCCCCATCCAACATATAATGACACACCACCCACAAGATGAAAATACTTATGAACAAATTATAGAACAACCCCATACCACCGCTTTTCAGTCTCAAAATAATAATTTTTTTTAGCCCACGATGAGCCGACAACTTGGATCCCTACACCGCTCAAATTCCCACCCAACCAACCTCACCACTCCAATTACAATAATTCCACTTTTTGCTTTCCCGCCACCCGATTTCCCCACCAATAATGTAACATCAGGCATGAGTTCAGATACTAATTCACACATCTCAGTTTTATACTCCGCTTCACAACTTAATAACCCAAATATTGAAACCCCCGATGAATTTGCCGACTCTGAACCATCTCCATCCAATAATTTTCACACCAATTCCTCAGTTTTTTCCAAACCCCCTTTTCAACCAATCCCACCATATAACCCTGTCCCAACCATTTCTACACCCTCCTATGCTTCCCAAGTCACCCCAACCTACTCTTCACTTCATTCAGACCAATCATCAAATTCTCCAGACACCCCCCAAATCTCCCCAGAACTAGATAATTTTATTACCCTACAACAACAACCCTTCCACCTTGATACCTCCACTATAAACCAGATTTCATCCACCATAGATTCATCTAACCCACCTACCCCTACACCCTCCTCAGTTTATACCGCATCATTAGCACCATCATCCACATCTACTGAATCTTCACTCAGCACTAATAGAGCTTATCGCACTTTCAAGAGAAAATTCCCAAACCATCCATTTCCAACAAAACCAGGAACAGCCCGTGAATATATAAATCATCCAAATCACACTAACACAAAAGAATTTTTTGGCTATCACCTTACCCTCATTTCCACAATATACTTTGAACACCCCTCACGACACTAACGACACACGTAGTTTTGTAGATGAACACGTTTTAATGCCTACCCTTCCTTGGACCTCATATTATCATTTTACTAATCCCCTTTGCCTACCTTTATCTAATACTCACATCGATATAGAACGAAATAAAGACATGCTATATCGACTGACCACACCACTAACGCCTAGACAATTTACTTACATAGGATATAAAAAGTCACTAAAAACACACACTGCACCCCGAGCTAACGAATATATGCTAGAATATTACGATCATAACATCATCCGAACTAACCAAGACCAATTTTTAGACGATGATCGCTTCGCTAACCCACAAATCACAGAAAAATTCTTCATTAAAACACCATATGTTATTACACTCAATATCTTTGATCGCAAATTTGACCACATCATTTCAGAAGCACTAACAGACACACAAGCTTACGAAAGTTTTAAAGAACGCTTTCAATTATTTTCACTAACCTTTCATTTCCTTGCACCACATGAACGAGATTTGCACTGCTCACACGATATTATGTTACGCACTAAACAAACTCACACATATACATATTATCGTTTCATTCAAAATCACTTTGATCTACACACCCCATCAAGACAACCACACCACCGTTTTCAATTCATTAATTCTAAATATACTTCACCATTTTTTCTTAACTTCACATATTGCATTAAAGATACTAACCTTCATGGTATTCTTCGAAATTACGACCCCATAACCCAAATGTATATTTTTTGTCCCATCACGAAGACCTTCAACGTAGAAGAATCCAGACCCTTCCTTATCCCACACGAATTTGTTCAACCTATAGAAATCCCCATATTAGAATTCATCCACAACACTAAATTCAATCACAAATTATATAATCTCATCCAAAACTCACCTTATGAGTTTGCAGTTGGCACTGAAGAACTAACAACCATTAAAGCACTTCAATTGCTTTGGCCACTGCTTCAAACTAAAAACATCATCCGCATCTTAGCAAAATTACTAACAACTTCCGACCTAATCCAAGACATCTTCCCCCATGGTTTCTTCCCCGACGACTAACAGGTAAGTATGAATTATAAACATTATTAACTATTAAATTAAAATTAGAAACTAACCATTCTTTATCCATGTCTTATTTAGAATTTTTGTCTTCATCCAACGATCATCTGAAAAACACACAAGAAAAATAAAAAATAGAAAACTTCTTCAAACTGTTTAAAACTCTATCATTTTTTTGCACCAAACAAATTACATTAATTTCATACCAATGCAGTAATTTAATTTATAAATTGTTTCCCCCACAAGCAGTAAATCTAATAATGATGAAAATTTATAACTTAATTTTCTCAACAATTAGCAGTAAATTTGAATTTCTATGTAATAAATTGATAAAACGAAAATGCAGTACTAACCTTTTGATATTTCCATTCATTCGCACAAAAATTCTATCCACACTCGCACAGCTCGCCCACGAAGAATTGTTTAAAATAATGAATTTCAGTTTCAAGCTTTCACACTCAACAACTCTAACACACGATAACACGTTTCAAACTTTCCTTTAACCCGGTTGGAAAGGAATTATATATTAAACAAAACTAACCAACGCAGCTTACTAAACACCACAACTCATAGAATAACAGTATGACTAAGAAAAGGAAACCAACGGTACCCAAACCGGATTAACCCAGTTTAAAACTGGATAATTTATTCTTTTGAAGACTATTATAAAGTCTAAAAAAGAAATATTAAAACACAAAAAAGTCGAAAGACAAACCCATACCACAAACAATTTGATTTTTGAAAAAAAGACACAACCAACAAAACATAAGAAAAACCACAACAAACCCAACATAAAACGTTATCACATAACAGGACCTCTCACAAACACCGCATGCAATCATACTCCCACTCCTGGCCTAACCCACCAGAAGAGGACGTCCTGAGCATGCTCTATAGCCGGCCTAACCCACCGCGCTACATCCACGCTTTGTAACCACACTCTTATTTTTAATAAGAGCTACTCAAGGGTGAGTAACTCTTCAAAATAACCAAACTAAAACAAAAAGCTTTTGTGAAAACAACTAACCAAAATCATAATTAAAAAACATCAAACTAATAAAAGTTTTATAAAATGTAAATTATATCATGCAATATATAGATCAGCATACAACACCAAGGACGAACATCCAAAGACAAAACGACCCCACTACACTCGAAAAAGAATGGCCAACCACAATCAATATGCCGCTCACAATCACAACTCAAAGGATTTAGAGTACGACTTGACTTCGCAGAAAAGGACTTCATTGAACTAGACCAATAACCACCTCGATGTTCAAGTATACGTACAGATCCGAGTAACCAGGCATCCCCTCCATGCACAATCTCCACGCCATTCCCAGACAAGGTCAAACACAAAGAAGTTCTCAACATAAAACAAAAAAAAACCCGTCATAGCGAACCATTCTGAAATCAGATCGATTTCGCTGGGAAACACAGTCGTTGTCACAAGAAGACACAACGTTTGATATCCCTAATTCCAGCGTCCTGGAACTTTTCTAACAAGAGAAACCGGAAAAGAAATATGATGTTCGCCAAATACCAACGTCCATCATCGATCCTTCGAATTGCAGAAAAACTATTCTAAAAAACTCTGTAGAACCCGGATGGGTGGAACCTGATCTAAACTACATTTTATGATTGGATAAATTAGATATTTTACCAATGTAAAGTATTTAATATTAACCAATCATGATCCATCTGACTAACAACCCACTTATTTGTAAGTGCTGAAATTACTTGTAATTTCATTACCAGAGAGATTTGAATTTAACTTAGAAATTAGTTGGACTCTCCAAGAGAACTTCAGCAGCCGCAATAAACCAGTATACCCTAGATCTATTGAGCCTAGCAGAGACTAGTTAAACAACCTGAGACTAGACAGTATAAGAGTAAGATTAGGATCGGTATTAGACTAAGAAGTTGCACGAATCTATCCGGCCGAAAATAAGATAGCGTGACGAGCAGACGGTGTACCCTATCCGAAATTACTCTATGGAGTTAACCACATCGGTCCTAACTCATAACCTCATCAAACACCTTTATTAGGATTGGGCACTAAAACCTAGAGGAGATTGATGATCATCAACTTCTGCCGTCACAAACGTGTTTATTATCCCAATTTTTTATACGCGTTATTAAGTAGGATTTTGACTGGACAGCTGAACAAGTCCTGAGTTGAAGCTCTTGATATGATGATCGG
>NC_087065.1:66957202-67034097 GCF_963678635.1 Symsagittifera roscoffensis | reverse complement strand
AAAAAACGATTTTGCTTCCAGAAATGAACCAAACTTTTTTCTCCAATTTCCGAACTTTTTGCGGAACTTTGTTTTGAAAAAAAAAGCTATGTCTTTTTTTTACGGAGGAAAGTTCATCAATCTTGGTAGTCTCCTAAGAAAGTGTATCAACGATGAACATATTCAACATTAATTGGAAAAACTGATCGTCATATAGATAAATCATTGTTTTTTGAATCTTCCAGTTCTAATATTATAAACTGGCGGTAACTCAATTAGCTGAAAACTGTTGACAATTTGAGCTCACAATTTAATCATTTCTTTATCTTGCTGGTATTTAGGTATGGTGGCTTGAATGTTGAATGGGCGTATCGTGGGCTTTGAAATCCTTTCATGTTTTTTGCACTAGCTAGAGGATCGATATACGTCGTGGTCAGGTGGGAAAATTCATTTCTCGGAAAACTCCACTCTTGAAACTGTTTTGGATTGCAATAGTTCAAAATAGCTCTGCCTCATGAACCTTGAAAAACAACGGAAATTTCAATATCTCATCACAAGTAGTCTTGTTTGTAATAATCGATAAAAATTCTTTATTTTTGTGTATTGTTGCTAAATCACACTCCTTTTTCAATTACATTTAAATTGCAATGTTGCAGTCACAAAACAATGAGATTCCAACTTTTAATTTTAATCGACGAAGTGAACGAAGATGTTTTGTGCCGTTTTTTGTGAATTAAACTACATGGAATTAACAGTTGAAATTTTGACATATGATAAATGTTTAACATTATAGTTTAAAAAAAAATTTAAAAAGTTGTTTTTAAGGATTTTTTATTCATTTGTTGATATAGCGTCAAAAAGGTGTTCATAGTGAGAAAACAAGCCCCTAAAAACGAAAGAAGTTTGATATTTTGTAAAAATTAGCATCTAGACTAGGCCTTCATTTAAGTTTTTTCTTATATAAAAAGAATACAAAAAACACTCAGCTACGAAATAAAAGACAATTAACTTTCACTTGTTAAACTTCAGTCAAATTCAGTCTCAGACTTTATACAATGACTTAATAGCTCACAAGGAAAAAAAATTAAAATGACGACCTAGCTTAGACGCTTAGCTTTTCAACGAATTCTCTCAAGTCCAAAAATTCAATCTGCTTCCAATGTTTGAAGAGCGCTTTGGCATCAAGAACACCTCTCTGGCGCCATCTAATTCAACGATCAAACGACGCCTTGAAATAAAACTTTTATTGTTTCCGGCTATTTGCTAATAAACAGTTTCAGTTATTGTATATCGAAAATCAACCGTGAATCTTTACTATTTGTAGAGAAAATGGCACTAGCGGGAATAAATTTTCATTGATTTCTTCACTTCAAAACTAACAGTTGTAAGCTGGAATATTCAGGTCTTTTGATCACTTCATTTTGAAGTTGAAAGATTTGGCCGATTTCGAAAACTAGCTTCTAATAAACTTTAATGAAGAATGTAAAGCTATTACAGTTTCAAACGTGTTCAACGTGTTCAACGTGTTTATAGTATGACTACCCGCGACTGTAGTTTGTTAATTAAATAGTAGATTTTCCAATTTATGGGTTTTTTTAAAATCAATTTTTGTGTTTTTTCTTCTAATCATATATATTTTCTGTGCTATCGCTCTTCGCTGTTTTTCTAGTTTCTTATTTTTTTTTGGTTCGGAATAAATATGCTTGAGGAGTTTTATTTAAGTTCAGGCCTATTTATAAACTCTGACAGCGTATGGGTATCAATCCGGAAATCTTTGGGTTGTCGAGTATGCTTGTTTTAGACTGAAAAGTAGATGGCAACGCTGGTCGAATAAAACTTTGATAGTTTTAATACCAGCTGCCATTTTTTATGCGCAGCAATTTATTTGCACCTATAAATGTTCCAAAATTAATCAGGGTTTGAAATTGAATTGAATCGTGGCAATTTGAGTTTATTTGAATGGTCATATTTTTTCAACTCAATTGTAAGAAATTACATTCAGTACCCCAAAGGCTTCTGATACCAGTAGAAATTACCAAAATTGGAACAATTTGGTGTTTTATAGAGCAGAATACAGAGCAGAATTTCAATCATACGGCAGAGTAGGTCGGTTTTCTCAAAAATTGTTTTCAAATAATAAAGTAAAATCTGCGATTCTATTGTTAGAATTACTAAATACGCATCTATGCTCTGCTCGATTAAATTGTTTCTAGTCAAAACTGCTCATTTTCTCAAAAAAAAACAAAAAATGAAACAATCCGCGACTCTGATCATATACTATTTTGCTTCATGAAAGTACTAAAGCGATAAAAACACTTATTTTTTTTGTACTAAAAACATGATTAATGAGAATTTTTCAGTGCAGAAAAACACAGAATTTTTTTCCAGGAAGCAGCAGAGTTTGCTCCTAACAGCAGAAGAAATCTTTGAGGCTTGACTTGCCTGTGATAATTGCAGTAGAAAAAGTTATAGTTTATCATTTTTCTTTGATTAAAAACTATTCGAAACCAATTAGGGGTAGTCGGAATATTCAGGACTTTGTTCTGATGTAAGAGCAGTCTTGTTCCTGTTTAAATATTAAGTCTTTTGATCACTTCATTTTGAATGTGAAAGATTTGGCCGATTTCGAAAACTAGCTTCTAATAAACTTTATTGAAGAATGTAAAGCTATTACAGTTTCAAACATGTTCAAATTTAGAAGCAAAGTTGGAGAACCAATTTAACTTTTTTAAAAAAAACTTTTATTATTGCCAAAATAGTCTCCCCAATTTTTAATACGTAATTTTTCGAGTCATTGAATGGAATGAGGTGCAATTTAGTTAATTTAACTCCTCAGATTAACGGCCAGTTTGAGAATTATAAATACATAACTCAATAATTTTGAGGTGAATATCTAACAAAACAGCAGTTTTCAATAACGTCTTCATTTTTTGTATCTTCGTTTTAGTTTTTTTTGGATCTGTTGGCTATGCGCTACTTTTCATCTTCGCCCGTCCTACACATAATCGTGAAAGTGCAAAAAACAGAAGGGCCGCTAGGGCGAAACAAGGAGCCGCCCATATGACTCCGAGAACCCAGCCGAACTTCAGCTCCAGCTCTTGACTTTTCAGGTCCCTGTCGATTTCCCTGGATGACCGAGAGCCGAAATGGTCGCCGAATTGTTGCAAAACTTTACCATAAAAGGAGTCTTTTCGAGTGTTCAAATCGTTGAACTGTTTTTCGACTGTTGTGAATTCGCTGGTCGGAACACAGCAAGTCACTAGCGCGAACGCGACTGAAACAAAATGTAATTTTAATCTGGCATATCTAGTACAGAAAAACTGCGGCGTTTTTTTTACTATTTCTCTCCCCCACCCTTTTAGATAGTTAGTGTGGGGGAGTTTGGGGGCTTGCGGTAGGGTGCGTGTGGTGAATTGGAGAAGGGATGTTCAAAACCCTTCGAAAAACTTGTTGACACAAGTCGAAAGAAAATTGCATCATAGGCATAGGATTACTATTTTTTATCTCTGAAAATAGTGTGACTAGGTTTTTTCCAGAAACCAAAATGCATGATTTTTATCATTTCTTTGTCGCATCACTATTTGGCATCATTTGAATTGACTGAGACACTGGTTCTCCAAAATCTTTGACATACTGAGGCATTCCAGATACAGCACGTTAGGTACACGGAGAACAGTCAAAACGATATATTGCACAGACGATTTATCGATACATCAAACTAATAAACTAATTTCTTAAATTTGTTTTATTAATCAATTTTTCTCCTCCCCAGGGCTTATAAAATTTTAAAAAACGTTAACGCGTTTTAAATCCGAGTTTTTAAAGCAGAATCTAAGAGTTTTTGTGCCAATTGCGGATTCTGTTTACAAATTGTGCCAATTGGGGGGATTCACTAACAAATTCGGAGTCCACCTGAAAATGCGGAATCCGCAACATATTTCTATGCTTGTTTGTCTCAGATACCGTGACCCAATAATTGGATCGACATTATTTACGCTACAAAAATTTGTTTGTGGGTTTCTCAAAACTTTGGTGAGTGGATTCCACTAAAAGATTTATACATTTTAAAGACTTGTCGCCGAATCCCAGCTTCTAATAAACTTTAATGAAGAATGTAAAGCTATTACAGTTTCAAACGTGTTCAACGTGTTCAACGTGTTTATAGTATGACTACCCGCGACTGTAGTTTGTTAATTAAATAGTAGATTTTCCAATTTATGGGTTTTTTAAAACCAATTTTTGTGTTTTTTCTTCTAATCATATATTTTTTTCTGTGCTAACGCTCTTCGCTGTTTTTCTAGTTTCTTATTTTTTTTGGTTCGGAAAAAATATGCTTGAGGAGTTTTATTTAAGTTCAGGCCTATTTATAAACTCTGACAGCGTATGGGTATCAATCCGGAAATCTTTGGGTTGTCGAGTATGCTTGTTTTAGACTGAAAAGTAGATGGCAACGCTGGTCGAATAAAACTTTGATAGTTTTAATACCAGCTGCCATTTTTTATGCGCAGCAATTTATTTGCACCTATAAATGTTCCAAAATTAATCAGGGTTTGAAATTGAATTGAATCGTGGCAATTTGAGTTTATTTGAATGGTCATATTTTTTCAACTCAATTGTAAGAAATTACATTCAGTACCCCAAAGGCTTCTGATACCAGTAGAAATTACCAAAATTGGAACAATTTGGTGTTTTATAGAGCAGAATACAGAGCAGAATTTCAATCATACGGCAGAGTAGGTCGGTTTTCTCAAAAATTGTTTTCAAATAATAAAGTAAAATCTGCGATTCTATTGTTAGAATTACTAAATACGCATCTATGCTCTGCTCGATTAAATTGTTTCTAGTCAAAACTGCTCATTTTCTCAAAAAAAAAAACAAAAAATGAAACAATCCGCGACTCTGATCATATACTATTTTGCTTCATGAAAGTTTTAAAGCGATAAAAACACTTATTTTTTTTGTACTAAAAACATGATTAATGAGAATTTTTCAGTGCAGAAAAACACAGAATTTTTTTCCAGGAAGCAGCAGAGTTTGCTCCTAACAGCAGAAGAAATCTTTGAGGCTTGACTTGCCTGTGATAATTGCAGTAGAAAAAGTTATAGTTTATCATTTTTCTTTGATTAAAAACTATTCGAAACCAATTAGGGGTAGTCGGAATATTCAGGACTTTGTTCTGATGTAAGAGCAGTCTTGTTCCTGTTTAAATATTAAGTCTTTTGATCACTTCATTTTGAATGTGAAAGATTTGGCCGATTTCGAAAACTAGCTTCTAATAAACTTTATTGAAGAATGTAAAGCTATTACAGTTTCAAACATGTTCAAATTTAGAAGCAAAGTTGGAGAACCAATTTAACTTTTTTAAACAAAACTTTTATTATTGCCAAAATAGTCTCCCCAATTTTTAATACGTAATTTTTCGAGTCATTGAATGGAATGAGGTGCAATTTAGTTAATTTAACTCCTCAGATTAACGGCCAGTTTGAGAATTATAAATACATAACTCAATAATTTTGAGGTGAATATCTAACAAAACAGCAGTTTTCAATAACGTCTTCATTTTTTGTATCTTCGTTTTAGTTTTTTTTGGATCTGTTGGCTATGCGCTACTTTTCATCTTCGCCCGTCCTACACATAATCGTGAAAGTGCAAAAAACAGAAGGGCCGCTAGGGCGAAACAAGGAGCCGCCCATATGACTCCGAGAACCCAGCCGAACTTCAGCTCCAGCTCTTGACTTTTCAGGTCCCTGTCGATTTCCCTTGATGACCGAGAGCCGAAATGGTCGCCGAATTGCTGCAAAACTTTACCATAAAAGGAGTCTGTTCGAGTGTTCAAATCGTTGAACTGTTTTTCGTTTGTTGTGAATTCGCTGGTCGGAACACAGCAAGTCACTAGCGCGAATGCGACTGAAACAAAACGTAATTTTAATCTGGCATATCTAGTACAGAAAAGCTGCGGCGTTTTTTCTATTTTTATCCCCCACCCTTTTAGATAGCTAGGGTGGGGGAGTTTGGGGGTTTGCGGTAGGGTGTAACGAATTGGGGAAGGGATGTTCAAAACCCTTCGAAAACTTGTTGACGCAAGCCGAAAGAAAAATGCATCATAGGCATAGAAGTAGTATTTTTTATCTATGAAAATAGTATGACTAGGTTTTTTCCAGAAACCAAAATGCCTGATTTTTATCATTTCTTTGTCGCATCACTATTTGGCATCATTTGAATGGACTGAGACACTGGTTCTCTAAAATCTTTGACATACTGAGGCATTCCAGATATCGCACGTTAGGTACACGGAGAACAGTCCAAATGATATATTGCACAGATGATTTATCGATATATCAAACTTATAAACTAATTTTTAAAATTTATTTTATTAATCAGTTTTTCTCCTCCCCAGGGTTTATAAAAATATGAAAAATTCTAACGCGTTATAAACCCGCATTTTTACCGCCAAATCTAACCCGCACCGGAGTTCGGTGGATAATAATCGATTCTAATGGAAAATTGTTGTCTAAAATGTTGTCATTATAATCCATTGTTGTTGCAAATTTGTTGCAAGTTTGTGAAAATTTATGAAACTCAATAGTTATGCACAGCAACTGCACGAAACAAAAAATGAGATAAATTTGAAAAAAAATTTGCAAAATTCATAAATTATTCTCAAAAAATACATTATAATCCATTCTAATCTATTATAATGGATTAAATTGATTGCATATTTATTTCATATAAAAATTAATTTTATGATTATAATCTATTTTAATGGATTATAATCGATTATAATCGATTATAATGGATTGTTTTGATATGAAAAAAACTAGGATTATAATCCATTTTTATGGATTATGATCGATTGTTTTAGAATTTTTTAGAACGGACTATAAAATGACAATATAATCGATTTTATCCACGGAACTTCAGTGCGAGAAGAATTTTTTGTTCAAATTTTTGATTCTGTTAACAAATTGGGGGGATTCACTTACAAATTCGGAGTCCACATGCAAATTCGGAATCCGCAACATTTTGCTATACTTGTTTGTCTCAGATTCCGTGACTCAATAACTGGATCGACAATATTTACGCTACAAGTATTGGTTTGTGGATTCTTCAAACATTTGATTAGTGGATTCCACTTAAAGACCTTTACACGTTTAAAGGCTTGTCGCCAAATTCCACGGTCATCCACGCATCAAATGAAATACAGTTTATTTTTTTTTAACATAAACTTAAAACATAAAACTTAAAACCGGACGGACAAAACTTAAAACATGTTGATAATAATTAGAAATGTATCCAACAGTCAGTTAGAAATGAATCAATGAACGCAAGTAAAAAGAAAAAACACTGAATTGTTTTTTTTTGGGAAAAAATCGCTACTACCCAATTTCAAAAGCAAAATACAGAAATTGTTCCAAAATTTCGGAAAGCTTTAAGGCTTAGAGCTCTTTGACTTTTTAAAACAATAATTTATGATTGAGGCTTTTGGATAAAATTAATCTAATTTGAGAAAACTGGATCAATAAGTAGGTTTTTCGTTTCGCTGAGTAATCTGATAATTAATTTCCCTTTGCGAAACTAGAAGTTGATCACATTTTTCGTTACCTTTTAACTTTTGCTGATCGATAGTGGAGTTTGCTTTCCTTTTAACACATGAAATGCACTGAATTTAAAAAGAAATCAAAAAACAAACCGCGAAAAAGTAAATTTGAGCCTCAGCAAACTTTAGAGACTTTTCCTGAAAAATTAAAACAAAAAAAATCAACGCGACCTATATAGAGTCTCAACTACGTTCACAGACTCTTATGAAATAAAGATAATATTAAGATAATTGTATCATTTTATCTGTTGCCAACTTTGGGGGAGTAGTAGTGACCAGGCTTTGCATTATTTATAGAGTAACTCTTGAGCTCGCCCTTAAGAGTGGTGGATAATCATATCTTTCTATCATAGGAGAAAACTTTTTTTAGATTACTAGAATGACTGAAAAAAGGTGCTAAAAGTTCGCGGATATTTGTACAGAGATGCTAAAGGTTTGAAGAGATTCTTAAAGATGATCCCCTCTCGTTGCTCGACGGTTTTACAGCATTAGCGAGTCTTGAAAATTAACCATAAAACGCATGTAATTTTAAAGAAGAGACGCAACAGAATTTCTCCGTGAGAAGCTGAACAGCTATGTTGGCGAAACGCACGTTTATGCATATCACACGTCCCCCCCCCCCCCCTCATATTTAGAGAAAAAATCACGGTCCTTTCCCTTGTGGAAAAATTGTTTTATTGTCCTGAAAATGACAAGAGCTGACTCACAGACAAGACAGGAGAAGACTAGAACGACTACGTAGGGAACTCCACTCTCCAGACTGAGGACTCTGCAACAGGCAAGGAACCCGAGGAGGATGATGACAGCCGCACATCCCAGAGTGACGAACAGACAGGCCATGGTGACTGTGGCTCTGGTTTCAAACGCCTTCGCCCCAGTCCCGTTCAGAAGTGGGTCTGAAATGCACTTCAAGGTTTCACTTTGAGTTCTGCACAATTTTTTCGAAAACTCACTCAAATACCATCGACTATAAAATAGGGATTACAATTTTAGGTTTGTTATAGAAAACAAAAAAATGGCCAAAAATGTATTGAGTTTCTTAGGGATCACGGCTTCTGTCGAAGTTGTAACAAAAATAGAGGTATTTGTGATGGTAAGGGGCGGATCTAGGATTTTCTCGAGAGGGAGCGGATCTTCAAAAAATTTCAAGAAAAATAGGTCGACCAAATTGATTTTCCGAGCTCTTATATCACTATAAAGACCCTATTTTGATCAAAATTCCTGCGCCGCAGGCAAAAGTTTAAAAAAGAGTTTTAAGGCTTTTCTTGGAAAATTTTAACCAACAATCGCGTTATTTTGGCGCGCTCCACCTCAAAATTAGTATATATTGGCGCCGAAGGCGGGTTTAGAACATTTTTCGGGTTCGTCACCAAAAAGGGATATCTCAAAATAGTACAAATGGGGGACCCTTTGGGTCGGCAGGATGGCGAGTCCCTGAGGAGAGGGCGTTCGCCCCCCCCCATATACCCGCCTTGCATGAAATTACATAAGATTTGATAAGATTGCATAAGATACTTCACCAAAAAATCCTATTTCAATGATTATTTTTGACTTAAGAGTGAAACTTATCTGACCGACCGTTGAACTTGGCACATCCGTGGTCGTATTTCGCCTCCACACATATCTTCCAAATGTCGTACTTGAGTTGGGTGTGCACTTTGGAGTTTCCGTCTATGAAGTAGATGGGGTCCCACAAGCCAAACAGCATGAACAGCACCACAAGGTCAGTCATCACCAGACCCACAGTTATTATAATGCCCGTCTGACACATATCAGCTGAAATCTTTCATCCTCAGTTAACGAAGACTACCTTGTAAGAAAGAAGAGCAAGATTCGTGCAGAATCTTATCAAGTTATCCTATTCACGATAACCTTATCAAATAAAACTTTATGAGAAAGAACGAAAGATATCACCAAGACCTATATAAGAGCCTTCACTACGTTCTTCACTCTTACAGAAAGACCGTTTATTAGCGAACAAAGAATCAATGAAGAAACTTTTTTCCCTCTTTACTTTTTCCCCTGATTACACTTTTTCACGTTTTCTTAGGACTGGTAAATATTTCCTTCTCTCAAATATTGAGCGTGAGTTATTGTTTACATCAAACCACCGACCTCTTGACTGAGACACAGATTTTAGTCACTTTGCCTGCTACTCAAATCACCACTGACCAAATATGCGAAAAAATAACAAAAGGCTTAGCAGTAGATTTGAAATATTGTAGTTTCATAGTTTTTGCAATAAATGTGAAGATGAAAACCAATCAATTTTTGGAGTAAATACACAACAGTTCAATTCAAAACAGTCAATTACAAAACAGCCCCGATTTCATTCTGCTACCCGCATCCAGTTTCAATTGTTAACAATTGACTGTATAATGATTTCAGCTTTCAAAACTCAGAAAAAAACTCTAATACTAATTAATAATAGATAAAAATCTCTTTTTTTATAACAATTTTTTTTCAATTATTGAACATTTTAATCCATTATAGTCAATTATTGTTCCATCTGTTTTCGATACAAAATGTAAAAGATTATTTTCCTACCATTTTCTAAATTTGTTGATATGCATCCATTGGTAAAGATTTTAAATTATTAATATCAAATTTGAATGTTTTGTTGCAAATTTTGTATTTGACCTTGTGTTTAGTTTACTTTTTAATTGTACTTTTTCAAAAAATTAGGCTTATGTAAAAATTGAAGAAAAATTAACAGTTTTCAAATTTTAACGAATTTTTTTTCAGTCTTTTTTTTTTTTCAAATAAATGTTGTTCTTCTTGCCTTTCGTTTAGCTTTTTCGTGCACCAAATATTGTGTATATTGCTTTAATTTGATGATTTTTTTTCACAATCGTTTTTGACTTATGGCAGGAGTTATGAATTATTTCGTTTATTGAGGAGATGTCCATGAAATTTCTGTTTTGATGTAAACAAGTGTATTCGTTTAAGCCAAGAGATGACAAGAGAAAACACATTTAGAGATTTAGTTTTTGACAGCATTGTTGAAATACAAAATAAAACTACTTATTTTTGAAGCCTGACAATTTTTTGGCAAAAAAGAAGATAATAATCGCTTTTAAAAGATTTTTTTTTCAGGAACGATTATCATTGATAATCGATTATAATAGATTACAAATGTTCAAAAACATGACAATATACTCAACTGATATTCTTCTAAGCACCAAAAGTTGGCAAAAATAATCAATAACAGTCGTCAAAAAACTGAATAAAACATCTTAACTCTAATTATTCAAGCCTACATTTGGATGGGGTTAAGTTCTAAATCATATTTTTTTGAACTCAGGAAAAATATATCATTGCAGACAAACGCGTTAGGAAAGCACACTACTACCATTCAATTTTACAGACAAACAGGTGTTGGAAAAAATTATGGGCTTTAACGACATCATTTTAAAAATTCCCATGGGAAAACTCACATCAAATTTTCAAACTCAAATAAAAAGTTCGTCGTGGGAATAGCGAATAAGATAAAAAATGTAATTTCCGGACCTTTGGACGAAAATATCTACTCTGTAAATAGCAAGAATCTGATTGGCCATAAATCGGCACTTTTCGATACCGCAAACTACACAATAAATTTATTAGCGCATGATTACAAACTATTAGTTTCAGTTTAAAAGTTTTTAATTCAAAATAGAACCGTTCTGAACTTTATTCTCAAATTATTTTTCTATGCATTTTTTTCAATTGTCTTTTTTTCAAAATTACTTTCTCTTGTTTTTTTTTTCATTTTTTTTATCAATCAAAATCAAAATTTTTAGAAATATAGTTCATAGAAACAGTCAAAGTCAATATAATAAAATAAGTTAAAAGTCATTATATAAAAAAAACTCAAATTGTAGTTAATCTGAATCCCTCAAGCATTCATGTTTTCTTCATTCATCAAATTCCGGAAACCAAACAACTAACTATGGCACAGAATTATAATGATTCCCTAAAGTTACCTGAAAAAACCGCTGGGTAATGTTTCATTAACTAATACCGAAATCTCACTCTTCAAACCGAGTAGGTGTTTTTACTTTCGCAGACAAACGCGTTAGGGAAACAGACTACTACCATTCAATTTTACAAATAAACATGTGTTGCGAAAAGTTATGGGCTTTAACGACGTCAATTTAAAAATTCCCTTGGGAAATCTCACATCAAATTTTCAATTTGACAAAGAGTTCGTCGTGGCAAGAGCGAATAGGATGAAAAATGTAATCTTCAGTTTTTGGATGAATATATCTACTCTGTAAATAGCAAGAATCTGATTGGCCATAAATCGGCACTTTTCAATAAGGCAAACTACGCAATAAATTTAATAGCGCATCATTACAAACTATTAGTTTCGGTTTAAAAGTTTTTAATTCAAATATAATCGCTCTGAATTTCATCATCAAATTGTTTTCCTATCCATTTTTTTTCAGATGTCACTTTTTCAAAATTATTTTCACTTGTTTTTTTTTCATTTCTTTTATCAATCAAAATCAAAGTTTTTAGAAAAAAAAATTCATTATAATCATGAATGTCACAAAAAATTCAAATTTTAGTACTTCTGAGTCCCTAAAGCGTTCATGTTTTCTTCATTAATCAAATTTCGGAAACCAAACAACTTACTCTGGCACAGAATTATAAAGATTCCCTGAAATTACATGAACAAACCACTGGATACTGATTGATTATCTAATACCAAAATCTTACTCTTCAAACGGACTAATGGACTTTTGTACATAAAAAACCAGCTTATAGTGCTGTTCGCAGCCAGAAAAGCAGTATTGGATATCTCATTTAGCGGTTTTTGGGATAAATCTTGCCGAATACGTGTGCCGGCCTACGTATATCACGCTACCTGCTTTACTAGCCAAGACTTTGAAACGTTCTGTGATTTGAATCTTTTTAATATCCTCCTCTGTGCAGTCGAGGACCATCGGTACAGTGAATTGGTCGAAAATTTAGTTCACATAAAAAAAACTGCTCATAAAGTCTTCTGAATCTCCTAAAACCTCGGTAAACGAACATTCGGAACTTAAGGAGAACGGCTCAACAAACAGTCAACTGCACTCCAATTGATAAACACTACAAACAAAAATCGAAGACTCTTTGGAAATCACCTCCTGGTAACAACCAAAAACACTGTTAAGGTCGAGGCAAATTGATTATATCAGACTCCAGAGCAAAGGACTGGGCAGCGGATGATAGAGTGGAGGACGGATATTCGAACTCATTGATTGAAAACAAGAACAAGGCCAGACACGAGTCAGATACTTCCAGCTCACAGGCCAAGAAAAGCTTATCTCTCAAACGCCATGCATTGACAGTACCATCAAAAAAATTTATATATTTTTCAAAAAATACTGGACAAAAAACGGAGAAACTCACTATCGCTAAGTTAGAGACAAAATAATTGGCACTTCAGAGTCAACCATTAAATAAGCAAACGGAAAACCGCGAGAAATTTTGACCTTGCCTTTTCAAACTCCTGGGAATATGAGGGGAACATCACCTCACTTTTTTCGAGAAAAACTTCCTAGCAGGCGCATAAACAGTCAAAGGTAGGAGAAGTGGACCCAAAACCCAAGCAGAAGTGACCATACTTCCATCTTCCTCAACAACGGGCTCGAACACCCAAATATCTACGAGAAGAGCACCCCAGTCCAAGAAGGAAGGAACCGCCAGGCAGAATTTCCGATGCAGCATCCAGAGAGATCCACCCTCAAGGCATCACAGCTCTAGAGAAGTATTGACCAGTCTTGCGAAACTGTCATTATAATTACAACAGGCCAGAACAGTCGGGAATTCAGTCCGGTGTTCAAACAGCAATTGTAATCAGGGAACGCGCGCACATTAAAAGCAGGGAACACGCGCGCAAATTAAATAATCTGCTCGAACCGAATGCTAAGTGGAACACGGAGAGGTGAGATGCGTCAGGCTGTGACATTCGCAGAACAGTTGACGAGACGAGCTCGATCAATCCGGAGCTACGAAAAGAAATGTTGTGTTCGTGGGAAAGCGGTTTTATAAAGGTAAACCAGAGCCGCTAATTGTAAACCTTTCCCGGAAACGGCTTAGAAGGGACAAAATAGGAAAAATGGGAAAGCTCTAATAACCACACTATAAGTAGGGTTATTTCAAAAACACCTTCAACTGCGAAAACAGCATCCGGGTCCATATACAGGAAAATAGACATCGCTGAGGCTAAAGTGTCATCTCAGGCGGTCGAAGTAGGTGATTCAAACGGAGGCCCAAAGGACAATAACAACAGCTCGATGAAGGAACCAAAACAAAAACAAAAGACAAAAGCAATAGAACTACACTTAGACAGTGGTTCAGAAGGAGAGACGCTGCAACATCAGCAACCAAGTGAGCAAGAGATCGCTCGAGAAAAAACTTTAAAATAGCTAAGCGGTAGTGACATCCAAAGATACAGAGTCGGGATGATATGAAATTCCCCGCTTTTTCTGACGAATCATTTCAGTAGGACGCAGCAGGGAGACAAGTGTGACGCAGCGATCGAGCAAATCAAGGGACAAAAAATGTTTGGTGACGCAATTAAACATTCAGTAAGAACGATTAGCTCAGACAAAGATATCACTGGCCTGAACGAAGTGGCATTCGCAGCATACCGGATGAAACGAGCTTCAATCAAAACGAGAATGGGCAAACCCATGGACACGCGTCTCGTCCTGTCGGAAAACCATCTTTTCAGGGGAAATTCGGCTACGATCGCAGCGAAAGTTCGACTACGTAGAAAGCAGCATGGCGAGTGCCATTAGAATTGGATGACCCCAGGGAGAATCAGAACAAGTCTTAAGTCTGTGGACAAACATATTTCATACAACACTTTTTGAACTGAGTATTTATACTCAAATGTTTTATAAAATTTTATAGTAAAGTTGATACAATTTTCTGTCCTCAGGCGAATGTGGTACTGCGGTTGCAGTGATCTTTATGTTATCTAGATATATATTGTTTACCACCAATTTCAAAGCCTTTTGCCCCGAACTAAAATAGAGGAATGCAAGTTTTGTTATATCAAACGATGTATGAAACTCAGTTAATCTGAGCACTAGAAAAAGAAGTCCATAAGAACAGTCTAAAATCACCGTTTGAAGTTATCACTAGTTTTATACAACGGAGTTGTTAGAACTTCCTTGAGTTATCACACCTTGTTATAAATTCAAAAAAAAATCCAGACAGTTTTCATTAGAGTTTAGAGTCAAGTATGAACAAGAGAAATTTGAAAAACAAAAATTAAATTTATGCATCAAACTTGGTGGATCTAGCCGTTTTGCTATGTAAAATGAAAAATGAAAAAAAAAACTTGAAAAAACGCAGATGTTATCAGTGGTGCACTAGAAAACTTTTGGGAAGAATAAACTTAAGATCATTTTTCCGTCGATGCCATTGACAAGGACTCATACATAGAGAATCAAGAATGTGTACTTAGAAGGATTGAAAATTTAAATTGATGTAAAAACAATTTCAGTCTACAAAAACAGACAATCTCCGTTTCAAAAGAGCTTGTAATTTTTGCTAATTTAGCAGCAGAACCTTTTTCTGAGTGTATGTTTTGATGAACTTATGAAGATTCATTGTCGACCCAAAGGTTCCTAGGCATAAACATACTTCATACACGATGGAGCCAGGGTGCATAAATCTCAGGTAATAAATGCGAATGACGTAGTCAATAGTTTTTTGGTATCAAGAGTAGGAATTGAACAATTCAAATCAAGAGTTGCTGACTGTACATCATCAGGGATGTCTGCTTCAAATATTGAAGGTATGGTATAAGACAGCTCATTTACCTTGCCTTGAGATATGCGAAATATTGGTACCCAAAATTTTCAGCTTCAAATTGAAAGCATTTTTTTTCATAATTATTTCTCAAAAAACTGAACTTGGCGAAGCTAGCCTGGTGCTTTCCAAAAGACTAGTTCAGTTTCACCGAATACTGGGAAAATGAAGCTGGGGACAATGAACCCGAGTACTAAAGCTAGGGAAAAACATATTTCATTCAAAACTTATTGAGCTGAGTATTAGTACTCTTTTGTTTTATATAATTTTATATCAAAATTGATAAAATTTTTCTGTCCTCGGGGGAATGTGGTGCTGCATTTGCAGTAATTTTCATGTTATCTAGATATATAGTATGTTTACCACTGTTTTCAAAGCCATTTGCCCCGAACTAAAAGAGAAGTAGTGCAAGTTTAGTTTTACCATACGATGTATGGAACTCAGCAAGTTAAGCTGAACACCAGAAAAAGAAAAGACGTTCTTGAGAACTGTCGAAATTTACAGTTTGAAGTTACAACCAGTTTTATACAACTAATTTATTAAAACCTACTTGAGTTATCACACCACCTAGTTATAAGTTCTCAGAGAATCCAGACAATTTTCATCAGAGTTTAGTGTCAGGTATGAATATGAGAAATCTGGAAAAGAAAAACTAAATTTATGGATCAAACATGGTAGATTTTTAGATCGTCGTTTTAGATAGCTGTTTAGATCGATCGTCAATAAAAACTATTTCTTCACCATAAGCAGACACCATAATGAACAGCAAAAGGTCGAAGTCATTAAGAGGAAAAAGAAACAAGCGCAAATTGTTGGTCACTCCCTCTCCTCATGAGCAGAATTGAATCGACTTAAATGCAAGTTAAGAATTATGTTACGGGTCGAAGAATGAAAATTGTTAAAATCTTCAATAAGTTTTTCAACTGCACAAAACTATTAGAAAAATCGGTTTTATTGATTCTCAATAAACTGAAAAGTTCAATTATCTTGCTGAGGAAAACTTAGCACAAAAATGAACATTAATTTTTTCTCACGAAAAAGTTTTTTTCAAGAATTATATGGCGGGAGTGTGTGAAAATCATCTGCTTTCTAATGGTATCATCACATCTTTAAGACTTGACTTGAGGCTACATACAATTTCACAAGGTATAGTTCAATTTAAGCACTAGAGGACAAAATTAAGCCCCTTTTCAAGGATGATTTTGGACTACGTTCACTGGGAATTTAATCAAAACTTTTGCAAAGACCCAAGAAGAAGTGACCAGAGCTAACCTCTTTGAAAAAAAATAATTTTTGCTTTCAAGAACTTACCCGTTTTTTCTGGATGTAAAACTTCCATTTTAATCATCAGCAGAAAACGGGTGAAACTGCAAGAAACAGCCGAGCTTAGCACATTTGTCTATCTTAAAAATCAATTTTGAGCTTAGATTGTTTCAAATTGCTGAACATGCTTCTTTCTCCTATTATTTGAGAAGGAGTTCACTTCGATGCAAAACATAGTGCAGATGGTTAAAACGCGCATTTTCAAAACCAAAATAATATGATGATTCCTTGACGAAATTTTTGAAAACTTCATAGAGCATAGCTCTGATCGCTTGCTCGTAGTCTATGTAACTTTTTTTTTTCATTCCAGAGAAGTTTTTCCAAAATCTTCCTTAAAAACAGGTATTGTAGAGAAAAAAAAACGTGAATCTACGCTTAATTTAGTGAATTAATTGATATGCAACTGCAGAATTTACTCTCTAAAATGCCTGTTCTTACTTAAAATACCTGTTTTTGTAGCTTATTTTGATGTTTGAGACAATTTGATACATAGACCTTCGAGTAAATGATCAAAGCTACACTTAAATTATAGTAATTTTTTTAATAGTCTTGCCCTTTTCTTGAAGGTTTGAAAATGCTAGTTTTCACAGTATGCAGTGTTTTTCCCTACATTTTTGCCAAATTGTATGAACTATTTACTTTCTACCTTCAACTACTTTTTTTGCGAAATTTCGACTTTTTAACTAGCTATTTTGACATAATTTCGTATATCATACAACAGGTATCGTTGACCTGAGCTAAAACTTGAAAACATATTTCAACTGTGATCTTTTTTCGTGAAGTTATGGGGGTTTAAAGATTGCCATTTTGGCCATCTTGGTCATCTTGAGACAATTAACACGCGATACGTTTTGCGCTATTAACGCGTAAGCGGAGATTTAATCCGTCTTAGAAATTGTTCAATATGGTTGAACGAAGATCAATTGCCATAATTGACTTGTTACTAGGAGCGAACTCTATCACTTTGTACTTGATATTGGGTGTGGGGGATCATAATCGCAAATAATCTCAAATTTAAAAAAATTCATTTTCTTTTATTAGATTTTTTCTTTTTCATGTTATTACTGCTGTCGGAACATCCAGGGTCTCGCCCTGATATGAGCAGTCTTGTTGTTCCGACCATCGTACTGAAAAAAAACGGAATATTTGTGCTCGGAGTGGGTTTTTTTTCTTCAGACAAATTTCGACTTTTTAACTAGCCATTTTTGACGGAACTATTGAAAAATCATTCAAAAGGTATTATTGTCCTGAGCTTGAATTTGAAAAAATACTTTGCCGTTATTATTTTCCGTAGGGTTATGGGGGTTTGAAGAGTGCCATTTTTGTCAATTTGGGACTATTAACGCGCGATATATTTCGCGCTATTAACGCGTAAGCGGAGATCTAATCCGTCTTAGAAATTGCTCCAAATTGGTTTAATGAAGCTTATTTGCCAAAATTGATTTGTTACAAGGAGCGAAATTTATCCTTTTGTACTTTATATGGCGTGTGGGGGACATTTTTTACAAAAAATCTCAAATTGTAAAAAAATATTCATTTTTTTGATTACTTTTTATTTTTTTAATGTTTCTACTGTTCCATAGATCCTAAAAGGCAGTCGGAACATTCAGGGCTTCAAGCTGGTACGAGCAGTCTGGTTTCTTTTTTTTTTGTATCTGAAGAACAGTATAGGTTTAAATCCATAGTTTTTCACTGATAGCAAAAGCACTGGTGACTTTTACTAGAAAATAATCAAACAACTCCAAAATAAACATTTCTCTCATCAAAATGAGATGAGTTGATTTCAACAGATGGTTTTACACTCTGGTTCAATCAAAATGGAAAACTGCGACTAACCAATTTCTTTGGGACCGGTGATTTAGGAATCCTCCGGAACTTTTGGATTTGACAAGAACAGATACACTCGGAATCACGTTGTTTGATTTGTCATCGAAGGTCATTCAAAGACATCAAGAAAATCACCATTTATACTACTGAAAATGAAAACGCTTTATATTCGTTTGAGCTATGTTTTTAAAATCAAAAAAAAAATCGAAACGTATAATATCTTGCCTTTCAACCATTTTAATTACTTAAAACATAGGATTTTTAATTTATATGATGGTTATCTAGCAGAGAAATTTTTGTGTTTTAAGGAAAGTTGTGCAAAAAAGCAACCTGTATTTTGGCCTAAACAAGAATCTTTAAAATGGTGTAGCCTGCAAGAAGACTTAGAAGAGCAAGTTTTGCTCAACCCAGCTAGAACTCTGCAACAAGGTGCGCTAGTGATGAATTTTTTTATTAAATTTTTAATTATTTTGTTACAAACTGGAGACAGCAAGTAAAGCAATCGAATAGTTTTCAGATTTTTCCAGTTTTTCATTTGAAAACTTTTTGCATAGAATATTGTCATTCCGTGTACGCAAAAAGTAAGTTTTGAAGACAAGAAAAACTGTTGCCCCTAGTTTTAGAATTTCAAAAAATTAAAATGACCAAATTTGGAATGTTCTTATCGTGTTCCACTCTAAACACATCAAATCTTTTGTTACACCAGTAGACAAAATTCAACATAATTTCAAGTTTTTATTCTCTAATTTGCCTGTTTTCAATGTTCATTTTGGACAGCATTTACTTGGAAGTTCAGTAAATTTCATACAAAGACCAAGAGAAGATGGTCGGAGCTACTTTCTAAGAAACTATCGGTATTTGTTTTCAACGACTTACCAGTGTAATCAAAATCTGAAAATAACAGCTTTCCTCATCTGCATTAAGTTTTTCAATCCGCGTGAAAAAGCAAGAAACGTCTGAGCTTAATCAAGTTTGCACACTGATTGTTTCCATTTTCTCGCTGAGAATGTTTCATGTCGCATGAACAATTTTTTTTCCGATTATTCGAGATAAAATTTACTACGATGCAAAACTTAGTGCAGATGAGGAAAACTGGCCTTATCAGACCCATATTACACTGCTATTTTACAAAGTTAAGATGATAATTAAAATATTATATTAAAATTTGTGAAAAAATTCGTTTAGTTTTTTGTTCTTTTTGAAACTATGAGAACTTCACAGCTTAAAAATGACTTATAGTGTTTTTTTTGGTACAGCAAAAGAAGTAGTGCTGCGTTTTCATTGACACTCCAGTATAAAGTGAACATTTGATAAAGGAGAAAAAAACAATTTTTCAGTTGCTTTGGATGCAATTCATTGCTTTCTGACTTTTATACTAAGTGGACTTTTTTTGATGAAAAATATTGAGCATTTTGAAGTAACAGATAAGCAACAGTAATATATTGCAACGATAAATTGTGTCTATAATTAGAGACATGCAGTGTCGAGATGTGAACAAACTTCGAGATGCAACATAAACTGTTGCTTATCTGGTATGAAACAGATGGGAAAAGTTCGAACAAAATACACTCCTTATAAAAACTTTTCGCTCTGATAAGTTAATCAGACATTCTAATTCTTTTTAGCAAAGATATTACACTATTGTTTCAAATAAAGTTCAAAAGATTCAGTTATTGCACTAGTTTTTCAGATATTTTACCAGGAGTTTGCAAATACTGCAATAGTGTTTCAAATATGCCATGAAAACATACTGCGCACATTTTTTTGTTTTATATACACTACACGCAATGCATTAAAGTTTTTTCTGGTAATTGTGCGAAAAAAGCAACAAAAGTACTAGCAAAAGCACCATTCTGTCGATTAATTAACCTTAGTTGACTCTGCATACATTGCAGTAACTTTCATCTGAAATTACCAGTCAGGATTCAAAAACCTTGTTTGACCTTGTTCAATCACCTTGATCAGACATACCACACTAGTCCTTTAAAAACTATGCACTAATAGCTCGATGGGACTCTAAACTTTGCTCTAGATACGTAGTGATTTGTGGAACCTGATCTAAACTATATTTTATGATTGGATAAATTAGATATTTTACCACTGTAAAGTATTTAATATTAACCAATCATGATCCATCTAAGTAACAACCCACTTATTTGTAAGTGCTGAAATTACTTGTAATTTCAGCACCAGAGAGATTTGAATTTAACTTAGAAATTAGTTGTCTCTCCAAGAGAACTTCAGCAGCCGCAACAAACCAGTATACCCTAGATCTATTGAGCCTAGCAGAGACTAGTTAAACAACCTGAGACTAGATAGTATAAGAGTAAGATTAGGATCGGTATTAGACTAAGAAGTTGCACGAATCTATCCGGCCGAAAATAAGATAGCGTGACGAGCAGACGGTGTACCCTATCCGAAATTACTCTATGAGTTAACCACATCGGTTCTAACTCATCTGGTGCGACCATAAGTCTCGAATAAGACCTTAATAGCTTAGAATTAACAAAAAATAGATTAGAATATAGACAAAACATTTTCAAAATGTTATACGATAATAATTTAATCGAAATGTCTCTACGACTCAATAGATCAGAGCCGATATTCCGAACGATAATAGAACTACCCGGAATTGGAAGAAGACCTCGAACAAGAGACGACATACGACAAAGTAGAAACTTACCAAATCGTTTTATGATCGCACGGCAAAAGCCAACACAAACTTTTATATTTAGAATCTTATTAGCAACGAATTTAGATTTTCATCTGCAAACATAAAATTTTGAAGTCAATCTTCATGATCATTTCAGGCGCTAAACAAAATTATTAATATACAATAACGATTGATAAAAAGATCTCAGATCGTTTTCTTAATTTCTGCAGTCTTATATAAAACATGTTTGAAAAATATTTATTGAAAATGAAAATAAAAATTAGTAGCATGACAATAAATTGTTAAAAATCATAAAATCATCTGTTGTTCCAGCTTCATCACCTAAACATAACAGCAATCATAAGCTCACTAATATCATTAAAAAACTAAATCTTTTTCTTAAATTAATTTAAACCAAATTAAACTTAAATTCACTCAATTTTAAAATTAGATCATCAAGGCTTATCCTTGGATCTCAATAAATTTTCTATTTCACTAAATTCAAAACCTGATCATCAAGGCCTATCCTTGGATCAAAAAGAACAATTTTGTTCTCCCTCAACCACTTAACAAGTGTCTAACGACCTCAAACATCGATTCACTATCCAAACCTTCCAAAAGACCCAAGAATAGTAGAAATTTTTAAATAAAACTAACCATTCAAATTAGGACAAACAGTGAAGAACTTCGGTTATTCATCCTTCACTTGAACCCTCCTCTTACCAGACCCAAGATAGATCTTAGATTTAGTAAGTTTAAAATAGTACCTATTGAACTACTTGCGTTCTAATTATACCTGAACCTTGTGGATCGATTTACTATTCTCCAACCCTTGAACACAATCACTACCCCTAAGTAAGATTAAGTAAGTTAACACCTTAGCTTAGACTAGCCACGAGAAAGTAAAAAATCATTCCTCAGAATCGATATACTTTTCTCTCCAACCCTAAATAAAAAGACCCAGGTTAAGCTAACCAAAAAATTGTAAGGACTAACAGTCGAAGAAAATAGAAATATTTAACAACTTTTTGCATCCCTCATCCTAAACCTTATGTCATTCAAAAATCTAGGAAATAAACAAACAATAGTTTTACACAACTGTGAGATAGATAACAAAAAATACGATCTTGTCATCACACCTCATACACAAACAGTTGGATACATTAGAACAAAACGACAAACAATAAAAAGAAAAATTATAAACAAACAAAGAAAAATCACACGAAAAAGATTTTCAAAAAATAGAAACGCATTTTCAGAATCGGAAGCCAGCAATTTAGATGAACTCTCCAAATTAAAAGAATCAATTGATAAAAATTGTCCCATTCACGATCAATTATATTTTTCCGATTCAGAAACAACTTCAAATTCATCAAAAAGAGGAAAAAGAAGAATAAAAAAGCAATACAAACACAAACCAGTACACTTGTATAATTGGAATCAACCAATTAGACACATCGATAGTTATATATTAAAAGTCATCAAACGAAAAAATGAGCCACACTCAAAGTGACGATAGTCCAGATGACGAAGAGATTTACCCCTTCCTCATAGATGCACCCGATAACAGAGGGCAACATGATTTTTGCAAGAATTTACTCGTAAATTTGTTTGAACCCGGAATCAGTACATGCAAAGCAGAATTCCCAGATGTAAAAATCAAAAGACAAATTTTTGAACATTATTTGAAAGATATATGTAATTTAACACAACAATATGGAATCTACACCATAGAATTCAGCACACCAAATACGAATCATCGTAAATACGTAATTCAAACAGATGATCTTGAATTAGAATTAACAAAAGTATTCTTAGAATATATCAAAAGCATACAATATCATAATTCACAAAGAGCAAACTCTATATTCACTAACGAAGTTTTTGCAATAATATATATCTATATTTCTATATTAGAAAAAACAGAATTTCAAAGAATCTCACCAACTGAAACATCCAAACATACAAAAGTACGACAGGAAATCACATTATTTTCAACTTTTCTACATATAATCTAAGAAAATTTCACAAAAGACGATGTTTCACAACACAGAAAACATGACTTACAAAAAATTTTGGCATGGTTTATAATAGATTATTTCACATAATTTAGACTTAATTTCACAGGCAAGAAAAAACTTTAGACCTCAAAATCCAAATGATGATACTGCCATTACAGAACAATCAGACTACGTTTGGGACCCTGAATGGTCTCATCCTACATTTATAAATATCCCACAATCTATCTCAAGTCAAGCAATAAGTACAATATCTTACCACAGAGATTATGTAAAAGTAGTACCACTAACCATTGATGCAACACCATTAAACTACAATACATTTTTGCCGAATACACAAAATAACAGTTTAAATTCGACCGTCATACACAAACAAAACCTTAATGGAACTAGAAATCTTACACAACAAGATATTCAAACACCATCACACTTCATAAATGAAGAAATTGTACAAACAACAACAACTACACAACAAAGTATTTCACCAATACATCCAAATTTAACAACACCAAGAAATACAAATACTTCACTGGCACAAGTAACCTTACAATCAACTGTTAAACCTTCGGTTGCTCCAAAAAAATTCACATATGGATTATCAAACATATAGACCCATGACAGTACCATCAAAACCACGAAAAACGTTCACAAGAAACACTTTTGCAGAACACAATTATAATTATGCACATTCGTCAAAAAGAAACTACCCCCCACGAAAAAATAAAAATCATGTATGTTCTCACTATTGGGATAACCCAATGACAACAACCAACTCAGTAAATTTTCGAACTAATTCACATCCTCCACAGGATCATAGTGAAAATTACCCATTCTTTCAACAAAATAAAAATAAAAAGCAAGCACCTCATCATACAGATTACTTATCATCTGATGATGATTATTTACAACCAGACATTTTTGCACCATATACCCAAGAATATCGCACGCAAGGATCGCGACGACCTCATACATATACTAGAATTTTTTCTCCAAACCCAACAGATACACGAAATCAACAACCAATACATAAGCCAAATCCAACTATTACACAATCTTTTCAACCGATTCAACCACAAAACCCAATGACTATACACTCGTATCAACCAACTCAAATGCAAAATGAAATACCACTTCCATATTATCTTCAGCAACACGAAATAACAAAAAAAAACTTTCAAATTTTTCGCAAATGCCAAATGCCGCAGAATCACTACAAATGACAATGAATCCATACCTCATGGGTGGATCATCAATAACATCAAATAAACCACTATTGGTATTTACAGGAACAGATCCTGAATATTCTGTAGAAGATTATTTAAATGCAGTAACAGCAAATTTAATTTTAAATATAGGACCTGAACCAATTAATACGCCACTACATCAAAAATGGATACATAGACGCACAGCATTGATACAAACAACCTTAGATGGCGCGGCTCAAAAATGGTTTTCAGTATTACCTATAGAAATAAAATCAGACTGGAAAAGATTTACACAAGAACTTTAAAAAATGTTTAACTCCGAAAGAAATAACAAACACCAAAGAGTTTTATGTAATGAAATTCGCAGATTACTAAATGAAACCATCAAACAATTAGCAGTACGTATCGAAACACTAGTTCGAAAAGCATATTCACTTAATACACATGACTATAAAACCACAAAAATGACAGAAATTTTAATGATGACCTTAACACCTCAATTAAGGAAAATAGCAATAAAAAAGATAGCATCTCATCCTTCCTCAATTCGAGAGCCAGATTTAGATTTTCGAAAACTAGTAGACAAACTAGAGCAAGCGGAAATCACAATGAAACTTGAAGAAACAGAAAATCTAAAACTACAATATGTTAATCGAATTGAAACAAACACTACACATATAAATAACATACAGGAATCAGATACAGACCTAGTTGAAAAAATCACTGAAATACTAAATATTTATGAAAAACACCCAAATTTTAAAGGCAAACCATCTCTCAAAAAATGATGTAATTATTGCCGACGATACGGACACAGTATTTCCGAATGTAGACAAAAACAACAAGATAACCAAAACAAACCTCAAAAGCATAAAGAACCAAATAAATCGTTCTATCAATATATGAAAAAAGATCAAAATCTACCAAACAAAAATATATATAGTAACAACAGTTCAGGAAAACCACTTCCGAACAACACCAATTACACAAGAAATCAATCACCATATAACTCAAGTTATAGAGGAAGATCACCAGAACGAAGAAATACACAGAATTCTTCACAAAATAATTATAATCGATCAAATAGCCGAAATAACTATTCGAGATCAAATTCCAATGCAACACAATTTGTTTCTATATCCAGTTCCCAATCAAACCCAAGGAATAAACACTATTCCAATAATCAATCACGAAACTCATCATACAACAGAAATAGAAACTATTCACATAATCGAAATAGAAGTTATTCGAACAATCGAAATCAAAATTACCCGAACAATCGATCAAGAAAAAACTCGTATAATAGATCAAACTATCACAGATCAAATGACAATTATCAAAACAGATCACGGAATAGTTTACAAAATCGAAATTCAAGTTATAATAATCAATATAGAAACTATTCCCAATCACCACATAGGAATAATATTCATTATAATAATTCTAAACATCGATACAGAAGTAGTACACCAAAACATCAAAGACATATTAATCAAGTACAGTCAAATGAAGAAACAACATCAGACCCCCCAGGTATTGATGACACAGGAAGTAACGAACTACAACTAAATCAAATAAACTGTGGATCATCAGATACAGAAAGTGATACAGAAAATACCATCTCCGTAAATATGATAACAGTCGAAAACGACTACGAACCTATCATATATGAACAACCTTTTACATCACATATATATGAAAATCAACTGGAACTCCTTCACAATTATTATATTGAACCCATCAATACTACACAAATTGCACAAGAAATAAACGAAATTAACACAATAAATAAACCCGATGAAAAAGACAAAACAAAATGTTTAAACACAAATCATATTTACCAAAATATACAAAAAGAACAACCCAGAGAAAAAATTTGGACAATACCATTTCTCTAAGAAAGTCCAAGAAACAAAGAATTTCAACCACCAGATCTTGAAATTGATTTTTTAATTGATTCAGGAGCAGAATCAAACATAATTAATATTCCCACATGGAATGAAATCAAAATATTACATCCAAAATTAACGCCTCTTGCAACCTCTAGTAAACTAGCAACAGCACAAGGATCAACATTAGTTAATTATGGAAAAATCCAATTATTCCTTCTCCCCACAAGAACAATGGAACAAAATAAAATTCTAAACAAACCATTTAAACAAATATTTCATATTACTGATATTTAACACAATATCATTGGCATACCATTTATATCAAAATATATACCAACAATCAACATCTTGAATAGTAAAATACTGATCAAAGATAAGTACACAAAAACAAAAAATACAGCTCTAACATTTTTTCAAAGATTAAATAAACAACCACCATTCTTCTCAAAATTTTATCCAATTTATAACCAACAACGGAAACACCTGAAACCACTATCAGGAAATATATATAACATTTCAATAAAACCAGTATGATAAAAGTTCACCAGTATGATAAAAGTCAAAATAAACAACAATTTTTTATGTCAGACTTTGAATTTAAACCTATTCACAAGTTTTTCAAAATCACGATTTCATCTATAAAATATTTGAAAAACACAATTTCCGACATCATTTTGCTACACGTGTATAACAATACACCGTATCAAGTAACATTACCCTTAGGATTTTTAGGATTTTGCGAAACAAACGCTACAATCTCACCCATACATGAAAAAGCATACCGCGTAAATAATATACTCCAATTATTAGATATTTGCCAATCTACAATTCTTAACGAAGAATTATCCATAAATACCATAATAAGCAATGAAAAGAGAAACACAGATTATTTCACTAAAACACCATATTTTAAACCAACATTCAATATAACAAATTACACAACAATTTTTAACGATGTTTAACTTTGAACACTCACAAATTACACAAATCGAATTTGACAAACTAGCAAAACAACTATTAAAAAATTCAACAGTCTACGCAACATCGAAATTTGATGTTGGGAAAATCAGTTCATCACTACATCTCCCGTTAAAACCTGACGCAGTTTTCAAAAAACAAAGAGCTAGTAAAGTACCAATTCATTTACATGACAAAGTAAACAGATTACTTGACATTTAAGAACAATATAAAATTATCTCACCTTTAAATAAAGAAGAAAAACCAAAAGGTAACACATTTATTAACCCTGTTATCATCCTAGCTAAAGGAGAATCATTAAAAATAGTTTTAGACGCTAGATACCTCAATTCACTAATAGACGAATCGAAGTGCAATTGGCCTATTGAACCAATACAAGTTATTTTAACAAAAATAAACGGAAAAAACTTTACAACCGCAGATATGAATAGTGCATACAATCAAATGCCACTAGATGAACAATGACGACGTTTAACACAGTTTGTTATTGGAAATCAACAATATGAATTCAACCGCCTATTCTATGGAATTTCCATAGGACCAGCAGCATTTTCAGCTTTTATGAGCAAAATTTTTAGACCCCTAATACTCAAGAAAAACGCAATCACCTATTTAGACGATGTTTTTATGCAATCACAGACAAAAGAAGAAATGTTTACAGTTTTAGAACACTATCATAAAATACTTCAGAACGAAAATCTGAAGGCCGCCCCGATAAATCACACTTCTTTTTAACACGAAATAAATTTTTAGGAAATAATATAGAAAGAAACAAAATCACTCCATTAAAATCACTAATTGATGCTATTCAAAAACTCCAACCACCAACAAACAAAAGAAAATCCAAGAATTCCTTGGAATGTTAAATTTCTTAAGCAAGTACGTTTATAAAATGCAATTATATTTAAGACTGTTCTATAATATCCTCAGACAACAAAATAATTTTGAATGGACCACTGAACATCAAACACGATTTGAAAAAATTAAAAAACTTCTAACTGAACAAATTTCAAACACAATTCCAGATCCAAATCAACCATTCTATGCAATTTGCGATGCTTAAAATTTTGGCATCGGCGCAGCATTACTACAATCACACAGTGGTACAAACAAAATGAACCTTATATCAGCAAATTCCCAATTAGTCACTCAAGCAGAGCTACGACTCTCAACTCTAATGAGAGAATGTACAGCTATAATTTATACACTTACAGAATATGAATTTCTGATACTTGGATCAAAACATCCAACAGTTCTATTCACAGATCATAAACCAATCATTTTTCTCTTTACACAAAAGTCAAATCCCAATCACGGAGTTTATAGATTTCAATTAATTCTAATGAAATTTCCAAACTTACATATAGTTTGGACAGCAGGAAAGAATCTTGCATTACCAGATACATTAAGTCGAAATACACCACTTGAATTACTTACACGAAAAACTACAGTTGAAATACCCAAAAATATGAAATTTTACCTTGCAAAAGACGAAACATCACCCTGACTAGAATGCAAATATGCAGTAAAAACTGAAATTGAACAATCACAAATAAATAACCTACAACATTTCCCACTTTACTTAGATTGCCAAAATAATCACTACGAAGTTGATCTACTAGGAACATCAACTTTCAAACCAATTCCATACTCACAATGGATAAAAAATAACACCCAACAAAAACGAATAAAACACCACTCGCATAAAAAAGACCTTTTTCCGTTAATTGAAAAGAAAATTTAACTGATAAAATAAATTTATCAGGACCACAAACAAATGATTCAAAATACACAATAAATCAAGTCTTTGACCTCCATGACCCACTTGACACAATTCCCCTATCTAAATTAGAAATAGAAAATATTTTTCTCCCTCCAACAGATAAAATTACAATTGAAATCTTGAAACAATATCAAAATCTTGACCCAGTAATTAGACAACTAAAATCATGGCACAAATACAAAACTAAGCCCGTAAAGGCAGATACCACAATTTTAGGAAATAAAACACTCCTCCGATATTTCCGAAAATTTAATAATACAACAATTAATGAAAACACAGACCTTCTAGAATATCAATTAAATGACTCTACAGTTCCTTGTCTCCCTTTAAGTATGATTTTAATAGCTTTTAACATTTCACATACACAAAACACTAAAGGACACTCTGGATCAGAGAAAACATATTCAAATTTTCCACAAAATTTTTATTTCCCAAATGCACCAATTTGGATAAAAGTACTATGCAACGATTGTATAGTATGTCAGCTAAATAAACCTTATCCAAATCAAAAACAAATAGCACAAAAACAAGATTTTAAAGAACAAAGTTTATATTTTAACCATCGTATTTCATTCGATACAAAAGGACCAATTTCACCATCCTCTGAAGGAAACTCCTACATTATGGTAATTGTTGATGCATTTACACATTATGTAGCACTCAACCCAGTACCACATTGTAACGCTTATTATGCTTACACAACACTTTATGAACACTGGATAGCTAAATTCGGATTACCCGAAATCTTAGTTACAGACAACGGTACAGAATTCATAAATAATGAAATCATCACACTATGTCACCTATATAACATCAAACACAAACGGCGTACATCTCATGCACCTTGGACAAACGGTTTAGTCGAAGGAATGAACCGTTCACTACAAGAATATCTTAGATGTATCATAAATGGAAATGATACAAGATACACAGAATGGTCAGCAAATGTAAAATTATTTCCCTTAGCATATAATTCACAAATTACGACAACTCTAGGAATATCACCATACGAAATGGTTTTTAATCAAAAGCCACGTAAACCAATTATGTTTACAGCAAACTCTCATAAAAATGCACAAGGTCATTGCCAACCAAATAAAGACTTAGTTTGTTATAACCTACTTTTACACACGCATGATGAAGATCATTTTCATCACCCACAAATCCTTAAATTAGCTTCCGGTACACACACGAATGGATTTGAAATAGAGATAAAAAAACACAATGAAATTTACCAAAGAATAACAAAAAAATTGTTACAAAGGCAAAACATAAACGAACAAATTAATTCACGCTTTACACCAGCCTCAGATTTAAAAATTGGAACATTTGTCTTAATACCTAATTTTAATACGCAAAAAGGAATTTCTAAAAAATTACAACTTCTTCGCAAAGGACCATACCAAATAATTGCCAAACCCACTGACGTCACATATAAAATCACCGATTCAGACCAAAAAAAAATTGTTCAACATCGGAACAATCTATTGCCTTACTACCCAAAAGAATACGCACTACGCGAAATAACTCAATTATATTCTTTCACAGGTTTAACAGTTATTCAAAATCACCCAAATACGGAAAATGAAATAAATGAACAAAACGACATTCACCTTGAAAAACAAATAAAAAACCAACGACAACCCAAAACAATACAAAAAAGCTAGATCAAAAAATACCTCAAAAATAAAGGAAAAACAGAAAAATGATAAAAAAAATTATACCACAAGAACAAGTCGAGAAATCAGAACATAGAGAGTCATCACGACTTAGAAATCAACCACGTAAAAACTACAAAACATTCATCCCACAATCTAAAATATTAAAGAAAGTTGAATTTCAAAAACAGCTTTAATTTAAAAATTAATAATCTTTGCACCTCTGAAACATTTTGAACTTTCATTTTTCAAAATAACATGCTGACAAACACGCAACGATTCTAGATCAAATTTAGCCAATAGGATTCATTCAATCCATCCCCTTCTATAACAATAACACCAACTTATTAGCCGAAAGATATTCAACTCCAGGCATAACTATAACTATAACTTTGCAACCTCCAGGTCAAAAATAAGCAACTTGCTAAAACTTGACAACTAAAATAAATACCACCATAATATTACAACCCTCCCCCATCTAATAACGCAAAGATCAACAATATTTTCCAACTCAGACCTCAAAAACCCTCCAACCAAAAATCACAAATTAGCCTAAAGTAAAAAAGGACCATAATCATATAGCCTAAAGTACAAAATTCTCAAAAATACCCCAGATCATCTGACAAATAAAAATAAAGCAAAGAAGATCTCTCGAACACCATAAAATTAGCCCCCAACAACTTTTCACAAAACTCAACCCACTTGTCAAAAAATCAATAAATAACTCGACCACACTTGAAAATTGCCCCAAACAACAAAAAATATTCGACCAAGAAGCCATTTCTTAAATGCTCTTCTCTCGATCAGTCAATACAATTTTCAACATTTTCATAAACTTTTTAACAATACTTAAACTTTTATTCATATTTCTCTTTGATACTTTTGAAGCTTTTATAATAATTTTAATCATTTTTTGCAATATTTTTTTTAAATTTTCTACTCCCTATTTGAAATATATCTCCAAATTTCCCAAATCATTGACCATATTCACAGGTACGATAACCCAAAGTTTATTTAAATGATACGAACCATTTTTAGTAGAACAGATATTTTTTTACTATTTGTAATTTTTATAACATTTTTATCATCCCTAATATTGACAATATGCAAATGTATAAAAAAGGCAATCATAACATTCGCCTTAGCAACAATCCTTTTAATTCTTTTCTTTGAAGAACAATACAATAAACATAAATTTTTTCACTAAGAAAAATCAATCAGACAACCTTCAAAAATTGCTAACCAACAATCACACAGTCAGTCTTCACCGACATCATCCCAAGAAAACCCGACAATACCTACAACTACCCAAAACCCCCAAACATCCACACGAATTTCTTTCCAAGATAACCCATACACTTTTGAAGAACGACACGCTCGCTTATCTGAACCATTAGAACCAGTTCAGCGACAGGCACCCCTAAGTGAACCAACATATAACTTGTACCCAACATTAACACAAGAATTAAGTAGAATAAGAAATATTAGTCAAAACCAAAATACAGTTGAAATAAATAAAAATTTATACATCCACGACGAAATAGAAATTTTCAAACCCCCCGAGTTCATTTTGATATACCCCAATCCCCATCACCAAGTACTCCAGAAAACCCATTTAGCATACTACCGGAAACCCCTACACTTCTTTCACAACGTAGCACCTCAAGTATACCCTCAGATTACTTAGGTTCAACACCAACATCTGAACAAATACGTGACAATCCCTTTAACCCCCCCAACCAAACATCACGACTACCATATTGGACAACACACTCATTCACACAAGGTGAACCAAATTTAATAAATGACCCAATAGATATTTCTACGGATACAACAACATAATCATCACTACCAGAAACATTATCACTACCGTCAACACCATCAATAAGCCAGATTTCACCGACGTTTTTCCCCCTAAATTTTCCAAATAACCTCGACGCTAGATATCGAGAACAATCATCAACAAATATCCCTTTAAGATTAGATTGGAACACGTTCACAGCACCCCCACCATTATTTGGACAACATCCAGAAAGTAACCGACTCCACTATTGGGCACTCCATAGACTACAATATAGACAAGACATCCACGAAGACATTCGTGACCATAACATCCAAATACTCCAACAAAAAAGTCTACAATTAAAATTTGAAATCACGGTTAAACTTAACAACATTGCTCAACATCCTTACCCATTAAACCCCCCAATATAATAGCTCAATCGCTACCACCACCATTTATAACAACTGAAGTAATATATAAACACGACAGATATACCAAAAAGACAATTGGTTACATCACATTTTATAACCCATACTCAGGATTGTCATACACATGTATATTCTAAAAATTTTAATTTTTCTCCAACTCCTTTTTCTAATAACCTAAAATGAAAACATAAACCCTTCCCCCCGCACAGGACCCCAAGATTTATTAGTAACACATTACGATTGTGACGAAAACGAACAAAAAACATTACACAAATATGCAATAAATCAAGTATCACAATGCGAAACAGAACCACAAGCTATAGAAACAACAAATGTAATAGCGACACTTTATTCAAAGGATATAAATTCACAGCGACATTTTCCGAAAAGAAAGTACATTGTTCACAAGTTTCAAACGGAAATAAAAACCGACTTGACCACGAATCATTCTACCAAAGTAATTTGGAACGACTTCTACATCTAAATCCCGATGATTGTAAAAACGAGCTACTCAGATTAAATATCACAAGAAATAAAAACACCGACAGAAAACTAGTATATTTTCAGGTCTTTGCCGATTCTGTACATCAAGCAGAACTTGAAGTATATCAAGGACATATAAAACTAGATGAAAAATACCCATACAACGGCGCACACGGAAGATTAACTTATGACATACACGATAAGCACTGGATACCACACATTGGTATAAATAATCCATCAAACTGCAAAGCAGACACAAAAAATAAAGGATATCAAGAAATAATGTTTTTCGATTGGAAAATACAACTCGAAAAAATACAACTCACACGAGATTTATCCGACAACACAATGATCTATCAAGGAATTAGATTACCTTGTAAAAACGATCAAGGTTATTGTGATCCTACAACACGGACACAAGCAACAATTGTTTGGTTTCCCGAAGATACATGCACAACAGTTCAAGTAGCAAAAATACACGCTCGAATGATAAAATTTCATTTCCCTTTAACCCCCCCCCCCCAACCAAACATCACGACTACCATATTGGACAACACACTCATTCACACAAGGTGAACCAAACTTAATAAATGACCCAATAGATATTTCTACGGATACAACAACATCATCATCACTACCAGAAACATTATCACTACCGTCAACACCATCAATAAGCCAGATTTCACCGACGCCTTTCCCCCTAAATTTTCCAATTAACCTCGACGCTAGATATCGAGAACAATCATCAACAAATATCCCTTTAAGATTAGATTGGAACACGTTCACAGCACCCCCACCATTATTTGGACAACATCCAGAAATTAACCGACTCCACAATTGGGCACTCCATAGACTACAATATAGACAAGACATCCACGAAGACATTCGTGACCATAACATCCAAATACTCCAACAAAATAGTCTACAATTAAAATTTGAAATCGCGGTTAAACTTAACAACATTGCTCAACATCCTTACCCATTAAACCCACCCAATATAACAGCTCAATCGCTACCACCACCATTTATAACAACTGAAGTAATATATAAATACAACAGATATACCAAAAAGACAATTGGTTACATCACACTTTATAACCCATACTCAGGATTATCATACACATGTATATTCTAAAAATATTGATAGTTCAACAAATCTTTTTTCTAACATTTTCCGATCAGAACCCAAATCCTTCTCCACGCACAGGAATCCAGGTTTTATTAGTAACACACTACGATTGTGAAGAAAATGAACAAAAAACACTACACAAATATGCAATAAATCAAGTATCACAATGCGAAACGGAACCACAAAATATTAAAAACACAAATGTAATAGCGACACTGTATTCAAAAGCCCAAGCAACAACAGTCGCAGGATATAAATTTACAGCAACATTTTCCGAAAAGAAAGTACATTGTTCACAAGTTTCAAACGGAAATAAAAACCGACTTGACCACGAATCATTCTACCAAAGTAATATAGAACGACTTCTACATCTAAATCCCGATGATTGTAAAAACGAGCTACTCAGATTAAATATCACAAGAAATAAAGACACCGACAGAAAACTAGTGTATTTTCAAGTCTTTGCCGATTCTGTACATCAAGCAGAACTTGAAAGATATCAAGGACATATAAAACTAGATGAAAAAATTACCCATACAACAGCGCACACGGAAGATTAACTTATGACATACACGCTAAGCACTGGATACACACATTGGTATAAATAATTCATCAAATTGCAAAGCATACACAAAAAACAAAGGATATCAAGAAATAATGTTTTTCGATTGGAAAATACAACTCGAAAAAATACAACTCACACGAGATTTATCCGACAACACAATGATCTATCAAGGAATAAGATTACCTTGTAAAAACGATCAACGTTATTGTAATCCTACAACACGGACACAAGCAACATTTGTTTGGTTTCCCGAAGATACATGCACAACATTTCAAGTAGCAAAAATACACGCTCGAATGATAAAATTTCACGAAAAATATTTTATACAATCAATTCCATATGAACAAGTTCATCCATCACGAAAACAAATTACTGATTTTCGAAATCTCCATAATATAGAAAATAAATTAACACGTTTCCAAATATATCAAGAAACAGAAATCGCATGCAAATACAGAAACCCACTTCACAAAACACAATATTCTGAAATATTAGTTGAATACGAAAAAGGTTTCGACATGACCACTGGAAAAATAAAAATTGACCCTTATGCCACAGGTCACCCTCTACACGAAGGAACATCATATATACCAGTTAACTTTCAAAAAAGTAATGGTCAACCTGGTGGAAAACTAAAGCCACATGACACTAGAAGCACACGTTTACAAGAACTATCACTAATGAATAATACTTATTTTGGTAAAATCTACTATGATATCTACTTAGATATGAAGTTAGACTACACGATTAGTCGAATTTTTCAAGAAATGTTACTCTCCAAATTAGAAACACTTCACCAACTATGCGAATTAGAAAGGACACAAATCCTACAATCACTCGCACTAGCATTGTTAAAACTACCCTACGCAGGATATTTATTATCAGGAAATAGATCAAATTTTCTAGACTACGAAGGAAACATTTTATGGTTTTATACTTGTACCAAAAAAGTATCACCACTATATGTTTTTGAAGATAAACGCTGCTATAAAAGAATCCCTATCTTTTATAAAAATAAGGTACATTTTGTTGACACACTTTCAAGACGAACATATTTTTGGGATACCGCAGTCCCATGTGGATCAAAAAATAGCCACAATGTAATACAATTGAACCCTGATGAAGATAAATATTATCTTCTTACTCCATACCCCACGTTAATGCAATCACTCAAAAAACTTTCACCCGAAAGCATCAGAGCTATTGCTCGTAATCCAAATATTGATTTACAATCAATTGGAATATATTCAAAATCAGATATCCAACAACACATTAGAACACAACAATTCCAAGAACTATTAACACAAATGGACACTATACAAAGACAATCAATTGACCAAAATTTACGCAAACTTGCCGAAACCGCAGGATTTGCAGATATTTATACACAAGATTATAGCGGATATTTTAAAGAAATTAAAGACTATATATATCTAAACAGTGAAAAATACAGACCACAAGATATTTCACCTATAAATATTTTTAGCTTTGTTACACTAAAAAATGAAATTCTCGATTTTCTAGGATGGCCCTATTACATCTTAGAAAAATTAACTATCCTATACGCAATGTTTAACTTTATAGGATTTCTTTTCTTACTTTTAAAAGGAATCTATAACACATGCGCTATACACACACAAGTAAATAGACAAGCAAGTGTAGCAAGCATACTATTTGCAGGATTTTTTGGAATTTTTTCATCATCAATTAACAAAATTCTTCTAGACGCACAAATAAAAGAATATAATACAAAAATAGCGACAAGACAGAACACATACGACGAAGAACATAATAACATAGATGTAACACCTACCGCACCACAGTTGCCACCCCTACCACATAACCATCCATTATCCTTAGTCCCACGTAATTTCCGAAACGTAGCAATAACACATAACCCAAATTTTAGACAAAACATATCGCAAAGTCCCATACAACATATAATGACACATCATTCACAAGATGATAAGACATATGAACAAATTATAGAACAACCCCATACCACCACTTTTCAGTCTCAAAATAATCATTTTTTTTAGCCCCACGATGAGCCGACAACTTGGATCCCTACACCGCTCAAATTCCCATCCAACCAACCTCCACACTCCAATCCCAATAATCCCACTTTTTGCTTTCCCACCACCCGATTTTCCAACTATTAATATATCATCAAGCATGAATTCGGATACTAATTCAGATATTTCAGTTTTATACTCCATTTCACAACTTAATAACCCTAATATAGAAACCCCTGACAAATTTGCAGACTCCGAACCATCTCCATCCAATAATTTCCAAACCAACTCCTCAGTTTTTTCAAAACCCCCTTTTCAACCGATCCCACCAAATAACCCACTCCCATCCGTTTCTACTCCTTCTTATGCTTCACAAGTAACCCCAACCTATTCTCCATTTCATTCCGACCGATCATCTAATAATTCTCCAGATACCCCCAAAATCTTCCAAGAACTCGATAATTTTATCACCCTACAACAACAGCTAATACACCCTAACATCCTCACTATAAATCAAATTTCATCCACAATAGAATCCTCAAACCCACCTACTCCTACACCCTTCTCAGCTTACACTGCATCAATAGCAAAATCATCCACATCCACCGAATCATCAAATAGCACTCACCGAGCTTATCGCACTTTTAAAAGAAAATTCCCTAACCATCCATTCCCGACCAAACCAGGAACAGCCTGCGAATATATAAACCATCCACACCACACCAACACGAAAGATTTTTTAGCAATCACCTTACCCTCATTCCCACAATATACTTTAAACACACCTAACGACACTAACGACACACGTAGTTTTGTAGATGAACATGTTTTAATACCAACACTTCATTGGACAGCATATTACCATTTTACTAATCCCCTTTGCCTGTCACTATCTAGTACTCATAACGATATAGAAAAGAATAAAGATATGCTATATAGACTCACCACAACACTAACACCTAGACAATTTACTTATATAGGATATAAAAAATCACTAAAAACATTCACTGCACCCCGAGCTAACGAATTTACAAAAAAATATTACGACCATAATATCATCCGAACTAATCAAGACCAATTTCTAGATGACGACCGCTTCGCTAACCCACAACTAACAGAAAAAATCTTCATCAAAACGTCATATGTATTCACACTTAATATTTTTGATCGAAATTATGATCACATCATTTCTGAAGCACCAACTGATATTCAAGCTTACGAAAGTTTTAAAGAAAAATTTCAGTTATTTTCACTAACCTTTCACTTCCTTGCACCACATGAACGCAATTTGCACTGTTCACACGACATTATGTTACGCACTAAACAGACTCATACATATACATACTATCGCTTTATACAAAATCATTTTGATTTACATACTCCATCAAGACAACCACACCATCGTTTTCAGTCTCTTAACTCGAAGTACACTTCACCATTTTTTCTTAATTTCACCTATTGCATCAAGGATACTAACCTCCACGGCATCCTCCGCAATTATGACCCAGTAACACAAATGTATATTTTTTGTCCCATCACGAAGACCTTTAATGTCGAAGAATCCAGACCCTTCCTTATCCCACATGAATTTATCCAACCTATAGAAATCCCAACATTAGAATTTATTCACAATACTAAATATAATCACAAAATATATAACCTCATTCAAAACACACCTTATGAGTTTGCAGTAGGCACCGAAGAACTAAAAACCATTAAAGCACTTCAATTGCTTTGGCCACTGCTCCAAACTAAAAACATCATTCGCATACTAGCAAAATTACTAACAATTTCGGATATAATACACGACATCTTTCCCCACGGCTTTTTCCCAGACGATTGACAGGTAAGTATAATTTAAAAATATTCTTAACTAATAAATTTAAAATTAGTACTAACCATTCTTTACTCATGTTTCTTTTACATTTTTAGTCTTCATACCACGATCATCTGCAAAAAACAGAAAAGAAAAATATAAAATAAACTTGTTAAAATTCTTCTAAACTTCATTAATATTTTACACAAGATAATCTGATAAAATTCATACCAAATGTAGTAAATTAATTTATAAATTATTTCCCCATAAAGCAGTAAATTTAGTTATGATGGAAATTTATAACTTTAAATTTCCCCCAAAACTAGCAGTAAAATTGAAATTCCATGTAATAAATTGATAAAATGAAAATGCAGTACTAACCTTTTGATATTTTCATTCACTCGCACAGGAATTCTATCCGAATTCGCACAGCTCGCCCACGAAGAATTGTTTAAATAATAATTTTAAGTTTCACGTTTTCACACTCAACAACTCTAACACACGATAACAAGTTTCAAACTTTCCTTTAACCCGGTTGGAAAGGAATTATATACTAAACCAAACTAACCAACGCAGCTTACTAAACACCACAAATCATAAAATAACAGCATGACTAAGAAAAAAAAACCAACGGTACCCAAACCGGATTAACCCTGTTTAAAACTGGATAATTTATTCTTTTGAAGACTATTATAAAATCTAAGAAAGAAATAATAAAACACAAAAAAGTCAAAAGACAAACCCATAAAAAAAACAATTGATTTTTGAAAAAAGGAACAGCCAAAGAAACATAAGAAAGACCAACATAAACCCAACATAAAATGTTATCACATAACAGGACCTCTCAAAGAAACCGCACGAAACCATACTCCCACTCCTGGCCTAACCCACCAGAGAGGACGTCCTGAGCATGCTCAATAGCCAGCCTAACCCACCGCGCTACATCCACGCTTTGTGACCACACTTCTATTTTTAGTAAGAGGTACTCAAGGGTGAGTAACTCTTCAAAATAACAGAACTAAAACAAAATGCTTTTGTGAAAACAACTAACTAAATTCATAATTAAAAAACCAAACTAATAAAAATTTTATAAAATGTAAATCATACCTTGCAGTATATAGATCAACACACAACAACAAAGACGAACATCCAAAGACAAAATGATCCCATTGCACTCGAACAAGAATGGCCAACCACAACCGATATGCCGTCCACAATCACAACTCAAAGGATTTAGAGTACGACTTGACTTCGCAGAAAAGGACTTCATTGAACTAGACCAATGACCACCTCGATGTTCAAGTATACGTACAAATCCGGGTTACAAGGCATCCCTTCCACACACAATCTCCACGCCATTCCCAGACGAGGTTGAACACAAAACACGTTCTCTACATAATACAGAAAAACCCGTCAAACCAGATTGATTTCTTTGGGGAACACAGTCGTTGTCACAAAACGACACAACGATTGATGTCCCTAACTCCAGCGTCCTGGAACTTCTCTAACAAGAGGAACCGGACAAGAATACGATGTTCGCCGAATACCAACGTTCATCATCCATCATTTGAATTGCAGAAAGATAATTCTAAAAAACTCTGTAAAACCCGGATGGGTGGAACCTGATCTAAACTATATTTTATGATTGGATAAATTAGATATTTTACCACTGTAAAGTATTTAATATTAACCAATCATGATTCCTCTAACTAACAACCCACTTATTTGTAAGTGCTGGAATTACTTGTAATTTCAGCACCAGAGAGATTTGAATTTAACTTAGAAATTAGTTGACTCTCCAAGAAGACTTCAGCAGCCGCAATAAACCAGTATACCCTAGATCTATTGAGCCTAGCAGAGACTAGTTAAACACCTTGAGAGTAGAAAGTATAAGAGTAAGATTAGGATCGGTATTAGACTAAGAAGTTGCACGAATCTATCCGGCCGAAAATAAGATAGCGTGACGAGCAGACGGTGTACCCTATCCGAAATTACTTTATGAGTTAACCACATCGGTTCTAACTCATTTGTTGCATTGCCCTATCAGTGCATAGTTTTGACCGCAATAACGGAACGCAATATTTTTTGAAGCAATACATGAGTTTATAATTTTAAATGAGTCAAAGTACTTATCAATAGCACTGCATGGCCAAAACCTGCCCAAGCTGGGGAAAGTTTAACATTTTTCCAGCACATGTGCTGAAACATTTTTTGTTCTACTCTTGATTTTTAAAGCGAATTCCTGCAGTTGCCGGCTTTTAAATGCTTGCTTTATAAAATTTAACTGCAATAAAATAATTCATTTGAAGCTTTTGAAGAAAATAAATCTTTTTTCGAGTTTCAAGAATTAAAAATTGGTAGCTATTGTCAAAATATCTTTTTGAGCTATTTTTTATTCTTTGTCAGTTGTACTTTTAATTTGCTCAAAAATTACCTTCAAAAAACAATCAGATATTTAACCAGAAAGTTACCCGGACCATTTTTTTATACTCTTTATTATGTGCAACACTCTTTATTATGTATTTCAATCAAATTAACTTTAATTTCAACAAATTTCGGATTTAAAATTTCAGCGCGTATACTTCATAGTTTTTAAAGCCAATACTAGTAACTGCTGACTTTTTATTTCAACCCGTACTTTTTTCTCAATTTTTTTCGAAATTTTCTTTCATACCAACAATTTAAGCAATGTTTTCACAGATCCAAAAAACCAAGATAAAAAATTGTCTTATCAGAAGCAAGCATTTTTTCAATACTGCCCTTTGAAGGTTTAGAAAATTGAACTCCGGCTTCACTTAACTTTATATTTTCTGAGTTTGTCTAACGGTGCAGAAATTTCCACTAAAAGTTTAATTATTGAACAAGTGCTAGTTCATTTCAAAAACGTGTGAAAGCAAATTGTTTATCAAAGCATATCAAATTGGAGCTTTCGAATAAATGATTTTCAGGTCAGAGGGTAAAATCAACCTCAGAACACGACCAATCAAAACGCATGAAAAAAATAATTTTTATTAATCAGCTGTTTTTACAGCCCTCTGAGTTGAATAATTTATGCGCTGCCTCTGGATGCCTTTATAATTTTCGTTTTTCACAAAAAACCTTAATATTGCAAGGGAGATGGATTAAAACAACAAACAGAACAAAAATAAGAAATTTTTAAATGTACGGCAAACACTTTAATAAACTGTGAAAAAAATTATCCAATACGTAAGTCAAACACCTTGTTAAATTTGGAGTTAATGATTTGAACCAAGATAAGATCCTCTAAGCCAGCCTTTTTTGGACTAAATTGCTCAATTCTCATTGGCTGAAATTTCCATTTCAGTACCATATTTATGTCCTTTTCCCTAAACTGATTTGGGAAGCGGGAGGGATTATGGAAGATTTTAACTTGGGCCAATGGTTCACTACAAAAAACTCGTTCAATCTTAAAAAAAATCTAAGACTGGTCAAAATTGACCAAACAAAAGACCTGCTTTTTTGGTTGCTCTCCTTTCAGAGAGAAGAGTTTTTATATAATTTTTAAACGGATCCCCCCCCCCCCCCCACCCCCCTAACCTGCTCTCAACCCCCACCCTAGGGTATCTAGTAACGAATTACCCCCGCACATAGAGAATAATTCATTGGTTAAGCAATGTAAGTTTTCTACCTACTAACGAATCCCCCTGTTTTTTACGCAAAGTGGAGAATAAATAAATAGACACCCATAAAATAATTCGGATTTTCATCAAAACTATTTTTTGCCTTAAAAATTTTGCAAATTAAATGTACGGGTTCATTGCTATTTATATAAATGTATTTTAGGTCAGAGCTATTTATATAAATGTATTTTTTAACGTACAAAAAACATAGAGCAATTTTTCTCACAAACAACCGCCATCATTCCATGTCCAATATTCAAACATAGGAAAAATTATGCATAGCAACAACCTTATAAAAGGGGAGCCTTTTTCTACTATATGAATTTTAATCAAAATGCATAGACAAAAAATTGAGACAACTTTCAATCGGGGAGTCGAATTTTTGTTCGACGTTTGGTTCAACTCGGATAGTTTCCTTATTTGTAACTGTTTCGACTTTCAAAGAAAACGGAATATTTCTGCTTAATTTATTTTTTTACTCAGTCAATTTTCGGCGATAGAAATAAAATTTTTCAACAAACCTTTTTAATGCTCCATGCAGGATCGGTGATCCTGTAACTTTTTCCCCCAAACTCAGTTATTATGTGAAAACTAATGAGTGGTACGTAGCTCGGTATTGACAAATCAATACGATAAACAGAAAAGTAAACAAACAGTCGAGTCCAAAATAAATTTGAATCTTCAAAGATATAGTCCCTCCTATGGCGGAAAACCCAAGTGAAGTAAGATCGGCGGAATCCTCCAAATGTAAATTACCGGGGTTAGCTTTATGAAACTCATAGGACGGATACTAGAGATGATACCTGGCATGCAAAAATCTAGACCCCTAGGACCCCTCTGTCCCAAGTGATAACGGTTCAAGGAATTGCAAATAGCTCTATTAGAACTCGGTAAGTAGCTATTGGAATGGAACCAAATTATAATATGTGAAAGACCTAGTCGAGGGAAGCTTAAGTTTAGAAGCCCAGACCCCCTGGACCCCTACTTCCGGTGTTATACTGTATGCAAATATTCCCCACCCCGACTTCTGGAAGCCGTTTCTCGGCTCCCATTGAACGCAAGGAGCTAAAACTCTGAGATAACATTGGTAGTAACGAGGTACATCATCTGTTGTAAATTGAGCCAAATTCAGTATTTGGACTGAAAGTTATTAGCACTTAGGTTTAACACCCCCTTAAACCGGAAATAGGCAATTTACGGAAAACATTGAGCGGGAGCATATCAATTTTATGGCGGCAATAGACACTAGATACCAACCACAAAACAAGGCCCCCAGTGATTACAACCCTCCGACGGCTCCTTCCGGTGTTAATAGTTTTTTCCATGGGAAAATAATAATAGACATTAGAAAATGGATCAATTGGAAGTATTAACGGGATATGGATGAAACTTGGTAGGTAGGACCACTATGGGATTCTAAACATGAATATGTAAGATTAGCCCCGCGAGACCCCTGAGTGACTTTTATTTGACGGCTGTCGACAAAATTTCAGTTTTTTTTTTCAAAAAAACCGCTCACCCCTAGAAAAATTTCTGCACAAGCCACTGTGTACGTAAATTCGCTTGAAATACTTTGATGAAAAGCTATTAGTCGACAACTCACTGACTATAAATTCAGGTTAGATAATAAAAAACAGTTTAGTTTTCACTATGATTACTCGTCCTGGCAAATTGGCTCCTCATAGAGACAATTGAAAACCGGAATATTTTGATTAAGTAAGGGCAACAAATTGGTTTTAGTTTTGGATTCTGTTAGTGTGGATTTAGGCTATTGCTCCTTTAAGTTAGTTTTTTCTCTCTCTCATCCTTAAAGACACCGCAAAGTGGTCCCTTGGGTAGTGAATTTAGCGGAACGGCCGATATTCAGTACTAGCTACAATCCCGGAAAGGTTTAAGTTGGTGGCAACTACTCTGTATCGTTTTGTGTTGCTTGCTCCCTTCTTGTGTACTGCTCTTTAGGCTGTCTCGTTTCCTCATAACAATCGATAGAATTCCCAAAAGTAAATAAATTCAGACACTATAAATTTAAGTGTTGGAAGCTCGGAGTGGCCAGATTAAAATCTTTTATACTAAACAATAGGAAAGGGCCCGCGATTTATCAGGCAGTTTACTTTCCAATCAACTCCGCAAAAAGTGAATCCTGTCCAATCTCGAGAATTCTCTCTAGGGAACTTATCTAATCAACACGCAGTAATTCCACTCGTTTACTCAGTTGGGCCTGCTAAAGTTAATAGTGTCTCTACAGATCAGTATTCCTTTGAGGTACTTTATTTGATTTCATTATCTTCAAAAATCATTGCTCCCACTCTGATAAGAACTAACAATCTTCTGTCTTTGCTGTAATTTTTCGTTTACTCCGAGAACATTTTTTTCGGCTCACTAGCAATAATTGTCTCCTATTTGACTCCTAAAGGCTCTCCGTTACCCTCCAATTCCTTATCTTTTTTACTCTGAAATTTAGTTGAGTCACACTATTCCCTATTAGTCCTGACATCAGCTTAAATCACTTGTCAGCACATGTTTTATGACTACATCCCTTCCGCTGTCCTCACTTCCACAGGGGAAGTTCGGATTTTTTCTATCAAGGTTTTCATGCTAATATATACCCGGTATGCAGTAGGTGTCATAATTTGACTGAGGAAAAAAATGTCATACAACCCTGATCAACTAATTCTGACCTCCGTGAACTTGAGTCCTCGATATCAACTCAAGCTCCAAACCATATTATGTTTACTCAGTGACACTCCCAAGGTCTTTATTTAATCGTCCCGTTAACATTCCGAGCTACTGGGGGTATGGCGAGACCCTTTCACGGGTAGTGAATCCATTTCAAGCATACTAAAACTTCCATCTATACTCTATACTAATCACGATCTTCTAGCTATCAGGGGAACGTAGTTCGTCTATTATGGTCAAATTAAGCCAAAAAGTCACCTCTGGCAAGCCAAGTAAATTCCCGTCCGTTCATACTATTTAGGAGACTTATATCTCATAATGCGGTCCTTTGACTGGCAATTTCCTCCGTGACTAAATTTCTTCAATGTAGTTGAATTGCTATTAATAGACTATTCGCCAAGCTAGTCTGAACGCAATTTTTACCAAGTCCACCTTGAACGAACTCTACTGATTAGGTTCCCATGATAGAAGTTTCTTCCCAATTACTATTAAGGTGACCGGTTCACATTTCGAAAGGTTTGAGGCGGGCAAATTTGACGTTTTCCGGTGTAAATCTCGGGTTTTTTATTCAATTGTTTTTATCCCTTTAAGATTCAGCACCCTGCGTTCTTTGGAGGCAGAGAAACAACTTCCGGAAGTTAGGGGTAAGTGCGTTTACTTAGGGCATAAAAGCGGAAGTGGTGTTCTTGGGGGAGTGGGGTTCTGAACTTAAGCTTTTCTCAACAAGGCCTACAACATACTAAAATTTGAGCCCATTACTGCCGCTATATATAGTTCTGATAAGGCCATTTACGATTCCGGTAACCGTTATCACTTGCCCCCAATGGATCTGAGGAGTCCCGTTTTTCGTATGCCCCGGTCGAATCATCTTTAGTATCGCTCCTCTGGGTTTCACAAAACTAGCTTCTTCACTTCCGATTTGGCGGAGTTTCGCCGATTTTGTTATTTTTTTTTATTTTCTGACATAGGAGTGACAAATTCTTCAAAAGTTCAACTATTCTGAGCTCGACCCTTTGTTTGCTGTACTACTTAACTTACTGACTGATCAATCTTACGCCGAGGTTACTATGGTGTGTAAAACACTTGAATCACCAATTCAACAGTTAGCATAACTACTAAGCAAAGCTGATTTGTATGTTTCAATCAATCAGACTCAAGCTCTGGCGTAATTTTCTGTTTACAAGCCACCATTCTGTTAAGCGGGTTCTACCTCGCATATTCTGTTGAACAAGTAAGGAAACAGAATCAATTTGAACAAGTAAGGGCAACAAATTGGTTTTATATTTTGTATTCTGTTAGTGTGGATTTAGGGTATTGCTCCTCTAAGTTCGTTTTCTCTCTCTCTCTCTCCCTTAAAAAAACCGCAAAGTGGTCCATTGGGTAGTGAATTTAGCGGAACGACTGAGATTCAGTACTAGCTACAATCCCGGAAAGGTTTAAGTTGGTGGCAACTACTCTGAATCGTTTTGTGTTGCTTGCTCCCTTCTTGTGTACTGCTCTTTAGGCTGTCTCGTCTCCTCATAACAATCGACAAAATTTCCAAAAGTAATTAAATTCAGACACTATAAGTTCAAATGTTGGAAGCTCGGAGTGGCCAGATTAAAATCTTTTATACTAAACAATAGGAAAGGGCCCGCGATTTATCAGGCAGTTTACTTTCCAATCAACTCCACAAAAAGTGAATCCTGTCCAATCTCGAGAATTCTCTCTAGGGAACTTATTTAGTCAACACGCAGTAATTCCACTCATTTACTCAGTTCGGCCTGCTAAAATTAATAGTGTCACTACAGATCACTATTCCTTTGAGGTACTTTATTTGCTTTCATTATCTTCAAAAATCACTGCTCCCACTCTGATAAGAACCAACAATCTTCTGTCTTTGCTGTAATTTTTCGTTTACTCCGAGAACCATTTTTTCGGCTCATTAGCAATAATTGTCTCCTAATTGACTCCTAAAGGCTTTCCGTTACCCTCCAATTCCTTATCTTTTCTGCACTGAATTTTAGTTGAGTCACACTATTCCCTATTAGTCCTGACATCAGCTTAAATCACGCGTCAGCACATGTTTTATGACTACATCCATTCCCCTGTCAACACTTCCAGAGGGCAAGTTCGGATTTTTTCTATCAATGTTTTCATGCTAATAGATACCCGGTATGCAGTAGGTGTCATAATTTGACTGGGGAAAAAGTATCATACAACCCTGATCAACTAATTCTGACCTCCGTGAACTTGAGTCCTCGATATCAACTCAAGCTCCAAACCATACTATGTTTACTCAGTGACACTCCCAAGGTCTTTATTTAAATGTCCCGTTAACATTCCGACCTACTGGGGTATGGCGAGACCCTTTCACGGGTAGTGAATCCACTTCAAGCATACTAAAATTTCCATCTATACTCCATACTAATCACGACCTTCTAGCTATCAGGGGAACGTAGTTCGTCTATTAGGGGTCAAATTGAGCCAAAAAGTTACTTCTGGCAAGCCAAGTAAATTCCCCGTCCGTTCATACTTTTTAGGAGACTTATATCTCATGCTGAGGTCCTTTAACTGCCAATTTCCTCCGTGAAAACTTTTCAGTAATGTAGTTGAATTGCTATTAATAGACTATTCGCCAAGCTAATCTGAACCCACTTTTTACCAAGTCCACTTTCAACGAACTCTATTGATTCGGTTTCCATTATAGAAGTTTCTTCCCCACTACTAGTAAGGACCGGTTCACATTTCCAAAGGGTTGATGCGGGCGAATTTGACGTTTTCCGGTGTAAATCTCGGGTTTTTCTATGCAATTTTTTCTATCCCTTTAAGATTCAGCACCCTGCGTTCGTATAAAAGCGGAAGTGGGGTTCTTGGGTGAGTGGGGTTCTGAACTTAAGCTTTTCTCAACAAGGCCTACAACATACTAAAATTTGAGCCCAATACTGCCGCTATATATAGTTCTGATAAGGCCATTTACATTTCCGGTAACCGTTATCACTTGCCCCCCATGGGTCTGAGGAGTCCCGTTTTTCTTATGCCCGGGTCGAATCACCTCAAGTATCGCTCCTCTGGGTTTCACAAAACTAGCTTCTTCACTTCCGACTTGGCGGGTTTTTGCCGATTTTTTTTTTCTGACATAGGAGTGACAAATTCTTCCAAACTTCAACTATTATGAGCTCGACCCATTGTTTGCTGTACTACTTAACTTACTGACTGATCAATCTTACGCCCAGGTTACTATGGTGTGTAAAACACTTGAATCGCCAATTCTACAGCTACCATAGCTACTAAGCAAAGCTGATTTGTATGTTTCAATCAATCAGACTCAAACTCTGGCGTAATTTTCTGTTTACAAGCCGCCATTCTGTTAAGCGGGTTATACTTCGCATATTATGTTGAACAAGTAAGGAAACAGAATCAATTTGAACAAGTAAGGGCAACAAATTGGTTTTAATTTTTGTATTCTGTTAGTGTGGATTTAGGGTATTGCTCCTCTAAGTTCGTTTTCTCTCTCTCTCTCTCTCCCTTAAAGACACCGCAAAGTGGTCCCTTGGGTAGTGAATTTAGCGGAACGACCGAGATTCAGTACTAGCTACAATCCCGGAAAAGTTTAAGTTGGTGACAACTACTCTGTATCGTTTTATGTTGCTTGCTCCCTTCTTGTGTACTGCTCTTCAGGCTGTCTCGTCTCCTCATAACAATCGACAGGGTTCCCAAAAGTAATTAAATTCAGACACAATAAGTTCAAATGTTGGAAGCTCGGAGTGGCCAGATTAAAATCTTTTATTCTAATCAAAAGGAAAGGGCCCGCGATTTATCAGCACAATTGCCTAGTTACAGTTTTTTTTCCAACCATTCCACAAAAAGTGAATCCTGTCCAATCTCGAGAATTCTCTCTTGAGATCTTATCTTATTAACACGCAGTAATTCCACTCATTTACTCAGTTCGGCCTGCTAAAGTTAATAGTGTCTCTACAGATCACTATTCCTTTGAGGTACTGTGTTTGATTTCATTATCTTCAAAAATCATTGCTCCCACTCTGATAAGAACCAACAATCATCTGTCTTTGCTGTAATTTTTCGTTTACTCCGAGAACCATTTTTTCGGCTCACTAGCAATAATTGTCTCCAAATTGACTCCTAAAAGCTCTCCGTTACCCTCCAATTCCTTATCTTTTTTACACTGAATTTTAGTTGAATCACACTATTCCCTATTAGTCCTGACATCAGCTTAAATCACTCGTCAGCACATGTTTTATGACTATATCCATTCCCCTGTCAACATTTCCACAGGGCAAATTCGAATTTTTTCTATCAATGCTTTCATGCTACTAGATACCCGGTATGCAGTAGGTGTCATAATTTGTATGGGGAAAAATATCATACAACCCTGATCAACTAATTCTGACCTCCGTGAACTTGAGTCCTCGATATCAACTCAAGCTCCAAACCATACTATATTTACTCAGTGACACTCCCAAGGTCTTTATTTAAATGTCCCGTTAATCTTCCGACCTACTGGGGTATGGCGAGAGCCTTTCACGGGTAGTGAATCCATTTCAAGCATACTAAAACTTCCATCTATACTCTATACTAATCACGACCCTCTAGCTATCAGGGGAACGTAGTTCGTCTATTAAGGGTCAAATCCAGCCAAAAAGTCACTTCTGCCAAGCCAAGTAATATCCCCGTCCGTTCATACTATTTAGGAGACTTATATCTCATGCTGCGATCCTTTAACTGCCAATTTTCTCCGTGACTAATTTTCTTTAATGTAGTTGAATTGCTATTAATAGACTATTCGCCAAGCTAATCTGAACCCAATTTTTACCAAGTCCACATTGAACGAACTCTACTGATTCAGTTCCCATTATAGAAGTTTCTTCCCAATTACAAGTAAGGTGACCGGTTCACATTTCCAAAGGGTTGAGGCGGGCAAATTTGACGTTTTGCGGTGTAAATCTCGGGTTTTTCTATGCAATTTTTTCCATCCCTTTAAGATTCAGCACCCTGCGTTCGTTGGAGGCAGAGAAACAATTTCCGGAAGTTAGGGGTAAGTGCGTTTACTTAGGGCATAAAAGCGGAAGTGGGGTTCTTGAGGGAGTGGGGTTCTGAACTTAAGCTTTTCTCAACAAGGCCTACAACATACTAAAATTTGAGCCCAATACTGCCGCTATATATAGTTCTGATAAGGCCATTTACGTTTCCGGTAACCGTTATCACTTGCCCCCCATGGGTTTGAGGAGTCCCGTTTTTCGTATGCCCGGGTCAAATCATCTCTAGTATCGCTCCTCTGGGTTTCACAAAACTAGCTTCTTCACTTCCGATTTGGCGGGGTTTCGCCGATTTTGATTTTTTTTTATTTTCTGACATAGGAGTGACAAATTCTTCCAAACTTCAACTATTCTGAGCTCGACCCTTTGTTTGCTGTACTACTTAACTTACTGACTGATCAATCTTACGCCCAGGGCACTTGAATCGCCAATTCTATAGTTAGCATAACTACTAAGCAAAGCTGACTTGTATGTTTCAATCAATCAGACTCAAGCTCTGGCGTAATTTTCTGTTTACAAGCCGCCATTCTGTCAAGCGGGTTATACCTCGCATATTCTGTTTGCAGGCCAGATCGTATATTCTACCATGAATTAGGATCATACACACAAATGAACATGATTTCGGGTGAATATGATTTCGGCTCATTGATCTGTAAGGTGAAATAAATGTCTGATAAGAAACCAATACCTAGCACTAACAAACGCACCATTTAGACTGAAAAACGAGCGCATCTACTGTACAATAAAAGAACATGCTGCGGTACGCGTCTGAAAATAAAAACGTTTTTTAACTGAAACTGCTTTTTTTCTTGTTCAAACATCAACAATTATCCGACGCAGTTTTTTCATCTGAGTCTACCTGATTTCAAATCTACCTGAAGTTAAAATGTATCTCTTAATTTAGTTACAATTTGTTACGTTAACATCCTCGAGTATTTACAGCAAACAGCTAATTTTCAATGATTCTTTGACCCTCTGGGACATGTTTTGAGACACTCTCACGGGTGCATACTGCGATACAATTCAATTCCAGAACCCTTTGCCATGTGGGCCCAACAATAACTTCTATTCAATTGCGGGAACAGGAATGGGCCTCATCATAAAGACCATTATGGCCGAGTATGGCCATACAAGTCATGTCCAGGCCGAATCAGATGTGATCCATACTTTAGAGACGGTTATTAACAACTGGCCCAAGGAATCATTTGCGGGGTTTTTAGCTCATTTCACCAACCGCAGATGGCAAGTTTTTTCAGAGTTCTCAACAATCGACTCTTTTCGCTGGTAACTACTTCGGAGGCGAAGCTCTAAGCCTCGCGAAGTATCTTCAAGATAATATCGACTGGTCTGTGCCAATTAAGTCAGCAGACGATCCTACTATTTACATGATCATTGACGGAAAAACCGGCGAAATGTCAGTAAATTCAATGCCTTATAACGAATACTATTTGGTAGCCTACATGGCAAACTTGACCTCAAGAACCACAAATTCCAAGTCCAAACATTATTTCGAAACTTACATGGAAGCGAAGGGAGGACAGCTGTTTGGCGATGGGAACTATCCAGTTCATAAATTCTATCAACATTACGATCTGCTAACTGATCATCCAGAACACTTTTTGTCGAGTTTCATCCCACAATTATGCTACTTCATGTCCAAAAGCTTCCAGTTGAATGATTTCTACTCCAACCAGATTTTTCCAGCCTGGCTCAGAGCTGACAAACTATTCTACTCTTTGAACATTCCTCAAAATGCAACTGTGTGGGGCGTGCCGGTTGCGGGAAAAGTGTTCGGAACCGGGGCGGGTCCAGGCATATCTGGATACTCAGTTGATAGAATAGACCAAAGTCCCGATCTGATATTTTCGGCCGCTATTATGGCCGGGTTTCTGCCGGCGGCCAATGAAACCGAATTCGAAGAAATTAAAGAGCAGTTAGAATGGATGTACGAGAACGACGCGTGTGCCTACCCTCTAAACTTTGAAGGAAATCCGATGAAAATTTTATGGTGCTGTTCTGTGAATGAAAGCGAATGGCGCTGTCCGTCCGTCGACAGCATTGACTATTCTAGTTTCACATTAGGCTATGCTCTGAACTTCCTGTCCAAAGATTTTTTTATAAAGTACACTGCATAAAACACTACTAAAATTATTTTCTTAGTGTTGTTAAATCATTCTACAGTTTTGTCGTGGTAATGCTTAAGATGTTCCTATTTCTAAAAGTTTCAGCAACATGAAATTTATACAATTTTCCTAGAAAGTAACTATAGTTTAATAAATTTTGAAAATGACTTTAATGATATTTGGGTATGCTACGCTAGATGAAGGAGTGGAATGGAACCCGAGTTGGGAAATAGAGCTGGAAGAAAATTGAAAATACTATAAACTAAACCTTCAAGTAACCCAGCAAATTTCTTGTGAACTGAGTACAGTGAACTCTTTTCAAATAAATTATCCTACTGATGTTGTATAATTTATTTTTTTTTACCGAGGGGGGTGTGTCATACCGCTACTGCAGTAGCAGTAATTGTTTATGTATGTACCACCAACCTACGGTGCTTGGTTATTACTTTTATGGTATACTCAAGGTCACAGTGTGTGATGGCAGTCAGACTAAGTGAGAGATCAGAGTTGTTCAGCGCTGATCTAGTTCTCAGTAACCAATAACAAAACAAAGAAAAAGAAAACTAAAACTCAATATACAGAATACAGTATTGAATTACAACTTGTTTTCAATTGATATCGCAACGCATATCACAATGACATTAACAAGTTACAGCCACAAAGATCGTTTTGATTTTTTTGAGAAATTTAGAGTGCCTTCAAGTGGAAACTCTATAAGTTTAATGGTTTAATATCAAAGACGCTTAAGTAGTTTTCAAAACTTTGTTACTAAAGTAAACCAAACCTTTAGCTAGGTAAACTAATAAGGTTAAAAGGAAAACGAATAGAACAAAACTGCAGGTCCTGAATGCCTTTTAAAATCTATGGAGCAGTATTCGCTTTAAAAATTAGTTGAAACTTCCAAAAAAACTAGATTGATTTTTTTTTGAAAAGTATCACTCCACACAATATGTTAAGTGCAGAATGATATTTTTGGCATCTATTTGCATATTAATTAGAAGAACAAAAATGAATCAATTCAATTTGGAACAACTTTGAGACGGATTAGGATTAGATCTCTGCTTATGCTAAGAATACTATAACACGAAATCTATCGGACGGCCAAAATTGGCACAAAACATAGCACAAAAAATAACTCGATAGGCCAAATCTCCAAATTTTCAACCCCCATAATTTTTGAAAAATGATCACATTTGAAATAATTTTATAAACTTGAGCTCGATGAACAATATCTTTCGGCTGATGCAAAAAAACTTGTGTCGAAAATTCAAAATTTGTCTGGTGAAAAAAAAACACCCCGAGTACAAAAATACCCGCATCCAGTTTCAAGCGTTAATAATCGATTATATTACGATTTATAATATCTCTTTTTAAAATCAAATTATAATTAATTATAATCCATCATAATCGATTATTTATTTGTCTGTTTTTCGATACAATTCTAATCAATTATAATTGATTATAATACAACATTTTAATTCAAATTTCTAATTCTTCAGTTTTGCACAAAAATCCAAGGACCTCTATGAAACTTTTGTCTCGTGGTAAAACTTTGTGTTCAGATGAACCAAAGTGTTCAAGAGATCTCTCTTTTAGAGAAATTCTTATTGACACGAAAATAATGACTCATAAGATATAATTCGAATATAGTTTTGAACTGACAAATTTTGACAAAATAAGAGATTATAATCGATTATAATTGATTATAATCGATTATAACCGATTATAATTGAGTTTAAGGGTTTTTTGTAAGAGCTATAATCAATTATAATCGATTATAAAAGATAAGAATCTTTTGGAAAATATCACGATTATAATCAATTATAAATCCTTTAAACACCTAATTTTGGTAATTATAATCAATTATAATTGTCAAAAAATCATCATAATAATCCGTAATAATCGATTACTTACGCTCAAACTTGGATGCGGGTACTGTGCAGCATAAATTCCGTGCAAGCAATGTGCAAAACCAGTCTCTGTGCAATTAACACAGAGAATTTACGCGACACATGATTACTACGAAAAATCCTAAACACGCAAAAATTTTCCTTCTCAAAGAAAAAATTCGTTATCGTTTTTTTTGGGAAGTTTGGGGGAGTGGGGGGGGGGGGGGGTTGGGGTGGTGATTAGATGAAGAGTGAGTTTAAGAAGCGTTAACACAAATTTCGAGAGCTGGTCTTTTATGTTTCTCTTTCCAAAATAAGTATAAATTAAATGACACTTTTTCGATTGCGCTATGTTTTTTGGAATAGTATGTTTTTGTTCTTTCACACATGTTTTTCACGACGAGGAATGAATGAAAATAGAAATTCTAGAACGCATGAATGAAAAAAGAAATCATTTGCATAGTTTCGCGCCTTTTTCCGGGCTCGTTCACAGTTTTCCGGGCTCTTTCACAATTTTCCGGGCTCTTTCACAATTTTCCGGCATCTTTACCCCAGAACGACCAAAACATGTTCTTCAACAGTTAGAACATAATTGAAAATGGCCTCGGGCAAAAGAGCCGCACTCGGGCACTTCGTGCCGTCATGCCGGGCTCTTTTCCCTGGGGCATCTTTCAACTATGTTCTAACTACTACGAAGATGAAGTAGATGGTAATTAAAACTTTCAGAAATATAGTTAATTGAGGCAGACTTTTTGACTGACTTTTCAACTGACTTTTTAACTGAGCTTCTTTGATTGAGCTTCTTTGTACTTACCGGCGGCCACGAATGTTTTTATCGCAAAGATCAGAGAGAAACTTCTCTATAATATTGTCTGAAAAGTGAAAACAGTTTTTTTTCGTAATGAGAGTGCTTGAAAAAGAAAAATTTTTGCAACATTGTTTCAGTATTTAATGAAAAAATAAAACAAAGACTAAACATAACTTTTTTGAAATTGAAGAGTAGATTGAGGACTCTCTCGAAGAAGAGCGCAAATTTTTAAAAGTAAAATGCTAGTTCACATTGTCTGATTGGCCGGAAAGCTTACATGCGGACAAAATAAGCCACAACGAACAAAATTAGACGCTCGTACCACAAAATTGATGCTAGCTCGAGGTGGTACAAAAAATAAAAGAGGCAAATCATAATTTGGCAGAATTGTATCATTAATTTCAAGCTTGTAAAATCGAATTTGGAGACCCGTTAAACTATCATCGAAAAATTTTTGTGTAAGCTTATTAGCTAAAAAGATGCAGTTATCCAGGATGCGTTTGTGGATGATATTTTTTTGGCAATGAAATCTTTGAAATTATGTACTAGTTTTTGCTAGTTGATTTTCAGCTGTCATGAAACAGTATATATTTAGCAATGAGCTTAGGATTGCGTACTAGGGAAATCATTCGATAATCTTTGCTTTTGAAATTTAAGATCAATCAATCTCAGAAAAATAAGAGAAAAATTAGTTTTCAAATTAATTTTCTAATACCTTTATTTTCATTCCAGAAACTTATAGCCATACTATAAAATTGTACGTTTACAATTCAGTTCGGCTTGGGAGAGAGCCAAAAAAGCATCAGCCTGTTGGTTAGCATATTCGTGACCAAAATCTATTTGCCCACTTTTTTAAAATTGAATTATATATACAGTTCTCAAAATAGACCGCAAAAACTATTCAACACTCAAGAAAAAACGAGAAAAAAAACCACCTCATTCGTTAGTTGTCATTTAGCTATCAAAGTAAGATCCACAAAAAAATTATAACAAAGGGTAACACACTTAATATTGTTCATTGTCACAAATATAGGTGTCTTTTTTTTACAAAAAATGAGTCCAAAAAATCTTTGGTAATTGTTAGCGGTTCAAGAAGATAAACTTGATCCGATTGAAGTCTTATTATACAAAAAGTTTTGATTTTGTTTTTGCTCTTGTGGTGAGCTTTGTCGGCTGCAAAATTTTCCCGTTGTATTACCGGTGTTACAAGCATATGTTATCTCCTGTTCAGTTATGTATTCATGAAGTTTTTTTGATGTAACAAGTTTTTTTTTTACTATTTTAAGCATGACTTTAAAAAGTTCATACTCATGTGATTCTTAATCTGGGCAGAATTTATGTTTTTCCAAAAAAATTTTCGCACTTTTGACAAACGTCTGTGTTCACTTTTATTTTTTGCGACAAAAAGTAAATTATGCTTTTAAAAAACATTTTTTTTGAAAAAATGAAAACAAAACACCGAAGTCCTACGTTTTTTGTAGAGTTAAAACCCAGACTCAAGTGGGTCCGATGTCTTAAAATAACTGTTTTTTTTTCATCCCATCCCCTCCCCAAGTTTTGCACATCATGTTGTTTTGTCCCATAGTTGTTTATCCTCTTTTTATTATGAACCCAAAACGAAATAAGCTTTTCTCTTCCAGCTTCTGCAAATCAATATTAAACTAGCCTCTATGTCGATATCTCAACTTTCAGTCAAAAAAATTAACCCAAAACGATGAAAACTACGAAGTGAGAAACATATGAGATGCGTAAGCCGCTTAAATTTCGAAAAAAGAAGCAGAAAATGAATATTCCGTCAACAAGACAAAACTTAAATTCTTAGAAATGATGATTATAGTGGTGTCTAAAATTGTTTATTTCAGTTTATTTGGACGAATCGACGCGAAAAACTACAATTGAAATACCAAAAAATATTAAATTCTATCTCGCAAAAGATGAAACAACACCCCGATTAGAATGCAAATACGCAGTAAAAACTGATATTGATCAATCACAAATAAATAATCAACAACATTTTCCACTTTACCTAGATTGCCAAAATAATCACTATGAAGTTGATTTATTAGGTACATCTACCTTTAAACCAATTCCATACTCACAATGGATAAAAAATAATACTCAACAAAAGAAAGTAAAACAACAACCGCAAAAAAAGACCTTTCTCCATTAATTGAAAATGAAAATTTGACCGATAAATAAATTTATCAGGACCACAAACGAATGATTCAAAATACACAATAAATCAAGTTTTTAACCTCCATGACCCACTTGACACAATTCCCCTATCAAAACTAGAAATTGATAAAATTTTTCTCCCACCAACAGAAAAAATTACACATGAACTTTTAAAACAATACCAAAATTTTGACCCAGTAATTAGACAACTCAAATCATGGCACAAATATAAAACAAAACCAGCAAAAGCTGATACCACAATTTTAGGAAACAAAACACTCCTCCGATATTTCCGGGAAATTTAATAACAGAACAATCAATGAAAATACAGATCTTTTAGAATATCAATTAGATGATTCCTAAGTTCCCTGTCTCCCCTTAAGTATGATACTGATAGCATTTAACATCTTCCATTCACAAAATACAAAAGGAAACTCAGGATCAGAAAAGACATACTCGAACTTCACACGAAATTTTTATTTTCCAAATGCCTCAATTTGGATAAAAGTATTATGCAATGATTGTATAATATGTCAATTGAACAAACCTTATCCAAATCAAAAACAAATAGCACAGAAACAAGATTTTAAAGGACAAAGTTTATATTTCAACCATAGAATTTCACTCGACACAAAATGACCAATTTCACCATCCTCTGAAGGAAATTCCTACATTATGGTCATTGTTGATGCATTACGCACTATGTAGCACTCAACCCAGTACCACATTGTAATGCTTATTATGCTTACACAACACTTTACGAACTGAGTTATGACTGGGGCGTAACTCATAGAGTAATTTCGGATAGGGTACACCGTCTGCTCGTCACGCTATCTTATTTTCGGCCGGATAGATTCGTGCAACTTCTTAGTCTAATACCGATCCTAATCTTACTCTTATACTATCTAGTCTCAGGTTGTTTAACTAGTCTCTGCTAGGCTCAATAGATCTAGGGTATACTGGTTTATTGCGGCTGCTGAAGTGCTCGGGAGAGTCCAACTAATTTCTAAGTTAAATTCAAATCTCTCTGGTGCTGAAATTACAAGTAACTTCAGCACTTACAAATAAGTGGGTTGTTAGTTAGATGGATCATGATTGGTTAATATTAAATACTTTACATTGGTAAAACATTTAATTTATCCAATCATAAAATATAGTTTAGATCAGGTTCCACCCATCCGGGTTTTACAGTGTTTTTTAGAACAGTTCTTCTGTAGTTCAAGGATGGATGATGGACGTTGGTATTTGGCGAACATCACAATTTTCTTTCGCTTCTCCTTGTGACAACGACTGAGTCTTTGCAACAAAACCAATTCTGATTTCAGAATGGTTGGCTATGTCAGGTTTTTCTGTTCTTCAGGGAGAACTTCCTTTGTATCTGATCTAGCTTGGGAATGGCGTGGAGATTGTGCGTGGAGGGGATGCCTGATTACTCGGATCTGTACGTATACTTGAACATCGAGGTGGTCATTGGTCTAGTTCAATGAAGTCCTTTTCTGCGAAGTCAAGTCGTACTCTAAATCCTTTGAGTTGTGATTGTGAGTGGCATATCGATTGTAGTTGGTCATTCTCTCTCGAGTGTAGTGAGGTCGTCTTGTCTTTTGATGTTCGTCCTTGGTGTTGTATTCTGATCTATATATTGCATCATGTGATTTTACATTTTATAAAACTTTTATTAGTTTAATATTTTTTAATCATGATTTTAGTTAGTTGTTTTCACAAAAGCTTTTTGTTTTAGTTCGGTTATTTTGAAGAGTTACTCACCCTTGAGTAGCTCTTATTAAAAATAAAGGTGTGGTCACAAAGCGTGGATGTAGCGCGGTGGGTTAGGCCGGCTATAGAGCATGCTCAGGACGTCCTTTCCTGGTGGGTTAGGCCAGGTGTGGGAGTATGATTTCATGCGGTTTTTGTGAGGGGTCCTGTTATGTGACAACGTTTTATGTTGGGTTTGTTGTGGTTTTACTTATGTTTCTTTGGTTGTGTCCTTTTTTCAAAAATCAAATTGTTTGTGGTATGGGTTTGTCTTTCGACTTTTTTGTGTTTTATTATTTCTTTCTAAGACTTTATAATAGTCTTCAAAAGAATAAATTATCCAGTTTTAAACTGGGTTAATCCGGTTTGGGTACCGTTGGTTTCCTTTTCTTAGTCATGCTGTTATTCTATGATTTGTGGTATTTAGTAAGCTGCGTTGGTTAGTTTTGTTTAGTATATGATTCCTCTCCAACCGGGTTAAAGGAAAGTTTGAAACTTGTTATCGTGTGTTAGAGTTATTGAGTGTGAAAACTTGAAACTGAAATTCATTATTTTAAACAATTCTTCGTGGGCGAGCTGTGCGAGTATGGATAGAATTTCTGTGCGAGTGAATGAAAATATCAAAAGGTTAGTACTGCAATTGCATTTTATTAATTTACTGCATAGAATTTGGAAATTTACTGCTAGTAATGGGGGAATTTTAAGATACAAATTTTCATCATATGTAGATTTACTGCTTTTGGGGGAAAATTTTATAAATTAATTTACTGCATTGGTATTGAATTTATAAATTTATATGTGTAAGAGATTAATAGAATTTTGGAAATTTGTTTGATGAAATTTGCGATTTTTATTTGTCTTTTGTGGTTTTTGTAGGTGATCGTCGGATGAAGGCTAAAAATCTAAAGAAAACATGAATAAAGAATGGTGAGTTTTTTCAATATTTTAATTAGTTAGTAATATTCATTTAATTCATACTTACCTGTTAGTCGTCGGGGAAAAAACCGTGGGGGAAGATGTCGTGAATTAGTTCTGAAGTTGTGAGTAGTTTAGCTAATATGCGGATGATATTTTTAGTTTGAAGTAGTGGCCAAAGCAATTGAAGTGCCTTAATGGTGGTTAGTTCTTCAGTGCCTACTGCAAACTCATAAGGTGTGTTTTGGATTAAGTTATATAATTTGTGGTTAAATGTAGTGTTATGGATGAATTCTAAAATGGGGATTTCTATAGGCTGTACAAACTCGTGCGGGATAAGGAAGGGTCGGGATTCTTCGGCGTTGAAGGTCTTGGTGATGGGACAGAAGATGTACATTTGGGTTATGGGGTCATAATTACGAAGAATACCATGAAGGTTAGTGTCTTTAATACAATATGTGAAATTTAGGAAATATGGTGAAGTGTATTTTGAATTGATGAATTGGAAACGATGGTGTGGTTGTCTAGAGGGTGTGTGGAGGTCAAAGTGATTTTGGATGAAACGATAGTAACTGTATGTATGTGTTTGTTTAGTTCGCAACATAATATCGTGTAAGCAGTGTAAATCTCTTTCGTGTGGTGCAAGGAAATGAAAGGTTAGTGAGAAGATTTGGAAGCGTTCTTTAAAACTTTCGTATGCTTGTGTGCTTGTTAGTGCTTCTGAAATAATGTGATCAAACTTTCGGTCAAAGATGTTTAGTGTAAATACATATGGTGTCTTGATGAAAAATTTTTCGGTGATTTGTGGATTAGCGAAGCGATCTTCATCTAAGAATTGATCTTGGTTAGCTCTTATGATGTTGTGATCGTAGTATTCTAGTGTATATTCATTAGCTCTAGGTGCAGTGTGTATTTTTAGTGATTTTTTATATCCTACGTAAGTAAATTGTCTAGCGGTGAGTGGTGTAGTTAGTCGATATAGCATGTCTTTGTTTCGGTCTGTATCGATGGAAGTGTTGGTTAAAGGTAAGCAAAGAGGGTTAGTGAAATGATAGTATGAGGTCCAAGAGAGAGTGGGCATTAAAACGTATTCGTCTACAAAGTTGCGTGTTTCGTTAGCGTCATGAGGGGTGTTTAAGGTGTATTGTGGAAATGAGGGTAAAGTGATAGCTAAAAATTCTCTTGTGTTAGTATGCTGGGGGTGATTGATGTATTCACGGGCTGTTCCTGGTTTTGCTGGGAAAGGATGGTTGGGGAATTTTCTTTTAAAAGTGCGGTAAGCTCTATTAGTATTGAGTGAGGATTCAGTTGATGTGGATGATGGTGCTAATGATTCAGTATAATTTGAAGAGGGTGTAGGAGGATTGGTTGAATTTGTAGTGGAGGAGATTTGGTTTATGGTCGGGGTGTTAAGGTGGTAGGGTTGTTGTTGGAGGGTAATAAAATTGTCTAGCTCTGGTGAGATTCGGGGGGTATCTGGAGATGATTGGTCAGAGTGGTATGAGGAGTAGGTTGGGGTAACTTGGGAAGCATAAGAGGGTGTAGGAGTGATGGGGTCAGGGTTATTTGACAATATGGGTTGAAAGGGAGGTTGAGAAAAATGAGAAGGGTTATGGAAATTATTGGATGGAGATGGTTCTGAGTCGGCAAATTCATCGGGGGTTTCAATATTCGGGTTATTTAGCTGTGAGATGGAGTATAAAACTGAAATTTGTGAGTTAGTGTCGGAATTCATGCCTGATGTTACATTGCTAGATGGAAAATCGGGTGGCGGAAAAGCAAAAAGTGGGATTATTGGGATTGAAGAGGTAAGGTTGGTTGGATGGGAATTTGATCGATGGAGTGATCCAAGTTGGCGGCTCATCGTGGGCTAAAAAATTTATTATTTTGAGATTGAAAAGCGGTGGTATGGGGTTGTTCAATAATTTGTTCATAAGTATTATCATCTTGTGATGGATGTGTCATTATATGTTGGACGGGACTTTGTGATGTGGTGAGTCGAAAATTTGGATTATGTGTGATTGCTAAATTTCGAAAATTTCGTGGGACTAGGGATAGTGGATGGTTATTTGGCAGGGGTGGCAATTGTGGTGCCGTTGGCTGTGTGTCTACATTGTTATGTTCTTCGTCGTATGTATTTTGTCGTGTTGTTATTTTTGTGTTATATTCTTTTATTTGTGCGTCTAAAAGAATTTTGTTTATAGATGTGGAAAAGATTCCAAAAAATCCTGCAAAGAGTATGCGTGCTACACTTGCTTGTCTGTTTACTTGTGTGTGTATAGCACATGTATTGTAGATTCCTTTTAAGAGTGAGAAAAGAAATCCAATAAAGTTAAACATTGCGTATAAAATAGTCAATTTTTCTAAGATGTAGTAGGGCCATCCTAGAAAATCTAGGATCTCATTTTTGAGTGTAACAAAGCTAAAAATGTTGATTGGTGATATATCTTGGGGACGGTATTTTTCGCCGTTTAGATATATATAATCTTTAATGTCTTTAAAATATCCGCTATAGTCTTGTGTGTAGATATCGGCAAATCCTGCGGTTTCTGCAAGTTTGCGTAAGTTTTGGTCAATTGATTGTCTTTGTATAGTGTCCATTTGTGTTAGTAACTCTTGGAATTGTTGTGTTCTAATGTGATGTTGAATATCTGATTTTGAATAGATTCCTATTGATTGTAAGTCTATATTTGGGTTTCGAGCGATAGCGCGAATGCTTTCTGGTGAAAATTTTTTGAGTGATTGCATTAATGTGGGGTATGGAGTGAGAAGGTAATATTTGTTTTCATCAGGGTTTAGTTGTACTACATTGTGGCTATTTTCTGATCCACATGGGACTGCGGTATCCCAGAAATAGGTTCTTCGTGAAAGTGTATCCACGAAATGTACTTTATTCTTATAAAAGATAGGGATTCTTTTATAACATCGTTTATCTTCAAAAACGTATAGTGGTGATACTTTTTTAGTACAAGTATAAAACCATAAGATGTTTCCTTCGTAGTCTAAAAAATTTGATCTATTTCCTGATAATAAATATCCTGCGTAGGGTATTTTTAATACTGCTAGTGCAAGTGATTGTAATATTTGTGTTCGTTCTAATTCGCATAGTTGATGTAGTGTTTCTAATTCGGAGAGTGACATTTCTTGAAAAATGCGGCTAATTGTATAGTCTAGTTTCATATCCAAATGAATATCATAGTGGATATTACCAAAATATGTGGTATTCATTAGTGATAATTCTTGTAAGCGTGTGCTTCTGGTGTCATAAGGTTTTAGATGTCCACCAGGTTGTCCGTTGCTTTTTTCAAAATTAACTGGTATATAGGATGTTCCTTCGTTTAGAGGATGACCTGTGGCATATGGGTCGATTTTTACTTTTCCAGTGGTCATGTCGAATCCTTTTTCATATTCAACTAAAATTTCAGAGTATTGTGTTCTGTGAAGTGGATGTCTGTATTTACATGCAAGTTCTGTTTCTTGATATATTTGAAAACGTGTCAATTTATTTTCTATGTTATCTATGTTTCTAAAATCGGAACTTAGTTTTCGTGATGGATGGACTTGTTCGTAAGGAATTGATTGTATGAAATATTTTTCGTGAAATTTTATCATACGAGCGTGTATTTTTGCTACTTGAAATGTTGTACATGTGTCTTCGGGGAACCAAACAATTGTTGCTTGTGTTCTTGTTGTAGGGTCGCAATATCCTTGATCGTTTTTACAAGGTAGTCGGATTCCTTGATAGATCATTGTATTATCAGATAAATCTCGTGTGAGTTGTATTTTTTCGAGTTGTATTTTCCAATCGAAAAACATTATTTCTTGATATCCTTTATTTTTTGTGTCTGCTTTGCAGTTTGATGGGTTATTTATACCAATGTGTGGTATCCAATGTTTATCATGTAGGTCATATGTTAATCGTCCGTGTGCGCCGTTATACGGGTATTTTTCGTCTAGTTTTATATGTCCTTGGTGTCTTTCAAGTTGTGATTGATGTACAGAGTCTGAAAAAACTTGAAAATTAACTAATTTTCTTTGGGAATTTTTATTTTGTGTGATGTTTAGTCTAAGTAATTCATTTTTACAATCGTCGGGATTGAGATGTAAAAGACGTTCTATATTACTTTGATAGAATGATTCATGGTCAAGTCGGTTTTTGTTTCCGTTCGAGACTTGTGAACAATGTACTTTCTTTTCGGAAAATGTTGCTGTGAATTTATAACCTGTAACTGTTGTAGCTCGGGCTTTTGAGTAGAGTGTTGCTATTATATCTGTGGTTTCTATAGCTTGTGGTTCTGTTTCACATTGTGATACTTGATTGATTGCATATTTATGTAGTGTTTTTTGTTCATTTTCTTCGCAATCGTAATGTGTTACTAATAAATCTTGTGGTCCTGTACGAGGTGAAGGGTTTTTGTTTTGAATTGAAGTTACTAGAAAAAGGAGTTGGAGAAAAATTAATAATTTTAGAATATACATGTGTATGATAATCCTGAGTATGGATTATAAAATGTAATGTAACCAATTGTGTTTTTGGTGTATCTGTCGTATTTATATATTACTTCGGTAGTTATAAACGGTGGTGGTAGTGATTGAGCTGTGATGTTAGGTGGATTTAATGGGTAGGGATGTTGTGTAATATTGTTTAATTTAACTGTGATTTCAAACTTTAATTGTAAACTGTTTTGTTGGAGTATTTGAATATTGTGATCACGGATATCGTTGTGAATATCTTGGCGATATTGTAATCTATTAAGTGCCCAGTTATGAAGGCGGTTACTTTCTTGATGCTGTCCAAATAATGGTGGAGGTGCTGTGAATGTATTCCAATCTAATCTTAAAGGAATATTTACTGAAGATTGTTCTCGATATCTGGCGTCGAGATTATTTGGAAAATTTAAGTTAAAGGGTAGTGGTGAAAATTGACTTGTTGATGGTGTTGATGGTAGTGATAGTGTTTCTGGTAGTGATGAGGATGTTGTTGTATCCGTAGAAATATCTATGGGGTCATTGGCTAAATTTGGTTCACCTTGTGTAAATGAATGTGTAGTCCAATATGGTAGTCGTGATGTTAGGTTTGGGGGGTTAAAAGGGTTTTCTCGTATTTGTTCAGATGTTGGTGTTGAACCTAAGTAGTCTGAAGGTAGACTTGAAGTGCTTCGTTGTGAAAGAAGTGTAGGGGTTTCTGGTGTGATACCAGTGGTGTTTTCTGGAGTAGTTTGTGTTGGGGATTGAGGTATATCAAAATGAACTCGGGGAGTTTGAAAATTTCTATTTCGTCGAGGATGTATAATTTGTCTATTTATTTCTGTTGTGTTTTGGTTTTGACTAAGGTTTCGTATTCTACTTAGTTCTTGTGGTAGTGTTGGGTAAAGATTATATGTTGGTTCACTTAGAGGTGCTTGTCGTTGAACTGGTTCTAGTGGTTCAGATAAACGAGCGTGCCGTTCTTCAAAGGTGTATGGATTGTCTTGAAAAGAAATTCGTGTAGATGTTTGAGGATTTTGAGTAGTTGAAGGTGGTGTTGGATTATCTTGGGATGATGTCGGTGAAGACTGATTTTGTGACTGTTGGGTAGCAATTTTTGATGGATTTTTGAATTGTTACTTTAGTGAGAAGGTTTATGTTTATTATAATATTCTTCTAAAAAAAGAATTAGGAAAATTGTTGCTAGGGCAAATGTGATGATTGCTTTCTTTATACATTTACATATGGTCAAAATGAGGGATGATAAAAATGTTATAAAGATTACAAACAATAGAAAAATATCAGTTCTACTGAAAATTGTTCGTATCATTTAGACAAGTTGTTAAAATCGTACCTGTGGATATATTCAAGGGTTTTGGAAAGTTGGAGGTATAGTTCAATTATTGTGTAGAAAATTAAGAAAATATTACAAAAAATTATTATGATTATTAGAAAAGATTCGATGATATCAAAAAGAAATATTATAAAAGTTTGGAGTATTGAAAAAAAATGTTTAAAATTGATAAGTATTTGAACGACTGTTTGAGAGAAAAGCATTTAAGAAATGATCTCTTGGTCGAATATTTTTTGCTGTTTGAGGCGATTTTCTAGTGTGGTCGAATTATTTATTAGTTTTTTGACAAGTGGGTTGAGTTTCGTAAAAATTTGTTGGGGGCAATTTTCATGGTGACTGGGAGGTCGTCTTTTTCTTTATTTTTGTTTGTCAAATGATCCGGGGTATGGTGAGATTTTTATACTTTAGGCTAATTAAAATTTTCATTTTGTGACTTTAGGCTAAGTTATCAAATTTGTTTTGGGGGTATTCGTGGTCTGAGTTGGGGAAATATTGTTGATCTTTGGGTTATTAGATAAGGGAGGGGTACGGTATTATGGTGATATTTATTTTAGCTGTCAAGTTGGAGTGGTTTGCTTATTTGTAACCTGGAGGTTGTAAAGTTATAGTTAGAGATGTGCCTGGAGTTCTAGATTATTCGTCTAATTGATCTTAGTTTGAGTTAGAGAAAGTGGCGGATTGGATGAATCCTATTGGTCTATTTTGAACTAGAATTATTGCGTACTTGTGAGCATGTTATTTTGAAAAAATGAAATGAAAAATGTTACGGAGGTTTCAAGATTGTGAAGTGTAAAATTTTAAAATTACTTTTTAAATTCTACTTTCTTTAATATTTTAGATTGGGGGATGAACATTTTGTAGTTTTTACGTGGTTGATTTCGGAGTCTTGTTGTTTTTCTATGTTCTGATTTGTCTATTTCTTCTTGGGGTATTATTTGTTCTGTCATTTTTCTATTTTTTCTTTGTTTTGGAGATTCTTTTTGGTTTTGCGTATTGTTTTTTGTGACGGTTGGTTTTGTGTTTTGATTTTCGGTGGGGTTATCATTTTGTTCTGTGTTTTTCAGATGTGGTTCATTTTGAACGATTTTTAATCCTGTGAAAGAATATAATTGAGTTAATTCACGGAGTGCGTATTCTTTTGGGTAATAAGGTAATAGGTTGTTTCGATGTTGAACGATTTCTTTTTTGTTTGAGTCGATAATTTTATATGTGACATCAGTGGGTTTTGCAATTATTTGGTATGGTCCTTTTCGAAGGGGTTGTAATTTTTTAGAAATTCCTTTTTGAGTATTAAAATTAGGTATTAAAACAAATGTTCCAATTTTTAAATCGGAAGCTGGTGTAAATCGTGAATTGATTTGTTCATTTATATTTTGTCTTTGTAATAATTTTTTTGTTATTTTTTGGTAAATTTCATTGTGTTTCTTATCTCTATTTAAAATCCATTCGGTGTGTGTACCGGAGGCTAATTTAAGAATTTGTGGGTGATGAAAATGATCTTCATCGTGCGTATGTAATGGTAGGTTATAACAAATTGAGTCTTTATTTGGTTGACAATAACCTTGTGCGTTTTTATGGGAATTTGCTGTAAACATTATTGGTTTGCGTGGCTTTTGGTTGAAAACCATTTCGTATGGTGACATTCCTAAAGTTGTCGTGATTTGTGAATTATATGCTAAGGGAAATAATTTTACATCTGCTGACCATTCGGTATATTTTGTATCATTTCCGTTGATGATACATCTAAGATATTCTTGTAGTGAACGGTTCATACCTTCGACTAAGCCGTTTGTCCAAGGTGCATGAGATGTACGTGGTTTGTGTTTAATGTTGTATAAATGACATAGTGTTATTATTTCATTATTTATGAATTCTGTACCATTGTCTGTGACTAAAATTTCTGGTAGTCCGAATTTTGCTATCCAGTGTTCATAGAGTGTTGTATATGCGTAATAAGCATTACAATGTGGTACTGGGTTAAGTGCTACATAGTGTGTGAATGCGTCAACAATTACCATAATGTAGGAGTTTCCTTCTGATGAGGGTGAAATTGGTCCTTTAGTATCAAATGAGATACGGTGATTAAAGTACAGACTTTGTCCTTTAAAATCTTGTTTTTGTGCTATTTGTTTTTGATTTGGGTAAGGTTTATTCAGTTGACATACTATACAATCATTGCATAGTACTTTTATCCAAATTGGTGCATTTGGGAAGTAAAAATTTTGTATAAAATTTGAATATGTTTTCTCTGATCCAGAGTGTCCTTTAATATTTTGTGTATGTGATATATTAAAAGCTATAAGAATCATACTTATAGGAAGACAGGGAACTGTAGATTCATTTAGGTTATACTCTAAAAGGTCTGTTTTTTCGTTAATTGTTGTGTTGTTAAATTTGCGAAAGTATCGGAGGAGTGTTTTATTTCCTAGAATGGTTGAATCTGCTTTGATAGGTTTAGTTTTATATTTATGCCATGATTTCAGTTGTCGAATTACTGGGTCAAGGTTTTGATATTGTTTCAGTGTTGAAATTGTAATTGTTTCTGTTGGGGGGAGAAAAATGTTTTCGATTTCTAATTTAGATAAGGGTATTGTATCAAGTGGGTCGTGAAGGTCAAAAACTTGATTTATTGTGTATTTTGAATCACTTGTTTGGGGTCCTGATAAATTTATTTTATCAGTTAAATCTTCTTTTTCAATTAGTGGAAAATGATCTTTTTTAGGCAGGTGTTGTTTTGTTCGTTTTTGTTGGGTGTTATTTTTTATCCATTGAGAATATGGGATTGGTTTGAAAGTTGAGGTTCCAAGTAAATCAACTTCATAATGATTATTTTGACAATCTAGATAAAGTGGAAAATGTTGTAAATTATTTATTTGTGATTGTTCAATATCAGTTTTTACTGCATATTTGCATTCTAATCGGGGTGATGTTTCGTTTTCTGCAAGGTAGAATTTTATATTTTTGGGTATTTCAACTGTGGTTTTTCGTGTAAGTAATTCAGGTGGTGTATTTCGACTTAAGGTGTCTGGTAATGCAAGATTTTTTCCTGCAGTCCAAACTATATGTAAGTTTGGAATTTTCATTAGAATTAGTTGAAATCTGTAAACTCGGTGGTTTGGGTTAGATTTCTGTGTGAAGAGAAAAATGATTGGTTTGTGATCTGTGAATAAAACTGTGGGATGTTTTGATCCAAGTATCAGAAATTCATATTCTGTAAGTGTATAGATTATGGCTGTACATTCTCTCATTAGAGTTGAGAGTCTTAGCTCTGCTTGAGTGAATAATCGAGAGTTTGCTGATATAAGGTTCATTTTATTTGTACCATTATGTGATTGTAATAGTGCTGCGCCGATGCCAAAGTTCGAAGCATCGCACATTGCATAAAATGGTTGATCAGGGTCTGGAATTGTGTTTGAAATTTGTTCGGTTAAAAGTTTCTTTATTTCTTCGAATCGTGTTTGATGTTCTGTATTCCATTCAAAATTATTTTGTTGTCTAAGGATGTTGTAAAATGGTCGTAGATATAATTGCATTTTATAAACATATTTACTTAAAAAGTTTAACATTCCAAGGAATTCTTGGATTTTCTTTTTATTTGTTGGTGGTTGAAGTTTTTGAATAGCGTCAATGCGTGATTTCAGTGGAGTGATTGTTTTTCTTTCTATGTTATGTCCTAAGAATTTAACTTTTGTCAAAAAGAAGTGTGATTTATCGGGGGCGGCCTTCAGATTTTCGTTCTGAAGTATTTGGTGATATGTTTCTAAAACTTTGAACATTTCGTCTTTTGTTTGTGATTGCATAAAAACATCGTCTAGATAGGTGATTGCGTTTTTCTTGAGTATCAGTGGTCTAAAAATTTTGCTCATAAAAGCTGAAAATGCTGCTGGTCCTATGGATATTCCATAGAATAAGCGGTTAAATTCATATTGTTGGTTTCCGATAACAAATTGTGTTAAACGTCGTGATTGTTCATCTAGTGGCATTTGATTGTATGCACTATTCATGTCGGCGGTTGTGAAGTATTTGCCGTTTATTTTTGTTAAAATAACTTGTATTGGTTCAATGGGCCAATTACATTTTGATTCATCTATGAGTGAATTGAGGTATCTAGCATCGAGAACGATTTTTAATGATTCTCCTTTAGCTAGAATGATAACGGGGTTGATGAATGTGTTGCCTTTTGGTTGTTCTTCTTTGTTTACTGGTGATATAATATTGTATTGTTCTAAAATATCGAGTAATCTGTTTACTTTATCATGTAAGTGAATTGGTACTTTACTTGCTCTTTGTTTTTTGAAAACAGCGTCAGGTTTTAATGGGAGATGTAGTGATGAACTTATTTTACCAACATCGAATTTTGATGTTGCATAGACTGATGAATATTTAATTAGCTGTTTGGCTAATTTTTCGAATTCGTCTTGTGTTATTTGTGAATGTTGGAAGTTAAACATTGTTAAGAATTTTTGTTGGTGCTCTGTGTAATTACTTATGTTGAATGTAGGTTTGAAATATGGAGTTTTTGTGAAATAATCCGTATTTCTGTTTTCGTTACTTATTATATTATTTATAGATAATTCTTCATTAAGAATTGTAGATTGGCATATATCTAGTAATTGGAGTATATTATTTACGCGATAGGCTTTTTCGTGTATTGGTGTTATTGTAGCGTTGGTTTCACAATATCCTAGAAGTCCTAAAGGTAATGTTACTTGGTAAGGTGTGTTGTTATAAACATGTAAAGAAATTATATCTGAATTCGAATTTTTCAAATATTTTATTGAAGAGATTGTGATTTTGAAAAATTTATGAATAGGTTTGAATTCAAAATCTGACATATAAAATTTTTGTTTGTTTTGTTCTTTATCATATTGGTGAACTTGTTTGATTGAAAAATTATAGATGTTTCCTGATAGTGGTTTCAGGTGTTTTCTTTGTTGGTTATATATTGGATAGAATTTCGAAAAGAATGGTGGTTGTTTATTTAATCTTTGAAAAAATGTTAAGGATGTTTCTTTTGTTTTTATATATTTATCTTTGATTAATATTTTACTATTTAGTATGTTAATTGTTGGTATATACTTTGAAATAAATGGTATTCCAATGATATTATATTTAATATCAGTGATATGGAATATTTGTTTGAATGGTTTATTTAAAATTTTGCTTTGCTCTATTGTTCTGGTAGGGAGGAGAAATAATTGGATTTTTCCGTAGTTTATCAATGTTGATCCTTGTGCTGTTGCTAGCTTGCTGGAGGTTTCCAGAGGTGTTAGCTTTGGGTGTAAGGATTTTATTTCATTCCATGTGGGAATGTTTATTATGTTTGATTCTGCTCCTGAATCAATTAAAAAATCTATTTCAAGGTCTGGTGGTTGAAATTCTTTATTTCTTGGGCTTTCTAAGAGAAATGGTATCGTCCAAATTTTTTCTTTGGGTTGTTCTTTTTGTATATTTTGGTAGATGTGGTTTGTATTCAAGCATTTTGTTTTGGCATTTTGATCTGGTTGTGCTGTAGTATTTTTTGCATTTGTTTCTTGCGTTGTTGGTGTGGAATTTATGGGTGTAGTGTAATGATTTTGAAGAAATTCTGATTGATTTTCATATATATGTGATGGAAAGGGTTGTTCGTATATAACAGATTCATAGTCATTTTCGACTTTTATCATATTGATAGCAAGAGTGTTTTCAGTATCACTTTCTGAATCTGATGATGTACAATTTATTTGATTGAGTTGTAACGTATCGGTTACTGTGTCATCAATACCTGGGGGGTCTGATGTTGTTTCTGGATTAGATTGTACTTGATTGATTTGTCTTTGATGTTTAGGTGTACTGCTTCTATGACGATTATTAGATGTATTATAGTGATTATTATTTCGGTGTGGTGATTTGGAATAATTTCTGTAACGATTATTATAACTTGGGTGTCGATTTTGTGAATTATTTCGCGATCTGTTTTGATAATTGCTGTTTGGTCTGTTATAGTTCGATCTATTATATGAGTTATTTCTTGATCGATTGTTTGGGTAATTCTGGTTTCGGTTGTTTGAATAACTTCTATTTCTATTATAGGAGTAGTTTCTATTCCTATTGTATGATGAATTTCGTGATTGGTTGTTTGGATAGTAGTTATTTCTTGGTTGGGAATTAGATCTAGAAACAAATCGTTGTGTATTCGAATTTGATCTGGAGTAGTTATTTCTACTATTTGGTCTATTGTAGTGATTTTGTGATGAATTATACGTGTTTCTTCGTTCTGGTGATCTTCCTCTATAACTTGAGTTATATGGGGATTGATTTCTTGTATAACTTGTATTGTTCGGAAGTGGCTTTCCTGAACTGTTGTTGCTGTATACATTTTTGTTTGGTAGATTTTGATCTTTTTTCATGTATTGATAGAATGATTTATTTGGTTCTTTGTATTTTTGAGGTTTATTTTGACTATCTTGCTGTTTTTGTCTACATTCGGAAATACTATGTCCGTATCGTCGGCAATAATTACACCATTTTTTGAAAGATGGTTTGCCTTTAAAGTTCGGGTTCTTTTCGTAAATATTGAGTATTTCAGTGATTTTTTCAACGAGATCTGTTTCTGATTCTTGTATATTATTAATATTAGTGGGAGTCGTTTCAATTTTGTTAACGTATTGTAATTTCAGATTTTCCGTTTCTTCTAGTTTCATCGTAATTTCTGCTTGTTCTAGTTTGTCTACTAGTTTTCTAAAATCTAAATCGGGTTCTCGAATTGAAGAAGGATGGGATGCTCTCTTTTTTATTGCTATTTTCCTTAATTGTGGTGTTAAGGTCATCATTAAGATTTCTGTCATCTTAGTGTTTTTATAGTCGTGTGTATTTAGTGAATATGCTTTTCGAACTAGTGTTTCGATTCTTACTGCTATTTGCTTGATGGTTTCGTTTGGTAATCTGCGAATTTCATTACATAAAACTCTTTGTTGTTGTTTGTTTCTTTCGGAGTCAAACATTTTTGAAAATTCTTGTGTAAATCTTTTCCAGTTTGATTTTATTTCTTGAGGTAGTACTGAAAACCATTTTTGGGCTGCGCCATCTAAGGTTGTTTGTATTAACGCTGTGCGTCGATGTATCCAATTTTGATGTAGTGGCGTATTTATTGGTTCAGGTCCGATATTTAAAATCAGGTTTGCTGTTACTGCATTTAAATAGTCTTCTACAGAGTATTCAGGGTCTGTTCCTGTGAAAACCATTAAAGGTTTGTTTGATGTTATTGATGATCCACCCATAAGGTATGGATTCATTGTCATTTGTAATGATTCTGCTGCATTTGGCATTTGAGAAAAATTTGAAAGTTGGTTTCTTGTTATTTCATGTTGTTGAAGATAATATGGTAGTGGTATTTCATTTTGCATTTGTGATGGTTGATACGAGTGTGCAATCATTGGATTTTGTTGTTGAATTGGTTGAAAGGATTGTGTATTAATTGGATTTTGTTGTTGAATTGCTTGTTGATGTTGTGCATCTATTGGTTGTGGAGAAAAATTCCTATGATTTATACGTGTTTTCTGTATTCCTTGTCTACGATATTCTTGAGTATTTTGTGCAAATATATCTGGTTGTAGGAAATCTTCATCTGAGGATAAATAATCCATTTGATAAGATGTTTGTTTTTTATTTTTATTTTGTTGAAAAAATGGGTAATTTTCACTGCGATCCTGTGGAGGATTTGGTTGAAAATTATTTGAATTATATTGGGCTGTTGGGTTATCCCAGTTTCGAGGTTTTGTATATTGATTAAAATTCCTTTGTGGTTGATAATTTGTTTTTGACGGATGTGTATAATTATAATTATGGTCTGCAAAGTTGTTTCTAGTGAATGTTTTGCGTGTTTTTGATGGTATTGTCACGGGTTTGTATGTTTGATAATCCATATGTGAATATTTAGGGGCAACCGAAGGTTTTACGGTTGATTGTAAGGTTACCTGTGTTTGTGAAGGATTTGTATTTCTTGGTGTTGTTAAATTTGGGCGTATTGGTGAAATACTTTGTTGTGTAGTTGTTGTGTGTACAATTTCTTCATTTATGAAGTGTGATGGTGTCTGGATATCTTGTTGAGTAAGATTCCTAGTTCCATTGAGGTTTTCATTGTGTATGACTGTAGAGTTTAAACTATTATTTTGTGTATCGGGTAAAAATGTATTATAGTTTAATGGTGTTGCATCAATTGTTAATGGTATTACTCTTACATAGTCTCTTATGTAAGATATTGTACCTATTGCTTGACTTGAGATTGATTGTGGGAAGCTTATAAATGCGGGATGAGACCATTCGGGGTCCCAAACATAATCTGATTGTTCTGTGATAGCGGTTTCATCGTTCGAATTTTGGGGTCTAAAATTTTTTCTTGCTTGTGCAATTAAATCAATATTGTGTGTGAAATAATCTATTATGAACCATGCTAAAATTTTTTGTAAATCGTGTCTGGTATGTTGTGAAACGTCGTCTTTCGTGAAATTTTCTTTAATGACGTTCAAATAACTAGAGAGTAGTGTGATTTCATGTCGTACTCTTAAATGTTTAGATGTGTCTGTCGGTGAGACATTTGTTAATGGTAGTTCATTTTCTAATATTGAAATATAACTATATATTATTGCGAAAACTTCATTGGTGAAAATGGAGTTTGCTCTTTGTGAGTTATGGTATTGGATGCTTTTTATATATTCTGAAAAGACTTTTGAAAATTCTAAATCGAGATCGTCTGTTTGAATAGTATATGTTCTATTATTATGGTTTGGGGAAGTGAATTCTATAGAGTAGATTCCATACTGTTGTGTTATGTTGCATATATCTTTTAGATAGTGATCTATGATTTGTCTTTTGATTTTTACATCGGGGAACTCTGTTTTACATGGACTAATTCCGGGTTCAAATAAATTTATGAGTAAATTTTGACAAAATAAGTGTTGTCCTCTATCAGTATCTGCGTCTACTATAAAGGGAAAGATTTCATCATCATCTGGAGTTTCTTCACCTGGAGTGTGTGTTGAGCTCATTTTTTCGTTCGATGACTGTTAATATGTAATTATTAATGTGTCGAATTGGTTGATTCCAATTGTATAGATGTACTGGTTTGTGTTTGTACTGCTTTTTTATTCTTCTTTTTCCTCTTTGTGATGAATTTGAAGTTGTTTCTGAGTCAGAAAAATATAATTGATCGTGAAGTGGGTAATTTTTATCTACTGATTCTTTTAGTTTGTAAAGTTCGTCTAAACTGTTGGTTTCTGATTCTGAAAATGCGTTTCGATTCTTTGAAAATCTTTTTCGTGTTATTTGTCTTTGTTTAGTTATTATTTTTCTCTTTAGTGTTTGTCGTTTTGTGCGAATGTATCCAACTGTTTGTGTATGAGGTGTGATTACAAGGTCGTATTTTTTGTTATCTATTTCACAATTGTGTAAAATGATTGTTTGTTTATTTCCTAGGTTTTTAAATGACATAAGGTTTAGGATGACGGATGCAAAAGGTTGTTAAATGATTTCTATTTTCTTAAACTGTTAGTTCTTACGATTTTTTGGTTAGCTTAACCTGGGTCTTTTTGTTCAGGGTTGGAGAGAAAAGTATATCGATTCCGAAGAATGATTTTTACTTTCTCGTGACTAGTATAAGCTAAGGTGTTAACTTACTTAATCTTACTTAAGGGAGTGATTGTGTTCAAGGGTTGGAGAATAGTAAATCGATCCACAAGGTTCAGGTATAATTAGAACGCGAGTAGTTCGTTAGGTACTATTTTAAACTTACTAAGTCTAAGATTTATCCTGGGTCTGGTAAGAGGGGGGGTCAAGTGAAGGATGAATAACCGAAGTTCTTCACTGCTTATCCTAATTTGAATGATTAGTTTTGTTTAAAAATTTCTATTAGTCTTGGGTTTTTAGAAAGGGTTGGATAGTGAATCGACGTTTGAGGTCGTTAGACACTAATTAAGTGGATGGGGGAGAACAAAGTTGTTCTGTTTGATCCAAGGATAAGCCTTGATGATCAAATTTAAAATTTAATTAAGTAGAAAATGATTTAAGATCCAAGGATAAGCCTTGATGATCTGGTTTTAAAATTAAGTGACTTTAAGTTTTAATAATGTTTTAATTTGTGTAGAGTAAAGATTTAGTGTTTTTATGATATTAGTGGGTTTGATGATTGCTGTTATGTTTTAGGTGATGAAGCTGGAACAACAGGATGATTTATGATTACTAACCATTTATTGTCATGCTACTAATTTTTATTTTTATTTTCCAATAAATATTTTTCAAACATGTTTTGTATAATACTGCAGAATTTTAAGAAAACGATCTTAGATCTTTTTATCAATCGTTATTGTATAATATTAATTTTGTTTAGCGCCTGAAATGATTTTGAAGATTAGCTTCAAGGTTTTATGTTTGCAAATGGAAATCTAAATTCATTGCAAGTAGTATTCGAAATATAAAAGTTTGTTCTGGCTTTTGCCGAACTATCATATAACTATACGGCAAGTTTCTACTTTGTCGTATGTCGTCTTTGGTTCGATGTCTTCTTCCAATTCCGGGTAGTTCTATTATGGTTCGGAATATTGGCTCTGATCTATTGAGTCGGAGAGACATTTCAATTAAATTATTGTCGTATAACATTTTGTAAATGTTTTTGTCTAATTTCTAATCTATTCTTGGTTAATTCTAATCTAATAAGGTCTTGTTCGAGACTTATGGTCGCACCAGATGAGTTATGACTGTGGCGTAACTCATAGAGTAATTTCGGATAGGGTACACCGTCTGCTCGTCACGCTATCTTATTTTCGGCCGGATAGATTCGTGCAACTTCTTAGTCTAATACCGATCCTAATCTTACTCTTATACTATCTAGTCTCAGGTTGTTTAACTAGTCTCTGCTAGGCTCAATAGATCTAGGGTATACTGGTTTATTGCGGCTGCTGAAGTGCTCGGGAGAGTCCAACTAATTTCTAAGTTAAATTCAAATCTCTCTGGTGCTGAAATTACAAGTAACTTCAGCACTTACAAATAAGTGGGTTGTTAGTTAGATGGATCATGATTGGTTAATATTAAATACTTTACATTGGTAAAACATTTAATTTATCCAATCATAAAATATAGTTTAGATCAGGTTCCAAA